>NC_027755.1:24540879-24567288 GCF_000695525.1 Brassica oleracea var. oleracea
GGTCAACCCTCCAAGTGCCAGTCAAACCGCAATATAACCCTCGGCCGTATTTATGTGTATTTGACTGTGTATAATTTTAACATTTTTTCAATACTAGGTCGTTTTGGCGCTAATTTTTTAATGAAAAAAATTTGTTGAACTCGTGGTTTGAAATTTGAACCTTAAATACCATGTGCATGCTATATAACCATCTCGGCCAACAAATATATTTGTTTACTTAACAAACGCAATTATATAGATTTCTAAAACGAAATGACCTTGTTTTTCTCGGACATGGGAGCTTGCGTAAATGCACAATGAAGGTGGAGTTCAACAAATTTTTTTCATTAAAAAATTAGCGCCAAAACGACCTAGTATTGAAAAAATGTTAAAATTATACACAGTCAAATATACATAAATACGGCCGAGGGTTATATTGCGGTTTGACTGGCAGTTGGAGGGTTGACCCGTGGGTTTTTGAGTTCACGGATTAATTTGCAAAAAAAAACCACATTGAGGGTTTTTTTTGGAGAAAACTGCTCCATCCACAAACTCGCCAGCTTTAACACACATCCCATGGCAAAGAAGATGATGCTGAATATCTCATAAAACTAGGCTTCTCCACAAGCTATCTTACACGTTTCATTCGCACCGACAACAAGCTCAGGAAGTCTTGCATCTGATTAACCAATTGCAGCCAGCAGATCTCTCCAGATTCATTCTATATCTGTACGTTTTTGCTTTTGTTCATTCCGACAAATCTAGTTCTAGTTCCCTGTCTTCTTTGTTTTCGCCAGATCGGGTGTTACTTAATAATCCCCTAACAATAAATATCCTAGTTAAAGAGTTTGTGTTCGGTCTCCTAGATCTCTTAAATGGTTTCGTTAATCTTACGGATCTTTATTTAATTACGTTATTAAGGACTCATCTTGCTTCCACCTGAAGACATCACTTTAGTATCATTTGTCTTGATTTGGATCTGGTCTTTTTGTACTTTATTGTTAATCAGATCAAATAATGGCGATCAAGTCAGATAACAAAACAAGAAGCTCCGTTCAGATCTTCATCGTCTTCAGCCTATGCTGCTTCTTCTACATCCTCGGAGCATGGCAACGAAGCGGTTTCGGCAAAGGAGACAGCATAGCTCTCGAGATGACGAACTCCGCCAGCGCAGCCGACTGCAACATCGTCCCGAGCCTAAACTTCGAAACCCACCACGCAGGGGAATCAAGTGCCCTTGTTGCATCAACCAAGGTCAAAACTTTCGAGCCTTGCTCCGCTCGTTACACCGACTACACGCCCTGCCACGACCAGAAGCGCGCGATGACGTTCCCTAGAGAGAGCATGATCTACCGCGAGAGGCATTGTGTACCCGAGAACGAGAAGCTTCGCTGCCTTGTGCCCGCGCCTAAGGGATACGTGACGCCTTTCTCTTGGCCTAAGAGTAGAGACTACGTGCCTTACGCTAATGCGCCGTATAAGGCCTTGACTGTTGAGAAGGCGATTCAGAATTGGATTCAGTATGAAGGCGAGGTGTTTAGGTTCCCTGGAGGTGGGACTCAGTTCCCTCAGGGTGCTGATAAGTATATTGATCAGCTTGCTTCGGTGATTCCGATGGAGAATGGGACTGTTAGGACTGCTTTGGACACTGGTTGTGGGGTAATAATGTCTTTTATGTTTGAGGCTTTTGATGATCTTCATTAGTTTATATTTGTGGAACTAAGTTGAGATGTTTTTGGTAGGTTGCGAGTTGGGGAGCGTACTTGTGGAGTAGGAATGTGCGTGCAATGTCTTTTGCACCGAGAGATTCGCACGAGGCTCAGGTTCAGTTTGCGTTAGAGAGAGGTGTTCCGGCTGTTATTGGTGTTCTTGGTTCCATAAAATTGCCATATCCAACACGGGCTTTCGACATGGCTCACTGCTCAAGGTGTTTGATTCCTTGGGGAGCAAATGGTATGACAAGTTTCTACTTCTTTACCAAATGATTAGGCTTGGGATTTTGAACCGAACCGAATCTGCCCAACCAAAATTTCATTTGGTTAGTTTGGTTAGATTCTGTAAGTTTTCTAAATATTATACCTACTCCATACCAAAAATCCGAACTAACCAAATTTCGAACCAAATAAACTGAACTAACCGTATTTATTTGGAATTTTAACAAAATTCAACTAAAGTCTAAAACAAAATCAAAAACTTCGATAAGATTTTCAAAAACCGAATTAACCGTATTTATCCGATTTTTTTTTTTTTAATTTATCCGAAAGTTTAACAAAATTCAACTAATTTCTAAACGAAATAAAAAACTTTGATAAGATTTTCAAAAACCGAACTAACTGTATATCGAACCAAATTTTATTTTGGGTTAATTCGGTAAAATGTTTTTTGAACCGAACTAACCGAAAACCGAACTAACATGCCTAAAATGAACTGAACTAACATGCCTAAAATGATCAGTTTCTTAATCTTGTTTTGGTGTTTTAAACAGATGGGATGTACTTGATGGAAGTTGACCGTGTGCTTAGACCCGGCGGCTACTGGATCCTATCCGGTCCACCGATCAACTGGAAAGTCAACTACAAGGCATGGCAACGTCCCAGGGAGGATCTCCAAGAGGAACAAAGAAGGATCGAAGAAACCGCTAAGCTTCTCTGTTGGGAGAAGAAGTACGAACACGGAGAGATCGCCATCTGGCAGAAGAGACTCAACGACGAAGCGTGCCGCTCAAGACAAGACGACCCTAGAGCCAACTTCTGCAAAACCGATGACACCGATGACGTCTGGTACAAGAAAATGGAGGCGTGCATTACGCCTTACCCTGAGACAAGTAGCTCGGACGAAGTGGCTGGAGGTGAACTTCAGGTTTTCCCCGATAGGCTCAACTCGGTGCCGCCTAGGATCTCCAGCGGTTCGGTCTCTGGCGTCACGGCTGATGCTTATGAGGATGATAACAGGCAGTGGAAGAAACATGTGAAGGCTTACAAGAGAATCAACGGTTTGCTTGACACGGGGAGGTACCGTAACATTATGGATATGAACGCAGGGTTTGGTGGGTTTGCTGCTGCTATCGAATCGCAAAAGCTTTGGGTTATGAATGTTGTCCCGACCATTGCTGAGAAGAATAGGCTTGGTGTTGTGTATGAACGTGGACTCATTGGAATCTACCATGACTGGTGAGTAGAAGATATACATAGACTCTTCTTCTTACAACTTAAGCTTATTGTTTCTTTGTCTTGATGATTGTTAGGTGTGAGGCTTTCTCTACGTATCCAAGAACGTATGACTTGATCCATGCGAACCATCTCTTCAGTCTTTACAAGAACAAGTAAGTGTTTCTGTCTTTTTTTTTTTTAAACACTTGTCGGTTTTTGAGATTGGTAATGAATGAGACTGGAATCTTTTTCAGGTGCAATGCGGATGACATTCTTCTGGAGATGGATAGGATTCTCCGTCCTGAAGGAGCGGTTATTATCCGAGACGATGTTGATACATTGATCAAGGTGAAGAGGATCATCTCTGGAATGAGATGGGACTCGAAGCTGGTTGATCATGAGGATGGTCCTTTAGTTAATGAGAAGGTTTTGATTGCTGTGAAGCAGTATTGGGTCACCAACTTCACTGCGTCTCACTGAAGTATCTTCACTCATGGTCATGGTGTGAGCTGACATTTTGATCTTATGATAGAGCTTTCGAGCTACACTCTCGTCTTTGTTACATTTTTCTAAGTATTTCTATTTATTTATGTAGCAGTTTATATTTGTTTCCCAATCCAAAAACTTGGAACTTTTAAGGTGTATTATCATTGAATTCTCAACTTTATCATCACTGAGTTATGCTTCAAGAACATTAAAATGTATAATGCATTCCCTTTATCATCACTGAGTTATATTTGTTTCCCTACCTGATGGTTGTATAGAGCTCCATAAACGTAGGGACAAGAAGCCTGTGGTGCTGAAAGTGGATAGGTTTGCATAAGAACTTGCTGTGATTAGGGATGTTAAAATGAGTAAACTCACCCCGTTTAAGACCCACCCCGTTTAAAACCCATACCCGTTTAGATCCATTTAAAAATAGATCTATTAGGGGTTACCCATTTAGATCCACAAAATTTGTACTAACTCATTTAGACCCAATTAGACTCATTTAAACTATTGTTAATTTAATTTTTAATTGTTTTAACTTTATGGTTCTTTAACAAATATTAAATGAAACAAATAAAAAAAATTAACTGATTTTTATTATATAAACGCAAATCAAATTGTTCTGGTAAAACCGTAAAATCGAGTTTTCTTCTAAAACCGCAAAATTTGATTTTTTTCCGCTATAACCGCAAAATCAAGTTTTCCGCCAAAATCGTAAAACCGAGTTTTTCTGCCAAAACCGTAAAATCGAGTTTTCTCGCCAAAACCGTAAAATCGAGTTTTTCTGCCAAAACCGCAAAATCGAGTTTTCCCGCTAAAATCGCAAAATCGAGTTTTTCCGCCAAACCCGTAAAATCGAGTTTTCTCGCCAAAACCGCGTAATCAGATTTTTCCGCCAAAACCAGAAAATGTGTTTTCTGTCAAAACTATAAAATCCATTTTTTTTTGCCAAAACTACAAAATCGGAATTTTTCCGCATAAATAGTAAAATCGATTTTTTCGCGAAAACTATACAATCACATTTTCCTACAAAAAATAATTAATTAATTATATTAAGTTAAATAGGTTAAAAAGGTCTTCACTAACTTTAAGTAAAACCCATTTAATAAATAGATCTTAACAAAATTACCCATTTAAAACTCATTTAACTAAATGGATCTAAATGGGCATTTCTTTATTTTTAAAACCCATTAAAAACTCACTAACAAAACCCATTATAACATCACGGCTAATCCCTAGATGTGATGTATATACCGTTGAATGAAGTATTGCCATGTGTAGAGGAAGACTATCATGGCGGTCACTCACTTGCTAGCTAGAAACCAGTAAACCGAACCTGACCGATGCTTAGCAGTTGGTTTAAGGAACACAATGTATAAATTGTAAATACATTTTTTGTATTTATGTATTATAATTTGCTTAGACAAAATTGTTATTGAGCAAAACAACATTTCTTTTCAAGAATTGTCATTTCCACATTTTCTTTCATGTAAAGTGAAAACATCAAGGAATATGAACTGGATGTTGAGTCTTGTCTATGAAAGGCTATGAATCAACTTGCAACTCTTTTGTATCATCCTTCTTTGAGAAACTGAGACTGGTCTGTATAACTTTCTTAGCTCCTGAAAAGAACACAAAGACCTATAAACATAAGGAACATACAATGAAATCAATTCTTGTAAGGGAATGTATAAAGCACCTTTCTCTGGATTCTTCTTGATGGAATCAACAACTGTTGATTTCCAATCTTCGTACTTAGCCTCCTCCATCTTCTTGTGTCTTTTGTAACAAGAAGACTGCAGAAGCATCAATTCATATGCAAGTGTGAATCAGCAACGGTCAAAAGTTTGGGAACAAGTAGGTACGTTTGATAATTGCAAAGAAAGAGTGACTTCAAAAATAGAGTACAGGGAAGAAGTTAGACGCAATAAAGGTACCTCATCATCAGATGAATATCCACCATCTTCTAATCTCCTCTTTCCAGGTAACACATCAAGCAACTCTGAGAAGAATGTTGCACATAATCAAATTATTTTACTCGATTGATATATACGTCTACACTAGGACAAATTATTAACCATACCTCGGTTCCCTTTAACGTCTTTTGCATCTTTCTTTTCCTTGGAGACCCCAACACAGTCAAAGCAAAGATCTGTCATGGAGGTCGAGACCTGTTTAAATTATCCAAGTAGCTCTAAATTAGTACATGGGCAATCAAGTCAAGCATTAATGCATTATTGTGTCTGAATGAGAAAAAAAAAACAATGTCACTCACACAAGAGAACTCAGATTCTGATGTTCCACAAACCTCGATCAGCCTAAGCTTATCAACCTTGAGCTGCAACATAGATAAACAAAAGCTTGATATTCAGATAAGTTGCACAGTCCAAAAAGGTAACTCAGAACATCCCATAAAAAAGGAAAGAAACAGAGGTATTAAATTACCTTCTGCTTTTTAGCACAAAGATAGAAAGCAGCAGCGGTAAATACAGGTCTAGTGAAGTCAGCATTAGCCCGTCTTGATGCTGGTAGTGATGCAAGAAACCTCTCCTTATAACTAGAGAGAGAGAGCAACCAAAATCAATAAGTTTAAGCAATTCATTAAGAAAAAAAACTAAAGTTAAGAAAGCAAACATGACCAAGAGAGCCCCTATGAGACATTTGGTCAAACACATAGCATGCACGATAATGAAGATATAGATTCCATAAAACTGAAAAGAGATCTTACGAAGATAGTATGTTTTGCACGGATTTGATTATCCTAACGCAGCCAAATTGAATCGCCAATTCTTTAATATTGAGCTTAATCCTGAAATACACAATGACATCAATTAAGATAACTCAACCAAGAAAAGATTTATACTTAAAGTGGAGAATAAGCTCGTAAAAGGAAACCCACTTGAACCCAATAACGTTTTGGAGGCTATTGAATGATCTGGTGTACGCCTTTTCCGACATGCCACTCAACTTAACCGCCGCTTGTCTGTCGAAAATAACCTGCAACCTGTGTAATAAAGCAAACAGTTAACCAAAATGAATCAACCAGTGCTCAATTAGCGAACATTACCGAGACGCTGCGATTTCGAGACATATCACAGCTTTACAGATCTCTCCCTGCGATCGATACAAACAAATAAAAATTCAATTTAAAAAGTCAAAATTTAAAGATCGATCGAGTTGTAGATTCAGCATCGAATTGTCTTACAACGCCGATGATGGATGAATCGAACTGAGCATCGCAGAGACGGCGAATCTCTGCAGCTTTTCGGACCACAAAGTTGTTGTCAGAGAGATCAAGTTTTCTAGCTATGTTGGAGATATCCATATCTTTATTGCCGGTGATTGTTGAGATAAACAAAAAAAAAAAACAAAAAACAAAAAAGACAAGATCCGAGTGAGATATTTTCAAGAGGTGTCAATGGAAATAAAGCTTATGAGAATTTAGAACTGCAACTTAAAATAAAGATAAAAAGCTTGCTAACGTTTGGCGGGACTAACTAAAATTTAGCCGCGCTTGAAAATTTGTTTTCGCTCAAGCCTTTCGTAAATGGGCTTTAAGAAGGTCTTGGTGTGGCCCATATAACATCCATATTATGATCATCAACATTACTAAATTAAAGGCACCTGAATAAAAAGTGTAGAAAATGAAGGAAAATAGGTATTTAATTTTTCAATTATTTATATGTTTCGATTATTAGCAGAATAATACTTTATAGTTGATCATACAATATAGGACTAAAAATCAATCATCAAATAGCTAGCTGAAAATGTTACTAATAATTTGAATAAATTCAGATTTAAAAAAAAAAAAAATTATTTGCATTCTAAGTATTTTGTGGAACTCAAGCTTCTTGTAAATGGGTTTCCAAAAAGCCTTGATTCGGCCAATATAACATCCTGTTTTTATAATAAACATGACTTTAGAGCTTAGTAAACATGTCGCAAGTGAATCAATATCCAAAACAAAACACAAAGAAAAGGAAACAAATGTATATTTGACTACCGCCATCAACACAATGTTTGTTCGCTTTTACATCACCAGAAAAAAAACAAAGCAGAATAAAAACAAAGACGAAGCCTTTTTGTTGTTGTTGTATACAACTTATCAAGCTAAATAGCGGTAAAGTTTCCGGTCCGTATTATCCCTTTCCAAGAAATCACGTTCAATGAGCGACTCGATCCTCTTCTTTATCTCCGTCGGGTTAGCCAGGAACCGTGGCTGCAACTGTTTCGTCACTTCCGCTATTATGTTGTTGTGGTCCAGTATCTTCCTCGACTTCATGATCCTCACAATCGCTGCTTCAATCTGAGGCTTCCTGTCTTCCTCTACTCTCTGTCTCGTCTCTTGCTTCTCCGGTTCTGTCTCCTTCTGCGCCACCACCGTTCCAATCTTCACTTTGTAAAACTTGCTTGTGAACTTGTCGTTCACAACAAACAAATCATCCTCTCCTATGTCTTTGCTCATGGGTTCTTTCTTTATCACGTTTTTGCCTTTCACACACGCAAGCGACTGCAAGCAACGTTTAAGCTCTGGTGCTGGGATCTCAGTAGCCTGTTCGATCTCCTTGTAGCTGAGTCGATCCGAGTTGTTGAACAGCATGAGGACACACATCTGGAAAGTAGACACGTTCAGTTCGTGTTTCTGACCTTTTCCAAATACGGCTTTGATGTCGGCTGTGCCCATGTTAGTCTGCCATGACAATCTTCTACCGGTATGGGTTCCAAGGTAATAAGAACGGAACTTCTCACAGAGAACCGAAACTTCAGCTGGTAGATTACAAGGTACTGCAGGCTGTGTGGGCCAAGAACCAGTTGTAAGAACCTGAACGGTAAGTGTTGGTCCTTCTGAAAGTTCAGGGTGGCTGCCGTAAAACCCTCGCATTGTGTCCTCTGAAGTCTTCATGTCAGTGAACATGCCTTCTAACTTTGAAGTGAACTGATAGCCACATTCAGTCTTCAGTTTCACTATCAGACTTTTCTCTGCGTCATCCGACACTGTTTTTCCAGAGAGAAGCCTTTTAGCCAAATGCTGCTTGTAGTACTTCTCAAACACGTCTTTCTCTTGCAAGTAGCGGAACAGCATCATAACTTTATCAAGGATGACCTCCACATCCACATCTGCGATACCCTTGAGCCCTTTCCTTAGCTTGTCATCAACGAACAAGGAGATGAACTCAGGAGAACGAGTATTCAAGTTGATGAAATACTCGAACGAAGAGTTCGACGCGTTCTGAAACGTTTTATCATTGCCAAACGCAGTGCTGATGATCTTATCATACTTATCCCTCTCATCCAATAACCGCTGCACGAACTCCACCGGATCCTTTGACTTCTCCGGATCAGTAACCAGCTGCTTCCCCATCTCCCTTAGATGCAAGGTCATAACATCTCTGACAGTAGCAAGACCATTGGTCACCCTGCGGAACAAGCTGTACATCCTACCCAAATCCTCATACTTGTCATTCAACAGCATATTAACAAGACCTGAATTCTCCATGTGAACCAGCCTCTGCATGTGGTTAGCAATCATCTCTCTCTCAACCACACTAGTAATCTTGTCTTCACTCTTAGCATCCAAGTAGTGTCCCACCCTATCTATCTCCTCAGTCAGACGCTTCTCAGCTTTCTTCAAATAATCCCCACAATCACAAGACTCAATAAACTCCTGAGACTCCACCTTGTAAAACTCAGAAGAAGCCTCCAGAAACGGCTTCTCAAAATCATCCTGATACACAGACTCACCCAAGTCCATAAACATCTTAGTCACATTCCTCACCAACCCCCTGTCAATAACCTCGCCGGTGCGCTCCTTGTAAACAAGATCAAGAAGCGTGTTGAGAAGCCTCGTGTGTATCTTAGGGGAATGCACAACGTTGTCCCTCCACAAACTAAGCCCCATGGGATGAACATGAGGCTTCTTGGTGCTCTCGATGTAAGTTCTATCCATATACATGAGGATGTCACGTATCATCTCCAACGCCTTGTTGTGCTCGTTCCACTTCTTGTTGAGCTCCTCAAGAAACGCCCCTCCCTGAGCCGCCTCGATGAGCCTCGCCTTCTCCTTGAGATGACCAGTCATGGTGGCGATGAACCCCGTGTAGAGCTTCTCGCCGAACTTGTGGAGAACCATGTTGTACGCGTTTCTGGAGAGCCAAAGATTCAAAATCAATCCAAATCTACGATATCGAAACGCTGAGATTCTAGAGAGATCAGAGAGAGGACCTGTAAAGCTCCTCGAAGCTGAGACCGCTAGCGTCTTGATTGTAAATCTGGTGGATCGCGCGCTCGAGAATCTGCCAGGTTTTATCGGCGTACTTGGGATCCACGACGACGCGGTGCTTGAACGCCTCAATCTGGAAATTTCTCTTCTTCTGATTGCTCATAGCGGCTGGAGACGAAGACGGACCTGAATCCGAGCAATTACAATAATCAAATCCGAGAAAAAAAAAGCGATAGATCGAGGAGATCGGAGACTGACCTGAGAGAATCGGGGAAGGGGAGATGATCGGATTAGGGTTTGGGATGTGTTCTTGGCGTCCGTGAAGAGATTTGGGGGAAAATAATAGAATAACGAAAAGTTGAAGGACAAAGAAGAGATATATTTTTTGCCTCCGTGAGAGGTAAGGATCATAAAGGAGAGAGAGATTTTAAGGTGGAGGTTTTGTTGAAGATTGGTAGGAAGGAAGGAAGGAAGGAAGGATGGGGCGGAAGCAAAAACGATAGAAGCGGACTCTCCGTCTCTGCTCGTGGGTTTCCGGACCATATAGTATAATATTATTATAACTATATAATTTACATTTTGTATGGTTTTGTGTTTTGACGCGTTTGGTTAAACAAACCCAAAGATATTTTATACAATAAAGTAAGCTTTGCTCTCTCCACGATCGTCCACGTCATCAAGAAAGAGTTGGGCGTTTTTTGCCACCTGTCCTTAAAAAACATTCACCGAAATCTTACTTATATTGGGTTTTTGCTTTACATTTGGGTATGGGCTTCAGAAAAAAATTCAAACCCATTGTAAAATTAGGTTTATTAGTTTCTCGCCTAAAACCTTCCTATTTCATCAGACCAAAGTTTCAGAAACTTAAACGTCTATTTCCTTTCCGTTACGTCTGCAACATTCAGTCAACCTCATAGCTTCCCCAAAGTAATTGTCTAAATCTGAGTATCAAAACCCCAGTTTCTAGATCCTCTAAACCGACAAAAAAAAATCCAAAGAGTTTTGATTCTTTCCTTGAAGTAAAGCTTGAAACTTTGATTTATAAATTAGGATTAAGAGTTTACCTAGGTTTTATTCGATTTACCCTCTCTTCGCTCAATCTAGACCTATAAATAAGAGTATTTGGTGCTTTGAGATTCATCAGTTTCTTGCTCTCAAGCATTAAAATCCCTAGAAACCTCTCACCAGGAATGGCTGCCTCATCGACTTTGCTCGCCAGGTTGAAAGCGGGACGCTGCTTCAACACCGTTGAAGTCTGGTTGCTGAGATTTTGGGAAGCTCGGAACGATCGTTTCGCTATCAACTCAGAGAGCATGGAAGGATCTCTGGTGCTTGCTTTGATGCTGGACGAGGCATCATCCCCGGTGTCCAGGTAACTATCGCTCTCTTTGCTTTGTGTCATTAGATTCATTACATACCAATCTTTGTGTGATGTTTCTTTGCTTTTTTTCCCATGTTAAATGAATAGACTACTAATCCCTTCATGGAACTTGCATAACTAAAGCTCTTAAAAAGGCTAAGCCCCACAAAATTGGAATCTTCGATGTTGGTACCCAGAAAGGTATGCAAATAGATTCTTGGAAACTACTAACGGAAAAAGAGGGCGAATTAATTTTAGAGAAAGTTGTGTGTTTTGTTTTTGTGTGAGCAGGTAGGTCGGTGAAGGAGATTGTTGAAGTCGTCTTGCAAGAACCATGAGGAGGAGGAGTTTAACTGGAGCAAGAGTTCCTTATGCTTTGAATTTCTCGGGTGTTAACAGAAAATCCTCATTACATTCAACAGCCCTACTTCAAGATTCACTTATCAGAAGGCTTTAGCTTCAAAAACCTACGTGGTATGGTCCACCAAAGGTTGTTCTTTTCATATGATTGAAACTTGGCTTGAACTATAAAAATATCCTTGCTTCTATGACTATATCCAATTTTAATCATATGATTTAACTTTTTTTTTTGGCTTCAGGGTACCTCCTTTGCAGGGCCTTGGATGGAAGACAAACGTATATCTTCCTGGTGGATGGTGGACTTAGGCAAAGATCACCAGGTCTCTCCTCCATTGCTTCTCTTTCGATCACATCATTTGTTTTCTTAAAGACACATGCAGTCCGAGAACTTCATAACCTGAGTAACAGAAAAGTTAGTTTGTTTTTAGTTTGATACCTAAGAACCTAACCAGCTGAGTATTGTGGGATGCAGCTTATGTGCAACTACTACACTTTCAGACAATGGGTCAAGAGCATGCGCAAGGTCCTGAAAGTTTCAGGTATCTTATCTTTATGTTTAAGCCTAGACTTTATGTCTTATTAAGACAAGCACCTTAGGAAGATTATGTGTCTCTTGATAGGTATGAAGGGATCAATAGATGGGAAAACATGGACGGACTTGAGAACTCTACAGTTACTTCCGTTGAAAACTACACTGTAATGAAATGGCATGTTGACTGTCTCCACTACACACGTGTGCCTTTCAACTACCATATCTAGACACAGTGAAGGAAGGTTTCCAAGTATGTCTTTTTCCTTCTATCTCTGGTGCTCAGTGAACTGTCTTTGTAATCTTACTTATACATGACATGGTGTGTTTCCAAGCAGCCTTTGGAATATGTTTATTTTTGTGTGTTTGAGTTTTGTTAGTGAAATAATTAGTTTATTGACTTATTGATTGATTTGCAACAAATCATCTCTGTGATTTGTTTTTTGACTTTTGTGATATTGTTCGAGAGTTTCTCGAAATTTTTGTTTCTCGAGCTGTTTGAATGGTGATAAACACAATGGGATGGATCTTAGGTGAGAGTTAAATGATAATTTGCATTTATAAACTGATTTTGATAGCGTTTTTAAATCTCCTTTCAACCAAATGAGATTTTGGAATATAGTTTCCTTCTTCGCTATAAATCAAAACACAATACGAACTCCTGGTGTGAATCACTACAACGTTTTTTTTTCAAAAACAGACAGCTTTAGAAAATGAATGTACAAACTCAGCTACTCATCGATAAATTACTTCACAAGCAAACACAAGCAGCTCCAATAAAAATTGAATTTTAAAACTCTTCATTCTTAGTTAACAAACTAGAAAGGACGTAATTTCGAAAAACAAAAATGAAGCCACCAAATTTATTAGAACGATAACCTATCTTCTGATTTCTTGATGATCAAGCAAATAAATTGTCTATCAATTTGACCTCAGTCGTTTCAAACACATTAAAAAGTAACATAATCCATTTGGTAAGGAATTATACATCAATGGTCATTTAAGTGAAATGCATAACATCCACAAAGAAACCTTTTCATCCTAAAAAACGTCTGGATTATCAACATATTGGTTGAATTAATTGGAAGTCAGCCTTAATGTGTAACTTAAAGAAGAGACAAACAAATATTACTGCAACTTACTGACATAAAGATAGATTTCATTACACAAATATGAAATATAGTCAACCACTAATCTAAAACATTACACCAAAAATTACTAAATACAATAACAGATGTGATAAAAAACAAACCACATTAATAGACAAGAAAAAATGAGTCGAAACAAAAAAAATAGTTACATGGAAATCAAGGTCTAGGAACATAGTAAACCACCAAAATAACTACGGCGTAAAACACATTCACATGAAATTCTCCCTATCACTCCTTCATCAATCACCCCAAATCGCCTACGATCTAAGCTCCAAAATCCACATGCAATTCACTACTACATTAAGGAAAATTAAAACAATTACCACAAACCACTAATACAACAGCCATAACTGGAGCAAACAAAAGAAAATGTATAAGATATAAATGCTTACCCTTCTTATCCACATGCTATTCGTCTTCTTTACTATACACTCAACTTGCACGAGAACCTATCATTTTCTCCTCGGCGTATCCAACCACGACAACCATAAGACTGTAAAACTATGGAAGTACGCATCCGTTGACCTAAAAACCTATAATTAGCCCATTATAAAAAACTACAATTTAAAAATCAGCAACAAAACAATATGAAGATATAGTACAATAATTGCATAATGCGACCTCTTAGAAACACACATATTGGTTGAATTAATTGGAAGTCAGCCTTAATGTGTAACTTAAAGAAGACACAAACAAATATTACTGCAACTTACTGACATAAGATAGATTTCATTACACATATATGAAATATAGTCAACCACTAATCTAAAACAGTACACCAAAAATTACTAAATACAATAACAGATGTGATAAAAAACAAACCACATTAACAGACAAGAAAAAATAAGTCGAAACAAAAAAAATAGCTACATGGAAATCAAGGTCTAGGAACATAGTAAACCACCAAAATAACTACGGCGTAAAACACATTCACATGAAATTCTCCCTATCACTCCTTCATCAATCACCCCAAATCGCCTACGATCTAAGCTCCAAAATCCACATGCAATTCACTACTACATTAAGGAAAATTAAAACAATTACCACAAACCACTAATACAACAGCCATAACTGGAGCAAACAAAAGAAAATGTATAAGATATAAATGCTTACCCTTCTTATCCACATGCTATTCGTCTTCTTTACTATACACTCAACTTGCACGAGAACCTATCATTTTCTCCTCGGCGTATCCAACCACGACAACCATAAGACTGTAAAACTATGGAAGTACGCATCCGTTGACCTAAAAACCTATAATTAGCCCATTATAAAAAAAACTACAATTTAAAAATCAGCAACAAAACAATATGAAGATATAGTACAATAATTGCATAATGCGACCTCTTAGAAACACTATGAAGATATAGTACAATAATAGGTATAAATTACTAAATTACTATTTAGTAGAAACAACTATATATCCTAATGAAAAACGAAAAGAAAGAATACCCAACAACTACAAACACACAATAACATAATCTATGTTTGCTAGAAACCCGTATCGACCATCAAAATATAACATCTCCCAACAACATCATATGAAGCAGCTAAAAGAACAGATACACACGATGCAAGAACTTATCTAGAGATACTGGTGTTTCCATGATTACAAACAAATTTGAACTCATTATAGAATAAAACATATGAATTACGCGCCGGAATACCACTAGTTTTAACTCTAAACTAGATTATGAGTATATTTTTTGTTTTATATTTTTGTTAAAAAAGTTATTTTTATATTTGTGTCTTTCTGTAATTATATTTGTGTTTAATAGTAATCTTATATAATTTTTGACAACTTTATTGAACAATGTCAAAATTTAACAAATATATTTGTGTTTTTTTGTAATTATATCTGTGTTTAATAGTAATTTAATATAATTTTTGACAACTTTATTGAACAATGTCAAAATTTAGCAAATATATAGGTTGTAATTAGAACTGGGTTTCTGTAAAAAAAAAACAGTTAAATAAAATAGGTATGTGCTTTTGCTTGTCGGAAGCAATAGACATATCACTATACGATTTGTTTTATATGTATTAGATTTTGTAAAAAGAAAATGGACCTATGCAAAAATATAGGATACATACAGTATTTAGCTGCATAGGTAGTTCAAAAAAAAACCATAGAAAGTAGTGGGCCCGATTATTTTGGAACTGAAAAATGGTTACAAAACATATATTGAAACGTGCATGTGCATAGTTAGTTACGTATAATAATTCAGATGGAGGTATAAAAATATTTGGCCTTAACATGTATCAATAGGTCATAGTCTGTGTTCCTGATTTTATAGTATTGATGACACTATAGCCCTATTCGTTTGGCCAACAAAAGACTTAAGCCTTGTTCGTTTGGTTGCCGCAGGTTTCAGCGTCAGCGGCAGCGGCGGCGGCAGCGTCAATGAAGACAGTTGTTGTTCGTTTCGCAGACGCTGACGCTGCCGCATATTATATCACGACCGCAGGTTTTATCGGCGTCAGCCGCAGGACGCGGCGTTCGGACGCGGCGTCAGACGCAGCTTCCTGCGTCAACGAAACGAACAAGAGTTGACGCAAAATGTTGACGCTGCCGCTGCCGTCGGTACCTGCGGCAACCAAACGAACAGCCCTTATGAAGAAATAATATTTCAAAAATATACATTGGAATTAACTTCATATCTACTATAGAGTTCATTTATTTTTTAAAAAATATGAACACATTAAAGATGGTTTTAGTGTGATTATCTTACAAAATTTAGTGATCGATCATTTTCATAACAAAATCTCTCTTCTAACCATTTAATTTGTTTTCCTATCATCAAATGTTAAGTGTACCGGGAGAATATCATTTTTCTTATCATTTACAAATTGACTGAAGATGGTTTTAATGTAATTATCTTACAAAATCTAGTGATCGGTCATTTTCATAACAAAATCTCTCTTCTAGCCATTTAATTTGTTTTCCTATCATCAAATGCTAAGTGTATATGGAGAATGTCATTTTTTTAAATTTGATGTTGCAAAGTTTAGATAGGAGAATGATAGTTTTCATAAACTCAAAATAAGACACACTTGATGTAACAAGATCTTTTTTCTTTGAATTAAATTTAATATTCAATTCAAAAAAAAAAGATAAACATCAGGTGATATGATAGTCTAAAATTACATTAATGGTAGATTTATTTTTATAATCTGATTTTATAAACATACTTATTATTCGATATATATTTTTTAAAAAAAAATCTGCCCGTCGATCAAATAGTAGGGACACTTTGGTAATTTTTTTTTTGCTATAACTATAGGCAAGCATATTTTCGACCAGAAAAATATACAATAAATAAAAGGGGATATGAACTCCACGTAAGATTAAAAAATCGACCAATGAAAAGAGTTTTTTTACCACGTCAAAAAGAGCTATCGCAGAGTAAAGACGAAAACCTCAATCACCAAACATGTTTGGTCTTCCTAATTCTCACTGGAGTAAATCCACCATACTGTTATCATCCCTTTGGCTTCTCTTCTCTAATGTCATAAACCCATTAATAATCAGTCATAAAACCTCATTCTTTACTGTAACAAACAAACGTCGCGAAACTCTTTATATTCCTTCTGCATTTAGCTACTCCTCTTCACCACATTAGCAGTAACCAAATAATCACAGCAATCGATGGCAAACATAAACATGAATCTTTTTCTTTCGGGTGATTTTCAGTTATGAAGAATGTTTTGTTTAGCTCTTTTAATTTTCATCTAACATTCTAAAGTATTTTATGTTTTGTATTTGTATTTGATTCTTGGATCTGCCCTGAGTCGCGCTGTTACTCTCCACCACCTGGCTTTATCCCTTGCCATTGGTCTCGAGTGCTTTGGAACCATTATAATACTCAGTCTGTGTTCAGTTCCTTTGATATATGTGAGATTGATTTTAGGATTGGTGTGAATATGGTGCTCGATGCTCATTTCATGTTTTTATTGACTAAGTATACACTGATAGAACAATTGAGATAGTGTTGGAGAAGTTTTTGCTTGCAATTTGTTTTCATTTGTTTAACTGTTGATTAAGCTTTGTCCTGTTTATGTTGGATTGCCTTCAAATCCTCTACGTAGGCTTAGATTAAACTTTCTGACACTGCTCTATTTGTCTCAGGTCTGTTCTTTTCTTTCTGGAGGAAGATATGCAAAGAAAGTTGTTGTACCCATTGGACAAATCTAAAGAAAATCCAGTTAAGGAGAACCAACAAAAATTACAGAGAGATTGAGGAAAAGATCTATTTGATGCTCTCTGATGATGTCATGGTAAAAAAACCCTGATTCAAAAGAACTCAGCTTAAAGACTTCGTTTTTTTTAATACTAAAGACTTTTGTTCTGTGTTATAAAATATGTTTTAACATAAAGCCGTGATTTTGTGGAGTATGTTCCAGCAGAGACAGATGCAAGACTTGAAAAGGAAAAGCACAGAGGAACTGAAGGCTTTCGTAGAGATCTCTTGCACAACTTCTCCCAATCATTTAGTTTCTGTGAGAAAAGCCTATTGTTTACTCCTCGATTCATCCCTTGGAGAACACACTGGTTCATCAATTCCTTTTCCTCCAGCGAAATTTTTTGTTTTTTGGTATCATACATTTTAACTTACAAAATTGCTTTTTTTTTGTCTTTTAGTAGGCTCAGAAGAAGCACAACTGCACAAGTATGATGGTGTCTTTGGTTTCACAAAAGAGACCATAAAAAGAAAGGGGGATAAAGATAGAAAGAAGACATGGAGAAGTCAAAGAAAGGACTTTTGATAAAAGGTAAAAGCGCTTCCTTTGTTTCACAACCTAAAGGTTCAGACTGCTGCAGCATTTTTAGACCGTTAAATACCCACTGCTTATCATCACAGTGTATAAACACTTCAAATTTAACATTAAACAAAATGTTGATGTAAGCTTTTGAGGTTTTTTGGCAGCCTTTTTGAGGATTGTTCTACAATGGGTAGCAGTCATCAAAACATTATTGCAAGCGGCATCAACTCATATTGATTCTAAATACCATGCAAAATTTCTAATACTGCTACTTAAAACTTCATTGTTAATAAATAGTTCAAGCTCACTGATTTCAAGCAAAAAAATATAAATTTTTTGAACATCTACTATGTTAGAATAGATATGTAATATGTTCTCAGATTTTACACGTCTAATACATGGTTCATTTCTATTGTAACCAGATGAACTTTACCTATGATTAATAATATATTTTCGTGATAATCTAATATATAAAATAAAATATATTTGGATCATAACTTAGATTTAACTATTCTTTATTCATTTCACATTTGTTGATCTTTCTATATGTATTTTTAGATAGATTTAACTATGATTAATAATATATTTTCGTGATAATCTAATATATAAAATAAAATATATTTGGATCATAACTTAGATTTAACTATTCTTTATTCATTTCACATTTGTTGATCTTTCTATATGTATTTTTAGATAGTAAAAATGATAAATTGTCAGTTTTACTCTCTTCTAATTCAATATATGATTTACTATTATAGCAAAGGATGCAATATATGTGTGTTATTATGTTAAATACATTTATATTTGTCTAATCCCGGGCGTAGCCCGGGCAAAATCTCTAGTGACAATAATTTTTGAAAAATATGGCTCATTCTAATCATAACACAATTAATTTGAGTTATTTTAGCTTAACTTCCCTAATAATTTTCGGAAAATGTGAGTTATTTTATTGATAACACAATTAATTTAAATGATTCTAGCTAACTTACCCTTAAAATAATTAGAGAGAAGCATATACAGATAGATGTTGAAATATATTGGAGACTTGAAGCTTTGAAGGTGGAGGTTCTGTTCAAAGATGACACGCTGGAATACAAGCAGGTACATTTATTTTCTTATGTTCCACACCATTTTCAGCTGTGTGAGCCACATGAAGTCTTATTAGCAGACATCATTAGCCTGGAAATCAAAGTATAGTAATGGTTTGGTTGAACTACCCACCAATTGGTAACTCAATGCTTATTCTGTGTCTCACTTGTGAGTTTTGATATATAAAAAGGTGTGACAAATGAAACGTGAAGAATGCACAGGTTTACTTCAGCTATATGTTGATATAGAAGTTTACTGATGGCGATTGGCATGCAGGGATATCTATAACAAACCATTACTTATACAAATGGTCTAGTGAACCGTAGAAAGCTCTTTTATGACTGGGATTATCCGTAGGCCTTGTTTGTTTTCACTCACACTTGGGTCTTTATCATATTTATTTTGGTTTGCTAAAACCTGAGGAATCATGGACTGGAGCCTCATTACGAGAATGATAGAATAGGATGCAAAAATGGTTATGTGGTTGCTCATTACCAAAGCCTTGCCGAGATGAGTTGCCTCTTGAAACCAAATGCTCTCTTTGCTCCCGCGGTTGGTAAAACTCGGAAACGTAAATGCACATGTTTCTGTTCAGCTTGCGTTTTGGTTCACGTCTGCGTTCACAGGTACATAAAGATAATATGGTTCTGATTTGTCCAAAAAAAAAAAAATCTATGGTTCTGATTTGGTTTGAGATTAGATATGTAGTCTAGTTGTATATCTAAAGTTTCATTTGATGTCTTTTTATTCGACATGTGGTATGGAGTATGCTACGCTCTATATTTCAGAGTGACTCGTGTCGCATCAAGTAGAAGATTCGTAGTGAAACCTTTTGTTAAGGCTCTCGGGACATGATTATTGGGGATCTTTGTTTTTGGCTACTTGATACAAATATATACATATAAATATATGTGTATTAAGGACGTACGAGCAATAACCCCAATAATCATATGCCCTTAGTTATATTCAAATACGTCCAACACATCGAATGTTGATCTCCAAATACCAAAAAGATCCTTCGTCGTCTTTTAAATATACTCTACGGTATAAGGAGAATTAAGACATTGACTCTCTTCCGACAAAGCAAAAAAGTCAGAGAAAGTATGACATAGGTATCTGCTAATGGGCTAATGGATAAACATGACGATAAGATCAATCATTGTCTCACAACTTATATCATTTAGGCGCAGTTCATAATTATTTAAGGGAAAAAAAAGACTCAGATCTGCTCTTTTGTTTCTGATGGCGACAGAACAAGAAGCTGAAATTGGAAGAGGGACTTCATCTGTTTCAGGAAGATTTTCAAGGAACAGAGATTTATATCTCTTCTTACCTCTCCTCTTCTCTGATCAAGAATCATCAGATGGAGACCACAACGTTGCTTCGTGGCGTGAGAGAATCATTCTTGTCAACCCTTTTACACAAGGATTGATCGTCCTCGAGGAGTCATCAGGGTTAAATCCTCTGTTGCGAGACTTACTTGAGTCACGCGAGGAAGGTCATCCTCCAGCGTCCAAGGCTTCCATCGATGCGATGAGGGTCGTTGATACCGACGGCTGGGGAGGAGAGTGTGCGATATGTTTAGAGGAATTAAAGGTGGAGGAGAGGGTGAAGGAGATGCCGTGTAAGCATAGGTTTCATGGAGGATGCATAGAGAAATGGTTAGGGTTACATGGGTCGTGTCCTGTTTGTAGGTACGAGATGCCTGTTGAGGGAGATGAGGTTGAAAGGAAAAGAAGCGATGGGGGAGAGATTTGGGTTATGTTTGGTAGAAGTTCTTCTGGTCACGATGGTGGAAACAGTGATGGTAACACTGCTGGATCTGGTGGCACATGATGTGTTCTTGATTCCTAGAATTAGGATTTTGAATAAACTTTTTGTAGAAACCCTTTGTGTTTTTTTTTTTTTCATTTTCTTCCATGAAGACTTTAGGGTTCTTGTTTCTTGAATTTCATGTATTTAAGTTAGGGATTTTCAAGAACCTTTTTTAGTTTTGGACTGCATTCTCACACACAAGAATCTATATAATATATGCGGACGGGATAATGCATAGAAGACACGAGGTATATTTTAACATACGTATCTTATTAAGAGACTCGGGTTTCTTGTAACCTAATAGACTAGTCCTATTTGTTGGACTTAGACTTGGACTTGGACTTGTAACTTGTTTCCATGACCTTGAAACTATTTAAACCTAGACCCAAGTCCTCACCGTCATGGCCTTTAAAGGATCTCTTCCGGTTAGATTGTTCCACGCAAAGGACATCGTCCCACCTTCTCTTATTCCGATCCATCACTTCCTCTGGTTTGATCTCCATAAACTGAAGCTTGTCTGATCTCCTCATATTGTTCTGAGAATGATGATCCTGTTTTGCTTCTGAGCTTTCTGATGATGCCAACGAGCAGTCAACTGAACTTCTCGTCGACGCATTTCCTCTGTTTTCTGGTTTCTTGGTACACAAGAAATCGTATTCTTCCTCAACTTCGTTATCTTCATCTGCTTGCGTCGGTGCTGAGAAAGAAGAACTGAGACAGTTTCTATTCGCCATCGATGCTACTGCATAGAGATTAAAAGAATTGTAACCGGAGAGAGTTTCTTGAGCTTTCAGTAACACTGACTGTAAATATTTCCCTTGTGCCTCTATTCTCACTTGTAACTGCTGCTGCGTCTAAAACAAAAGGAGAAACGTTCAAACTTCTAAAGCAAGAAACCTCTCATTGTAAACACTGTGGTTCATTCAGAATCATAATGTTATTACTTCGATTTGTTCGTGAAGCTTCTTCTGGACTTCCATTTGTATTTCCATCGCTTCCTTGTTTTGCAAGTTTCTGCTTTAATCGAAAAGAAGAAAATGAATTCAAAGAAGCTGAACTATAGCTATGAAAATATTAATACTATTTGTTTTATGATGATCATTACTTGTTAGGTTCGTCATGTTTTTCTTCGGTGACAATAATGTCTAGTTGATCTCCAAAATCTTCTCGACTCTGACATTCTTGGGATCTTCCAGCTGAAAAAGAAAACATCGTCAACAACCAATCAAGATAGATTAAACTCACTTGTAATAATCTATTTTTCATAACTCTAAACCAATAAGAATTTAATAAATATAATTAATTTTTTTAAAATTACAATAAAATATTATTAATTTATAAAAATGCATTGAAAATACAAAAATGTACTCCCTCCGTTTCATATTGTAAGTAGTTTTAGGGAAATGTTTTTGTTTCAAAATGTAAGTAGTTTTCGTATTTCTCGGTAACTTTTACATTTATTGAATACAGTGTGACCAATCAAATTAAATAGATTTATTTTTTATTGGTTAAATTATATCTAACCTATTTATTATAAAATATTTTTTAAAAACATAATAATTTTCTTAATCTTCGCGATTTTAGCCAAAACTACTTATATTATGAAACGAAAGGAGTATAACACATCATCATTGATCATAATTAAATACTCCTCTTATTTTATTATAAGTGTCATTTAAAGTTTTTGCACACGAATTAAAAAAATGATTAAATTTTGTGTCACCCTTATTTAATGCATTATATTATTTGATTTTGTTAATTAATGAGTTAAAAGTAAGTGTAAAAACTGAAAAAATAAAATATTTAATATTAACCTTAAAAATATAAAATGACACTCAAACAAATTTCAAAATTTAAAATGATAGTTAATATGAAACGGAAAGAGTAATATTAACCATCTTGCTTGTTGCCAATGAATCTCTCGCTTATCCCGAGCCGATATTTCTGAAGAGTTGAAAGAAATAGAACAAGAATCGGCCAATTTAGAGTATGTAAATCTCCAGAAACTGAGGTAAAAAATAAATTCGAATCAATGGGAGTTTGTCCAAAAACCTGTAAATAACTCTTGAGATGGTACAAAGTAAGCTCAGGAATCTCGAGAACCCTCATCAAACCCTTAGGCGTCGCCTCTAAAACAACCACATAACAAAACAAAAATCAAAAACTAACTAAGAAATAAGACCTAACCACCCAAACTTGATAAGGTTTCAAAAGGACAAAGGGAACCGAAACAGAACTGTTTGGTCCCCCAAGTTGATTAACGGCGTTGATGAATCTGTGATGAAGCTCATAACTCCATCTCAATCTCGGTTTAGGTTCCTCTGTCTTGTGATTCTTATCATTATCCATCTTCTGTAATAACAATCAAGAATGGTTCAAGAAGATTGGGTTTGTTGGCTCAGATATGGAGATTATACTTTACAAGTAGTTGTTGTAGTCTTCTCTTTTTTTCCTTCTTCTTGGTCTTTATAAATCTTATTCTAACACCATATCTGGAAACCTGAGTGGGGTTCTCTTGGAGAAGGGAATATATGCTCTCTTGACCCTTTCTTCTTTCTTTGTTTCTTTTTTGTTTTATTTTATTTTTTACCTTTTTCGCATTTTACGTTTTAGTATTTGACTATTTATTTCCCTTTCCTTGAATACCTCCGGATTTTACACCGTATTATATATATATTTTTTAAAAATTGTAACTTTTGTGTAACTTTTTCTTCTTTGACTTGAAGTGTTTGGACAGAATCTATGATACCCCGAGGTCAGATAAGAATAAAGTTTGTACACTTGTTAGGTTATGGTCTTTACACGACATCTATCCTAATGGACACTTAGTTAACGTGTGTCACACTTCTTTATAGGTCATTTCAACCAAATGATTTTAAATGAATACTATTTGAGAATGGGCCAAGGATTACACCAAACTGCTTATTTGATAAAGTGAACTGTCGCCTTGTCTGGTGAGCTTAACCTCCTCCAGCCTCTGGTGTTAGATCAGGATGTGAGATTTGGCTGTAATTTATTTCTTCCTCAAGATTGATTCTGCTAAAGGTGATCTAAGATCTTTTTCGTAAGTGGATGTATAATATTTTTCATTGTATGGAATAATATTACTTGATTTCCGAGATATCTTAATAAAAAGATTCGAAATTTTCATCGTCATAAGCAAAATACAATAAATACATCTATAAATTAATATTCGATAAATTGATAATCTCTATAAATTAATAAATTTTGTTGGTCCCAATTTGGGCCAGTTTAAAATTTGACACAAATCGATAAAATAATAAGATAATAATATTTTAGAAAATTCTATGTAAATATATGATCCCATTAAAATTATAAATTAAAAATTTATATGTATACACATTTTATATAAGTTAAAAAATTCTATCATTAAATTGTTTGTTTTATATTCACAATGGAATTATCTATAAATTTTCTTAACACTTAATATATTTTTGATGAGATTTAGTAATATTATACCTAAACCACATTTAAGTTTTATGCGATATATATTATATACACCAAATAATATAATATAATTAACATAAATGTCAAATTTAAAAAAAAATAACAATTAATGTCTATACACTAAAATCAAATATTTTTCTTATCTAAAAATAAATATATGTTAAAATAATAAATCTAAATAAAGAAACTCTTGTAAATTAATATCTGTATAAATTAATAAAATTTTAAAGTCCCAAAATTATTAATTTATAGAGGTTTTACTGTACAAGCTAGTATATAATATGCATCACTAATAATAGCCACTTTATGCTTATTTTGTTGCCATTTTTTTTGTTGCTATTATAAACCACAAGAAAATGAGAAAAAGATACGGTATTTTTTTTCAGAAATCAAAGGCACTCACATTATGAGAGATTTTATCATTAATCTCTCAAACTCTTTAAAAACCTTTTTATTAAAATATTATTATTTCTAATAAAAGATTCTTCTTGAGAATCCTTAATACGAATGGCCTAAGAATTCCAATCAAAGCAATAAGGAATGCCTGCATCGCGGTCAAGACGACAAGGGGCTGGTTCATAAATGTACCAAATACATTCTCTACAAACTCCAAATTCACTTTTTGGAGTATCATCTCTATCTACCCTGAAAATATCAAATGTTACCTTATTTCCGGGCCACTCGAAAGTGCAAATGTATCTCGTCGTTTTACGGAGATTGACACGAAACCTAAAATCAAAGCTAGATCCAGGTAATAGCTCTTTTACCCCCAGATCTTTTTTTTTATTTGTGCAATGCGCGATCAACTTTGCTTGTGAGGTCAATTTGTTAACAACTACGACATGTTTAGGTGCGAATGGTAAAATCCCATCGGTGGACGAGTGGTTTCCGAAAGATGATGATGTTTTGAGGATAAGTAAGAATGAGAATAGCACTAATATCAATTGGTTATTTGTAGATGAAGCCATTGATGGGATTAAAGAGATAGTTTGTGAAATGATCATATTCGTATTTATTTCGAAAGTAATTATTGATGTAATAACATGCTTTAGTAAAAGAACTGTAGATTATATGTCGACGTAATCACAAGTCACTGTGTACGTTTTTTTAATCAATAAATGTGTAAAATCTAGACATGTTCTTTAGTAACTAGTTAATCTAGTAATAAACGAAATGAAAGCTAGATTTAATGTTCTTTAATTAATTATTTTTAAAAATGGTTAGATCTTTGAAATTCTCTACATTGTTCTCTGTAATTTTAAGCAAAAACAAAAAATACCTTTTAATAATTAAAATGGTTAATTTAAGCAAATTTTGAAATCATGATCGATGTTTCTCACTGATCAGAAGAACATAATAATAACGTTAATTATGATTGGAGGAGTTTTTGCAGTACTTGTAAGGGAAGGAGAATCAAAGAATGTAACGATGAAATAACTTTACACGATAAAAAGCTTCATAAAACTTGTAAAAGAAGAAACACCCTCTACCTTGTTTTTCTTTAAAGGCATCCACGCAAAGAAAGTGAACCGATCATATACCATACAACTGTTAAAGGAAATTAGGAAACCATTTATAAAATAATGTATTTTAAAGTATATATGCATGGTCTATAAATGACCACTACGATGATCCATATGACATGGAAAGAGGCACCCAAACACTGCTAAAGTTTTATCCTCTTTGAAAATGATCTCCTAAGTGATTTGTGCACTTTATCGTTGAACTAGAGGTAGCGCCGGGTTCGTATATTTTATTTTTACATAAATTTACTATTCATTTTTGGTTTTAGTAAAAATATATGTTCACAAATATCAAAATGATAATTTGTTGAAAGAAAATAGATTTTTTGATCCATTTAGTAGTGGTTAATCTCCTATAATGTCGAAAGGAACTAATTTTTCAGATTGAATCTATCAAGAAAGCTTAACTCAATAGTTACAAAAAAAAATTCATTGTGTCATTTACAGTGAACTGGTTACGTCTCATTTTGTCATTTGCAAGAAACTGAAGCCTGCTATATTCTAATACTCTCT
>NC_027755.1:24567762-24571412 GCF_000695525.1 Brassica oleracea var. oleracea
TGAGTATAGCAAAAGCTATCAAGAAAGCAATTGATGTGACTATATTTATTGCTTCTGCTACTCCAATCTCGTTTATGGAAGCTATGGGAGTGTGAAGATAATATTTTGTCTTTACCTTCCTGGAAAAAAGCGAACTAAGAAAGGACAGATTTAGACAAAGCTGGGGAGTTAAATGCTTTGAGAGTTGATGATGTAAAGAAGAAATAAAACAGATTCAGACAAGAATCACAGTCACAGCCACTATGAACACTGAAGAAACATGATTTGCTTAAAAGTTAAGTGAAGAAACCTGCTTTGGTTAAAACAAAACAGATTCTCTCTTTCATTACCTTCCCAAAAGAGGTAAATACAAAGCTTTCTTGTATATATATGCAATCTTGGGTTTCCCCACTAAGATGCTTACAGGGGCCATCACCTATGCTCGTCTCCTAATATTCCATTGGGCCATAATATTGATTACCTTGAGGAGAGCAGCTCGTATCAATATCAGTCTGGTATACACCATACTCATCGTACTCATCATCACTCCTGATACATATAGAAAAGAAAAAATCAAGTTACCCAAACACGATTGTGAATCTAAAGTATTTCCAAGTTTTGACTATATGTTCATGCTACATACTTGACATGCAAAAGAAAAATACTGATCGATCTCTACCCTGAAATTGCATAAAAAGCATGGTCAAAGGCCATAAGACCTACTATAGAGCTTGTTTTCAGAGTCTAATAATACATATGGGATCAAAAAGAGCTCAGAAGAAAAGAGTACATATTTAAAGCAAAGCGAGATGGATCTTACACATCTATGGCGAGGAAGCTGTTCCTCCTTCAATTTTCTTTGCCTTTTCTGGTTGTTCCTGCCTCCGTAGACGATAATCCGTGCAAACTGACATCAGAACCACGTTCAACCCTTTGATAACGATTAACTAATCCTGGCATCGAGCCAAGAGGATAGCTAGTTGCTATTGAAATGGATGCTATTGTCCTCTCGAATCGGCAAGAAACATTTGGAAATTCGCCATTGTAATAACCGAAAAGTTGAACAGAGTATTTGGTTGTTGTCAAAGCTCTAATCTTCATTTCTGGATGAAGGAGATATTTATACCCCAAGCTCAAGTAAGTTACTCTAGGAGAAAACTCTAAACCACTTGTGGGTTGAGACAGCGTGAAGAAGACTGGGCTCCACTCTGGACTTCATGCACAAGTACTATAAAGCCCAGTTCACACTTCCGTATCAGACAACGTAAGAAACAAAACCAAGAAGAAAAAAAACACAGAACAACCCAGGTGTTGACACGTGTCGAGATTTGCCCCCTCCTACTTGATGACGTGGCTTAATGAGGAGAGAGGCAAGTCTGTTTTATTGTATAAGATGTTTTCCAAGTTATTTTGCGTTAGAAATGAAATTATGGGTGATAATAATTCATCTGTATACAAAACAATCATTTTGGATGAAGCTCATAACTCCATCTCGGTTAAAATTCCTTGGCCGTGTGATTCGTACGAATATTTGTTGTGGATCTACAAAAGTCTTTATAATTTTTTTTGTTCTTTTATCTTTGAACCATTCTTGATTTATATTGAAGAGAGCTTTTTAGATCCACCACAAATATTATCAAATCTCGTTTCGGATTTAGAGAGAACATAAACAATATAATGAAATATCATGTTTATATGAAAATATAACAATTATTAAAAGAGAAAAGTGATAAATATGTAACAACAATGTCAAACAGTTACAAAAGAAATGATTTCAAATTGCAAACCGATTTATTTATTTAATTTATAACACAACAATACGAAAGAAATATTTCTTTTCTTGATATGAAAGAAAGATACAATAAATATTTTGATATGATTAAGAAGCCCATGGAAAACAGTAAGGAGAGCTTCAATCGCGTCTCATACGACATGGACCTGGCTCAGATATATGCCAAATACATTCTCTGCATATACCACACGTAGTTCTTGGATTATCGTCTCCATGCCACGAGAAAGTGCAAGCATATGTTGTTTTCATATATCGTCGATGATGTAATATTTATAAATGATGTAAACGGGACGGAGATTTTCGTAGTAATAGTCAAGAATAAACAAGTTCGGTCAATTATAAGAACTAAAGATGCTCGTCTAAACAGATCGTCTAAACAGTTCGTCTAAACAAGTATCTTTCTATTTTATGGTCTGAGGTCGTCTGGGCCGAGCTCGCCTAGTGGTCGAGGTCGTCCAAGACTTTGTCTGTGATGAAGAGGCGATGCTCTCGTTTTCTGTTCTGTACGTTTCTGACTGTCCTTTCAATGAGTCTGACGTCTTCTATTTATAATGACGTACGTTTTGTCTTCTAGCGAAATCATCAATTGTTGCTTAGCGAAATCATCACTCATTACTTCTGGTTTCTTCTTCTTCACCATGAGGAAATGGAGAGGCTGAGCTCGTTTTTTTTTTTTAAAAGGTTGTTTGGTCGTGGTCTGTGGTGTGGGGAAGAGAGGCTGAGATCGTTTGAAAAAGGGGTTGAGGTCGTGTTCTGAGGTGTGGTGCCGGCTGGATGACGCGAGGTCGTAACTGCTTCTGGTAGGGCCGAGGTCGCCACCATAGACGCTGTGTTGTTGGCTGGAAGGGCCGAGGTTGTCACCATTGATGTCTGGGTCGAGGCGTTGGCTAGATGGTCCGAGGTTGCCACCATTGATGGATCGCCCGAGGTCATCGCCACTAGCGTCAAGGTGTTGGCTAGATGGTCCGAGGTTGCCACCATTGATGGATCGCCCGAGGTCATCGCCACTAGCGTCAAGGTGTTGGCTAGATGGTCCGAGGTTGCCACCATTGATGGATCGCCCGAGGTCATCGCCACTAGCGTCAAGGTGTTGGCTAGATGGTCCGAGGTTGCCACCATTGATGGATCGCCCGAGGTCATCGCCACTAGCGTCATAAACAGTTCGTCTAAACAAGTATCTTTCTATTTTATGGTCTGAGGTCATCTGGGCCGAGCTCGCCTAGTGGCCGAGGTCGTCCAAGACTTTGTCTGTGATGAAGAGGCGATGCTCTCCTTTTCTGTTCTGTACGTTTCCGGCTATCCTTTCAATGAGTCTGACGTCTTCTATTTATAGCGACGTACGTTTTGTCTTCTAGCGAAATCATCAATTGTTTCTTAACGGGCCGGGCCTGATTTTAAGCTTAGCTCTTAATATGCATGTGCTAAGCCCATCTCCAACAGTATGCACGGCTGTTCTGCGTATATTAAGATGAAACCTGAAATCGAAACTTTCATCAGCTAGTATCGCTTTAAAGCCTAAATCTTTCCCTCTGTTCCTGCAGTGCAAGACCATTCCTTCACGTGTGACCAATTTGTTAGTGATCATAACATGTTTAGGTAAGAATGGCACATCTCCATTGACAGAGTGTTCAAGTGATAAAGAAGTTCTTAAAATAATTAGATATGTTATTAACACGAAAATGAGGTGACGGTTTGTTAAGGATACCATGGATGCCTTTTACTGGTTTGTTATATAGTTTTTTTTTTTGTGTGGTAGTAGTATTTATAAATGTATTGGGAATAAAATTGTAAAACGTCTTCAATATTTTATTGTCCAATGGTTTTAAAAAAAACTTGGGAAAATTGCCAAAAGAGAACAAGAAAACAACATAGTTGTCCC
>NC_027755.1:24571512-24578323 GCF_000695525.1 Brassica oleracea var. oleracea
AGGGACAACTATGCTGTTTTCTTGTTCTCTTTTAGCAATTTTCTCAAAAAACTTTATGGCTTTTTTTGGTTATTCACCAAATTGACTCATATCTAATCTATTAATTTAAGGTCTTATTCTTATCTACCATTAACAAGTCATAGTAGGACCAATTAAAAATAGTTAATATGACATCTTTGATTATTTACATTAATAATAAACCAACTATAAATTTGAATTTTTTTATTATAACAAAATCTGTTGAGAAAGAATTTAACAAAATCTTACTTCAAGCTTTCAATTTTTTTTATAAAATAACATATTAATTAATTTCACAATTAGTAATATAATAATATTATAAATCAAATGTTAACTAAATTTTTATTATAAAACAAGAAAATAAAAGGAAAATTGCCACAAATACCACATTCATAGTATCACTTTTCATGTTTACACTAATCATTTTTACCTTCATTTTTAATGAGGGGTAAAATATACTTATACTCTTAGGGTTAACTAAATTAGACTTAACTAAATTAGACTTACGTTTAGAGTTGAAGGGTGGGGTAGGGTTTTTCGAATGTCAAATTTATGATTCTAATAAATATATAAATAAATACTTAAAAATATATATACAATTTTTTAAAAAATAGTTTCAAACATAATTTTCGATTCTCAAAAAGAAATTTTGAAAAAAATAAAAAACAAATTAAAAAAAAAAAATTCAAAAAAGTTCGAATTTGAAAAAGTATAATTCGAATTCATAAAAAAAATTATTTTATTTATTATTTATTGAAATAATGTTTTATTATATATATAGATAACAATGGTATAAGAGTCTTTTGCCATTTAATGAAGAATATATTTTTGAAAATGTCCATTTAGTGGTGCTAAAGATGAAAAGTGGTAACATGAAAGTGGTAAACATAAAATTTTCCCAAAATAAAATTATATACTATTTTCTATAAATTCTATAATTATATTATGTATTATATAAAAATAGAAGTGTTATATGAATTCAATATGACAAAATTATATTACATAGGTAAATTAACAAGTTTTGTTTTTTAATTGTTTAATTTAAATAAATTATCACTCATCATTGGTTAAAATTCATAAACTATATAATATTCTTATACAAAAATGAATTTATTAACATAGGTTAAACTTCTATATCTATATCTACAACTACATATTTTCTTTTTATTTATTTTGAAACTCTCAAAAATATATTGTTTAAAATGTTTATATAGAAAAATATAATAGTATAATATAATAACCTTTAGTTCATATACTATTTAAAAAATAGTTTATTAGAAAACTATGAAATTTTAGTAATTTATTTAAAATATTAATGACAAATACAATTTTGATTATAATTTTTTAATAATAACAAAATATGTTGAGAAAAATAAAGAAAATATTACCAAAAATTCATTATATAAAATAATATATCAATGTAGTAACAAAAATAAATTCAAAATTCGTGTAATCTTCCAAACCCAAAATAGTAGTGTAATTTTTCAAAATTTTCTTGACAAAATATAAAATTTTGAAAATAAATATTCAAACTCAAAATGATAATATTTCAAATTTTACAAAGATAAATCATAGATAATAATGAATAACTTTTTGAAATGCAGGACGAAAAAACTATATATGTTGTAAAAATTAAAGCAATCTAATATTTTGAAATCTTAATTAAAAATAAAAAGAAAACTTAATATCATAACATCCAAAATATCACATATTAATAAATTTTACGAAAATAATATGATTGATGCTACTTTGTATAAATTTACCATAATAATAGGGCTATATTATTTAAACAAAACATTGTTTTTACTTATAATTTCTGTAAAATACTAAAATAATATATGTTAAGGTATATTTTTTTTAAAACAATATGTAAATATAAATTATCTTAAACATATTTCTTTTCTATAATATAAATAAATAAATTTTAAAAATGTATTATAGCAAAATGTATAAATTAAAAAAAAAACAATTTTGAAAGAGGTTATCTATTTGATTATTTCATATTGTTATTTTATTGTATCTAACTCAAAAATATATTAGTAAGTAATAAAAATTAATAACAAAGTAAAATGTATTAAAAATACTATATATTAATAATACCGAATAAGAAATATAAAAAATAATATTATAAAGTGTCACAATATATAATACTAAAATGGAAATTGCATATTTAAAACATTTGTAATAATATCAAATACATTTATAAAATGAGAAAATATCCGTATTTTTAAAAGCCCACTAATAAAAAAAAAATAGCAAGTATTAAAAACTATAGAACAGAAACACGTAAACCCTTAATCACACCACTAGGAATCATAAGAACACAATGGCGACGGCAGTAGAGAAAACGAAACCTTCTCAATCTCCGCCTCCTCCTCCAACGTCGTTTTCATCGTTACCTCACGATGTAGTCCTCAACTGTTTGGCTCGCGTCTCAAGAAGCTATAGTCCAATCTTATCTCTCGTCTCCAAGAGTTTCCGAACACTCATGAGTTCACCTGAGCTCCATGCAACACGAGCCCTAATCGGGAAAACAGAGTACGTCTGCTTAGACCTTGACAATAATAACAGTAAACCTCACTGGTTCACACTTTCACAGATCCCCAAACAACAGAAACTCATACCAATCTCTCTGACTCACCACAAAGTTCATAATTCATCATCGGTTTTTTTCGGTTGGTTCAGCGATCGATCAGTGTAGTAGACTCCCCAGAAGAGCAAGAGAATCAGAAACGTGTCGATCCTCGACTGTGGAACTCATCAGTGTCGTACTCCCCAAATTGCGAGTACCTCGAAGAACTCCAGAAGTCTACAGGGATGTAGTCCACGGTAACATCTATGTGGTAGGAGGCAGCAGGAATTAATAGTAAGGACTGTGGAGAGGTTTACAATCCAAAGATCCAAATGTGGGAGCCGTTATCGCCGACTGTGGATCTAGATGGATTGAAAAAGTGTGTCCCCTTGAATATTTGCACAGTAGAGGGAGATAATAATTGCACAGTAGAGGGAGATAATAACGTGAGGTATGAAATATCGGTTGAGAAAGGAAAACTAGTTTGGCGCAATATTGTAGAGGGTTGGAGTTTGGTCAGGGGACTTGAAAGGTTGTCTTCAAAATCATATTTTCCTGATAATCTTGTTTCGGTGGCGAGTTTGGGCAGAGGAGGAAGAGTGGCGGTTTGGTGGAAGACGGTGGAGGTTGGTCGTCAAGGTCGGCCTTATACTCTCCAATTCAAAACTAATATTTGGTGTGTAGAGATTTCGTTTGAGATGCGACCATGCTTGCATCCTTCGGGATTACAGTTTGATGATGAGCTTTGGGGATTTGTGGAATGGTCTAAGAGTGTGTTTACCTTCTTTTTTTTTTTTTGCTAAACTGTAAATATCATTAATCTTAATGAAATGTTTGTCCTAAACAAGTTAAGACTTTTACACACACTTATTTCTTGGCAAAAGTTAGATAAAAAACAAGAAAGTCAGTAGATTTTGAACTAGAGATGGTGGTCATCTAATCCAAAGGGTCATTAGTCCTAAGAAGTTCCTCTTTTGCTGTCTCGCAGTGATGGCATTCTTGATATCTCGGTCTATGAGCTTGAACACCTGCTGCGGGGAGAGATGCACACTGTTATAAAGGACGTTGTTACGATGTCTCCAAATGTGATAAATGGTCCCGTGACAGAGCAGCTTCCTGAGTGTTGAAGGAGCGTGTTTACCTTTGATGGATGTGATTCTAGTGATGACTTCTTTCTACATTCTGCTATTGTCACACTATGATTGAAGATCCCACTCATTCTCTTATTTTAGTTTTATGTAGTTTTTCTCCTTTCATTTTCTTGTTGTTCTCTTTATCATTTGCTTCAGTAAACATATCTACTTTCAGTACGTATTATCTTTTGTTCTGACAATACAAAGCATGATTTAGTTTTGCTTTTTACATTCCCAATAGTGTACACCAAATTGCATCTATAAAGTTGGGTTTACACAAAGTAATACATGAAATAGATCATGGATCGTTGAGTATGGTATAATGGTGCTTGTGGGGCTCCGGCAAGCGCCCAAGAGGACACGGTGGCGCCGAAGAAGCTAGAAACGAGAGGTAGAGAGAGGTTAGTGAGAATTGATTTTATTTGTGTCCTTTCTAAGTATAAATTATGAAGTAAATTATCTAATTAAATTTGATTTTTTAAAGAAAAAATCAGCGAGAAAATTGCTAAAAGAGAACAAGAAAACAGCATAGTTGTCCCTATGGTATAAATCTTTTTTTGTCCATTTTTTCTCCGTTTTACCCTTTCCATATGTTAAAATTAATGAAATAAATAGTTATATGAATCAGAAAAATTATTAAAAATATAAACAATTAATAAAACACCCATTTACACAAACACATATTTTTTTTGGGTTGAAAAACATAATAAATAATATTTTTAAATTACGTTCTACTAAAAGTAGAATTCTGTTTCTACACAAAACGGGTAAGTAGAAAATGAATTCTAGAATGAACACATCCATCTACTTGTTTTAGAACGTACAAACTACTTTTTACTATAATTCTAAATATGGGGAATACGTATTCTACTATTTGTAATGATCGCTACTTTTATTCAGAAAACTGTTTCTACTTTTATTGAGTATTCTAAGTTATCAGGAATGCAAAATCTAAAACATATACGAACGTCCACATAGTGTAGAAATTACATTCTGGAATTTTGTTATGTTCTACACAGTGTAGAAGGTGCCTTCTACGGATAAAAAAACTGAATTTTCGAAAATTAAGGAAGTTGCAGTTTTTAAAATATTCTCAAAATATTCTAACTTCCTAAAACGTGTTTTCATTGATTTGGTTCGTGAAAAATTAAAAAAAAAATCGATTTTGAATGTTCTTCTTCACCAATCTATGATTTTCCAATAATTTCTCTATAGTTTGTCTTGTGATTTTTACAAACTCTTGTTCTATGATGCATATCTATACAACATGTGGTGTTTGGGAGTTTGGAGCAACCACGGGATGGGTTTTTACGGCTGATGAGAGAGGGGCTAGGCTACTGTTATTGGAATCAACTTCTACCTTAGAGGATTTTAAAAGAATGGTTTTGGAAGATTTTGATATGGAAGAAGATAGCTTACCCGATTTGGAGTTGAGTTATCTACCTAATGAGTTGATCAATACATCAACTTGTCCGCCTGTGATCATTGCAAATGATCGACAGCTTCAGAATTTTGTTTGTTTTGTTCAAAAGTGTGTTTCTACTCGATTGTGTGTAACATCTAAAGCCAAAGTTGAGAATCTGAATGAACCAGACTTTGATCTTAACAAGTCGCCAGCTGATTCAACTACTGCTCAAGAGGAGGGAAACTCGGTTGATAGGGGGAATGAACCAGCTCCTGTGTTTGTTGAGAGGCAGTGCGAGGAAAAGAAAGAAAAGATTAGAAGAGTCGAAGTTGATGAGGATGCCTATCATGCCGATACCATGATCTCGGCCAAAGAGGACGTACATAAGATGTCAAAGTTTTCTGTGCTCAATGTTGTTAAGAAGGGACAATTGTTTGAGAACAAAACTTTGCTGAAGGCGACTTTTGAGATATGTGCAATGAAGCATAACTTTCACTATGAGGTTATCAAAACGGATAGACAACTTTGGTACGTTAGATGTGAGGATAATGCATGCAATTGGTGTGTTCGAGCAGAGTGTTTGCAGGATTCTGAATATTTCATTATCAAAAAGTATGTCGGTGAACATACATGTGCACCTTCAAACAAAACCAAACCGGGTAGGACTGCTTCGGCCAAAACTATAGGCAGTCTGATTATGCATAGGTATGAAGGGGTTAAGGAAGGGCCGAAATGCAATGATATAATACAGATTATGCTTATGGATCATGGCTGTGAGATCACGAAATCTTTAGCATGGGATGCTCGTGAATATGCGGTTAATGCTGTTAGAGGTATACCAGAGAGAAGTTATGGAAAAATACCGAAATACTTGCACATGCTCAGAGAGGCTAATCCGGGAACACATTCATCGTATGAGATTGACAGCAAAGGGAGATTTCGGTACCTGTTTATTGCATTTGGGCAATCGCTACGAGGATTTAACAGAGTCATAAGGAGGGTTATTGTGGTTGATGGCACTTTTCTGAAGAACAAATACAAAGGAGTTCTATTGGTTGCAACTGCTGTAGACGGAAATTCTAATTTGTATCCTCTTGCATTCGGAGTAGTCGACTCAGAGAATGAAAATTCTTGGGAATGGTTTATGAGACAACTAAATAGTGTCATTGCTGATGATCATCATTTGGCTTTCATTTCGGATAGACATGCGGCCATTGCTAAGGCGCTTGAGACTGTGTATCCAACAGCTAAACATGGTATTTGCATTCATCATTTGTTGAATAATGTGGTAACATATTACCATGGGAAAGGACTTGTTGGGTTGGTTGCAAAGGCGTCCAAGGTTTATAGAGTTGCTGAGTTTGAAAAGATATTTGCTAATGTGTGTAATATCAGTCCGACAATTGGAAAATACCTAAGGGATGCTGAAGTCCAAAAGTGGGCAAGATGTCAATTCTCTGGATATAGATATGACATAAGGACAACAAACCCTGCCGAATCCATCAACTCTGCTTTGCGTTCGCCGAGAGAGTATCCAATCATTCCCTTGTTGGACAGTATCAGAGAAATGCTGACTCGGTGGTTTTATAACCGTAAGAAAAAGATTTCAAAGCATAATCATCCTCTTACCATAGATGTGGAGAAAAAGATTGAAAGGAGAACCGAGAAAGGCAAAAGATTTGC
>NC_027755.1:24580918-24581764 GCF_000695525.1 Brassica oleracea var. oleracea
AGTATGGATCCCAATATTTAAAAGGTTTTCCTGGATCCATTAAAAATATAGTCTATCGGAAATCGGAATCATGAATCGTATAATGTTTGACTCAGAAGAAAAACCTATATAGCAAAAGTTGCAAAAAAAAAAAAACCCTATGGGCAAAAAAATCGGATCCGAAGAACCGAACCGAACCGAACCGAATCCGAAAAATAGTACTAAATCCGTACCAAATCCAAACTGAAATTGATCAAATATCCGAACGGGTTCAAAATTTTGGTATTTATAGAACCGAAACCAAACCCGATCCGAACCGAAGTATCTCGGGTACCCGAATGTAACCGAAATAGATTTATATACCTAAATATATTACTTATTTTAGATTTAATATATATTAAAAACATCTAAAATATACAAGATACTTTTAAGTTGTCTAAAATACTTAAAAATATACATAAATAGTCAAAAGTAAATGTCTAAAATAGCTAAAATATATTCAAAACACTAAAATGCTTGAAATATCTATTAATTTTCTATCCAAATATTCAAATCAAACCAATTTATATGTTAATTTTAGGTATTTTGACATATATTATACAAATTTATATGTAATATATTATTTTTTTTCATAGATTTTGAGAAATTTTAAGCATATAATGAATATTAAAATTTTAAAAATAATTTAAATGGGTTATCCGAACCCGAACCAAACCCGCAAAGATCCGAACCGAACCCGAACCAAAATTTAGAAATACCCGAATGAAGCTGAAATCTTTGAACCCGAAAATCCGAAACCCGAATAGACCCGAATGGGTACCCGAACGCCCACCCCTAGGCCTCGTGTTGGTAAAAAACAAGGAGAAA
>NC_027755.1:24581800-24590606 GCF_000695525.1 Brassica oleracea var. oleracea
ATATATTATTTTGTTTTATAGATTTTGAGAAATTTTAAGCATATAATGAATATTAAAATTTTAAAAATAATTTAAATGGGTTATCCGAACCCGAACCAAACCCGCAAAGATCCGAACCGAACCCGAACCAAAATTTAGAAATACCCGAATGAAGCTGAAATCTTTAAACCCGAAAACCCGAAACCCGATTAGATCCGAACCGAACCCGAATGGAAACCCGAATGCCCACCCCTAATCATCACACTACAAGAAAACACAAAATTAGCGACGAAATATAACGAGGAAAATAAGTCCTCGTAAATGTACGTCTTATTTACGAGAACCTTACGAGGAAAAAAAAATCAACGTAATTTCGTCGTAAAATAGCGACAATAAAGTTTCGTTGTAAAAACGACGCAATTTAACGTGGTTTTTACGAGGAAACAAGATTTCGTCGTAAAGCAGACGTAAATATAATGAGGAATTTACGACGAAATATTTTACATCTATTTCGCATCAAAATTTATGATTAATTAATTTTAAAGTTCTCTTCATTTTTGCAGGTTGATTATAACAATCCAGATTACCCCACATGGTTTTATGAATTAATTCAAGGTCCAGTTGCAAAGGTCACCACATCACCGATATATTTCACACGTGGCTTTACTTTTCATACATATAAGTATGGTAGACATCGGACGACAAGTAATAGTGGAATATGTGTGAAAGGCGAAACAGATTTCTACGGGATCTTGCAGAAGATTATTGAAGTGGAATTATCAGGATTATTGAAGCTAAAATGTGTCCTCTTCAAATGTGACTGGTTCGACCCCGTCGTCAACCGAGGTGTTCGATTTAACAAATTCGGTGTAGTTGATGTCAATGGTGGACGAAGGTACAACAGATTTGAGTCTTTCATATTAGCTTCGCAAGCAGACCAAGTCAGCTTTCTTCCATACCCTCGGATGAGAGAATCAGGAATCAGTTGGTTTGTCGTTGTCAAAGTTACACCTCGTGGATGAATAATCTGTGGAGAATAACAACCATTGCAAGAAGAACACATCAATGAAGTCGAGGAACCTGAACAACAAACTGATGACATCCTTCTTATTGATCCGCATAATCGTGAGTACGAAAATCTTCCCGACGATACGACGGACGAAGCTGTTGAAGACGAGTTTAATGAAAATGATGATGTTTCTAGTGATGACGAGAATGTCAATGATGTATCCAAATGATGATGTAATTTTATTAAATATGATTTATTTATTTTTAGAGTTAATGCATGTGTTTAGTTTGTTTAATCATGAAAATTAAATTATATAATTTTATTTTGTGTAACTCAATTGGGGGTTTGGGGTTTAGAAAGAAGAGATTGAGTGTTAGATGAAGTTAAGGAACTTGGGGTTTGGGGTTTGGGGTGATAGGGATTTGCATACCTTCCTCGTAAAATCCTCGTAAGAAAACACGGGCCTTGTTATTTCCTCTTTAATTTACGACGATTTTACGACGAAAATGAAAACACGGGCCTTGTTTTAAATAACGAAGATTTTACGACTACAACTACTCCTATAAATAAGCACACCCCTCCCATTCTAATGCTATTTGGAATTGATAAGTACTGTTCTAGTGCCCGTGTCTTCACATAGTTTTAAAAAATCTGAAGGCAGTGCACGGTCACTAGAACATTTCTGATCAGTTTCAAATGGTATTTCGAATTGATAAGTACTGTTCTAACGCCCGTGTCTTCCTTCAGTTTTTTTTTTGTAAATTGAAATACTTTTCGTCATAAAATCGTCGTAAATTAAAACACGGGTCTTGCTAATTCGTCGTAAAAAAACACGGGCCATGTTATTTTCTCGTAATATTACGACGATTTTACGACGAAATTGAAAATATGAGCTTTGTTATTTCCTCGCAACAAAAAACGAGACTTCTTATTTCCTCGCAACAAAAACACGGGCCTGGTTATTTCCTCGTTAATTTACAAGGACTTTACGAGTACAACTACTTCTATAAATAAGCAAATCCCTCCCATTCTAAACTTGCACAAAAAAAACTAAACAATAGTTTGAAAAAACCTGAAGGGCGTGCACTGTCACTAGGACAGTTCTGATCAGTTTCAAATGCTATTTGGGATTGATAAGACTATTCTGGTGCCGGTGCCTTTCTTCAGTTTTCTTTTTGTAAATTGAAACATTTTTCGTCGTAAAATCGTCGTAAATTAAAACAAGGGCCTTGCTAATTCGTCGTAAAAAAAACACGGGCCTTGCTAATTCCTCGTAAATTTACGTGGGATTTACGAAGAAAATTAAATAAGAAAAACTTTTCGTCGTAAAATTGTCGTAAACAAAAACACGGGCCTTGCTAATTCGTCGTAAAATAAAACGCGGGCCTTGCTAATTTGTCGTAAAGTTACGAGGACTTTACGAAGAAATGTAAATCTGTATATATACTCGAACCGAATCACTTTCTCATTTCGTAGTCATTTCCTCTCCTTCTCCTAGCAAGGTATTCCTCTCTACTTCCTCTCTAATTTAGCTTAGGTGGTTAGTTTAGGGAAATTAGTGTTGATTAGGTGGTTAGTGTAGGGAATAATTTGTAGATAGGTTTATGAAATTTGTTGATAAGATAGGAAGATGCTTTTAAATGTTAATTAATAATCCTGTTCCAGAGCCACCCCGCACACAAGAAGATGAGGAAGAAGTACATACGAGGAGTCTAGACCTCTTCGAGGAAATGCATAACAACAACAATAACAACCCTTAGTTTTTTTCATCTTTTTATTGTATTATATTAAATTCGAAACTTAAATATTTATAAAATATTTTCGTATGGATTTATTATTTACGTTTTTAATATTTTTGAAATAATTTAAAAAAAATCTTTATTTCATTATATTTTTTTTGTAAAAAATAAAGAATCAAAGCAAATTTGTAGCTAAATTACGTCAACTAAACGAGGAAATTGAATAAATATTACCCAGGAATTTACTACGAAAGGCACGGAGATTCGTTGTAAACATTACGTGTAAACAACGACGAAATTTAGCATCCACTTTACGAGGAAATGTTTACGTGCACTTTACGAAGAAATAGTTTACGCGTACTTTACGAGGAAATATATTACGTGTAGTTTATGAGAAAACTGTTTACGTGTATTTTACGAGGAAAGTGTTTACGTGTCTTTTACGAAGAATCTACTGATACCACTTTACGACGAATTATTTCCTCGTAAGTTTACGACGAATTAGCGAGGAAATATACGTTACGACGAACGATTAACGATGAAAAGGGTTTCGTAGTTATTTCGTCGTAACCCCTGTTTTACGAAGAATAAACTACGAAAACCGTCGTCGTTATTTATGTGTTTTCTTGTAGTGTCATTATACTGATTATTTCTAGGGACACCAAAAGAACTTTCCCATTTTAATAACAGAAAATTTGTCAAATATGACTTAAAACTTGATTTATAATATATAATTATACACAAACTTGAATCAAATGCAAAACTAACCTAAAAGCCTTGTGAAATTACATCCAGCCCCTTGTGACCAAACAAATAATCAGAACTCATTTTTACAAATATAGCTCTGGAAAGTCGTCTGAGTCTACTGAGATACTGTAAGTCGTCTAGACGACTTCCAGGGAAGTCTTCTGGTGTAGTTGATCTTAAAAATAATTTATAAGTTTTTTAAAAAATATTTTGACAAGTGAAAAATTAAAATCATGTAATTATAAACAGCTTTAAGTAATATAAATTAAGATATAATAAAACTGAATAGTTTTCAACATAGATGAGTGAAAGTAGTTAATCATGATATTTTTTGGCTTAGGGTTTGACAATGTATACTGTAGTATTGTATGTATTCTTAGGGTTAGATTTTGGAAAGCTTAAATGTTTTTTTTGAAAAATTAAAATTTTACCTATATGTGTTTATTTATGTGTATAGTAAAATTTTTAAGTTTAATTTGATTTTGTGAAGTTTTAGTTTGTTAATTTAGTTTAGGGGTTAAGTTTAGGGTCTAGACGACTAACAGGTAAGTCGTCTGGCGATTAGAAGACTTCTCTGAAAGTCTTCTAACTCCCGCTAAAAATATTTTAATATCCCGCTAAAAATATTTTAGTATCCCGCTAAAAATATTGAAGTCTTTTGGACGATTTACAAGTAAGTCGTCTAGTACGTCTTCTGAATCGAAAATATTTAATCTTATTGGAATTTTTGTCTCTATATATAAAGAAAAATTTATAGATGCTCTCTCCTCTTCTCAAATGGCTGTAACAAAAATGGTATGTTCCTCATTCTAAAACTCTTCAACCTCTCTATAATCTCTTTGAACTTATAACCACCAAACTTTACATTAATTTATTGTTTTTGTCTCACGTCTTTCTTACTAGTCTATCTTGTTTTGTAGATTTTTCATCACATGGTTCTCGTCTTTCACTTATTTAAAGGTAGATCTATTAATTTTAGAAATGTATTTTTGTGTGTTCTATAAAGGTAGATATATCTAATCTTCCACTCATTTTCTCTGTTTATAAGTCATTTAAACGTTTTTGGATATGCAGGTTTTTCAGATCTGGAAGACTTCTAGGACGACTTACATGTTAGTCGTCTAAAATATAATGCGCTAGAAGACTTCCAGGATGACTTACCTGGAAGTCTTCTGACGGAGACTTCTCACATGTCTCCCTTTCATAACAAATCTGAGCGTTTTGGTAAGTTTTTATGTCTGATTTTTCTTCATTTGGCAACTTCATGTTGCATAAAGTTCTTATCTTTTTCCCAAACTAAAACTCTCCAAACCCATTCTAATCTCTTTGACTTGAAACACCAAACTTTATATGAATTTTTCATTTTTGTCTCATGTCTTTCTCACTAATCTATTTTTTTGTTGCAGATTTTTAAACAGATGGTTCTCATCTCCATATTGGATATGTACTTTGTGTGTTCTATAAAAGTGTATATACATAATCTTCCACTCTTTTTCTCTGTTTTTAAGTCATTTGAACATTTTTCGATATGTAGGTTTTTCAGATCTGGAGCAGATTTTGGAAGATTTATGGGAAGTCTTCTCGGAAGTCTTCTAAAATATAATGCGCTAGAAGACTTCCAAGAAATCTTCCAGAAGACTTCCTGGAAGTCTTCTAGCGCATTATATTTTAGAAGACTTGCGAGAAGACTTCTCATAAGTCTTCCAAAGTATTATAAAATATGATGTGCTAGAAGACTTCCTAGAAGTCTTTAGACGGAGTCTTCTTCCATATCAAGTGGAGTCCAAGCTTGTCTTTGTAGAAGAATTATGTATAATAGTTTTGTTTCTGGTCTGTTTTGTGATTTGCATGTGTACTCTTTTAGTTGTGATTTTTTTTTTGTAAATTTGAAGAGATATTAATAAAAAATTTGGTAAATATGTTCATATTCCACAATATTATCTTGCCAAAATTACTTGACATAATTGAAGTTATTGATACAATTTCAATAGCAAAACACAATAACAGGAAAAAATTAATCAAATTTATTACAATTAAGGGAGAAGAATTCTCAAGAAAATTTAGTCAAATTAACAAAAGATAAACCATTACATAAGTTCAAAGATATAACACTTTCATTAGAAGTCTAATCTTCTGGGAAGTCTTCTAGCAAACAACATCATTGATGCATATAACAATAATGATACTTAAGTCATTGATACAACATATTAAGAATCATTTTAACCATTCTACTCACTCATAGCAAAAAAATCATTGATGCATATAACAATAATGATATTTAAGTCATTGATACAACATTTTAAGAAACAAGTATTTTACCCACTCCTAGTAATAATCATCATTGGTGCATACTTAAAAGATGAAAACAAAAAATAGTAACTATTCAAAACATATCACAATTTTTACCAGTTTGTGTTGAAAAACATAGTCAAATTTAGTAAAACTAAGGCATAAAACATATTTTGAAAATATGAGTTTTACATATCTTGAAATTACTCTTAAAAATACATGTTATTCAAAAACTAGCGTAGAAAACTTTCACTGAAGTCTTCTCGGATCAGCTAGAAACTTTAATAAACATGACTGTTGGTAACCTCATAAATATCACGAATTAAGTTATAAATTACATTCAGTAGCTAAAATATGATTAATAGACATGAATTAACAAGATAATGTTAAAAATTCGTTATAGTTTTAGAGAAAATGAAAGTTTATTAAACATTGACGTAGAAGACTTCCACGGAGGTCATCTGGCAGACTTCTGGGAAGTCGTCCATATAGCTTAGTTTTGCAATTGATTTTTAACCTAGACGACTTACATGGAAGTCGTCCATCTTTGTTTGTTTAAAAAAAAAACTCGAGATGACTTACAAGTAAGTCGTCTAGGGAAAACATGTTAGTTTTGCATTTGACCGGATTGTGTCAGAAATTTAATTTTTCCTAGACGACTTACGTGTAAAAAATCAAAATTTGTTATACCTAAAAAACTTCCAAGTAAGTCTCTTCTCAGGTTAGTTTTGCAATTAAAAAATAAAACAAAAAAAAAATACTTTTCTAGACGACTTACACGAAAGTCGTCCAAGATAAGCAAGGTTTGACCAGAATCTCGGAATAAAATCATGGACGACTTCAATTTAAGTCGTCGGACGGACGAAATAATTTTTTTTGTTTTATTTTTCAATTGCAAAACTAACCTGAGACGACTTCCATTTAAGTCGTCTAGGTATAACAAAATATTAATTTTTTAATTGTCTACTGGACGACTTACGTGTAAGTCGTTCACGAAAAGTCAAATTTCTGACACAATCCGGTCAAATGCAAAACTAACCCGTTTATCCTAGGCTATTTACATGGAAGTCGTCTCTAATTGTTTTTTTTAACAAACAAAAATGGACGACTTCCATGTAAGTCGTCTATAAAAACACATTTAAAAGTCAACTGCAAAACTAACCTCTGCATTGACCAGAAGACTTACCTGTAAGTCGTCTGGACGAACAGATATGGAAAAAAAAAACGGATTTCATAGTTTCAACTAGTGAGATAACTTGTTTAGCGCACATAATTTTTATCCAAGCACCCAGAATCTCAAACAAAAGTGACCCACCAAGAATCGTAAGCTTCAATGGCTCTATGAACCATAAAATTTTTAGAATCAAAATCTTGGGTTTTTTGGATTAATATGGAGAGAAAGTGAAAGAGATGTTGTTTTTAGTTCGTAAGAGTTGGGAAAGAAAGATTGTAAATCGATTTTTAGGTGCATTAAGAGCTTCAAATTGGTTGTTCATGGTGGTATATGTATTGATGGTAATGGCAATATTGTGAATACTTGAGGACGATGAAGGTGATAGAGTAAAATATGCATTTTCGGAAAAAAAAAGGAAAAAAAAAAGTTGATGGCATTTTCGTGAATAATCTGAACTTTGGGGGTGAAAAAAACAAGTCAAAGTTTCAGAAAAAAACATAGAATAGTTTTGTGTTTGACTTCAAATTTTGAGTCATATTTGCAAAAATCTCTTTAATAACGAAACAATTTGACGTACCAAATGAATGAAATCTTAGACTATTATCAACGATGGTTAAGGTATTCAACATCCATATTTATTTTTTACATTCCATTTCACAATCTATTTCTTCCACCTAATCATTCAACACCCATTTTAATTTTAACTTTTACAATAGTTTTATTTAATAAAATTCAACACCATACCCCACCATTTTTATTTTATAATTTTATATTACATACTAATAACAATTTTCCATTAAAATTAATTAAAATAATCAAAATAATTATTGTTAGATTATTTTTTCACAAAAGATATTTTAAAATGTAAATACATGGTTATAGGGAAATAACTAGATAACTATAGTAAAATAGTGTCTTTTGTGTCCAGGATCAAAATTTTGTAGAATAACAAAAATATTTTTTTAATATGAGAACATAAAAAACCATTGAACAATAAAATATTGAAGAAGTTTTACCATTTTATTCCCAATACATGTTGGACCCCAATATTTTAAAACTTCGTATTTTAAAACTTGTTCAAAAACCATTGAACAATAATACGTATTGGGAATAAAAGGCTACTTTGCAAAATTGACTCAAAACTCCTAAAACTAACTCATGCTTTTTTTGGATTTTTCTTTTACCCTATTCACCTCACAAGTTCATATAATTCACGAAAATGCCTTCAAATTTTTTTTTTCCGAAAATGACATTTTTACTCTCACCCTCATCATCTTCAAGTAATTACAAGATTGTCATTGTCATCAATACCCCAACTACCATGAACAACCAATTTGAAGCTCTTAATGCACCTAAAATCGATTTACACTCTCTCTTTCTCACTTGTTATGAATTAAAAACAATATCTTTTTCACTTTGCCTCCATATTCATCCAAAAAACTCAAGCTTTTGATTCAAATTTTTTTATGGTTGATAGATCCATTCGAGCATACTATTCTTGTTGGGTTACTTTCGTTTGAGATTCTGGGGTGTTGGAGAAGACTCTGTGTGCTAAGGAAGTCATCTCACTAGATTAAGGTATGAAATTGAAATTTTTTCCAGATCTGTTCGTGTAGATGACTTACCCGTAAGTAGTCTGGCTGTAGAAGACTTACGGGTAAGTCTTCTGGTCAAACGGACGACTTACTTTTAAGTCGTCATCTTTGTTTGTTAAAAAAAATCTAGAGAATACCCTAGACGACTTACTGATAAGTCGTCTCAGTAAGTCGTCTAGGATAAACAGGTTAGTTTTGCATTTGACCAAATTGTGTCAGATATTTGACTTTTCCTGGACGACTTACCAGTAAGTCGTCTCCGGGAAAACAAAAA
>NC_027755.1:24591702-24594876 GCF_000695525.1 Brassica oleracea var. oleracea
ATGAGATACGGAGTGCAAACCCGGACCTTGCAACGTATTTGGAGAATATCGACGTCAGCCTATGGTCAAGGGTTTATTGTCAGGGCGACATGTACAACATAAAGACAAGCAACATCGTTGAATCTATTAATTCTGCTCTGAAGCGAGCTAGAGGATTTCCGGTTCAGTTCCTGTTGGAGTTCATAAGGGAGAAGCTTGGAAATTGGTTTTAGAAAAGGAGAGAAGATGCTTTGAGTCTCTCAACTCAACGTAGTAGAGGTGTTGAATACTTTCTTGTTGTTCGATCGGAGATAGCGGATACGATGACGGTACAACCAATTGATGGATGGCGATTATTTGTGATAGGTGGCAAAATGGACTGTGTGGTTGATTTGGAACATGGAAAGTGTGATTGTGGTGTCTATGCAGTGGAGAAAATACCTTGCTTTCATGCTATAGCTGATCGAACATCTGCTGGTTTGCATATCTCCACACTTGTATGTCCAGTGTACTCAAAGGATTTTCTGTTTGCAGGATACTTAGAGAATATATATATCCTTGTGTTGGACAACAAGTTGAGGAACCACATGCTTTCCTCCAGAAGTAAAACGTGGTCCGGGAAGACAGAAGAAATCAAGATGGCAATCTTGGTTGAAGCTATCCAAGATGAAAGGACGCAAACCCCGGAAGCAACACAGGGTTTATAGATGCTCAAAATGCAAGGAAACTGGCCATACGAAACCACAATGTAAGTCGTCCAGTGATTAGTCTTCCAGACGACTTTCCTATAAGTCGTCCATAAGGTCGTCCAGTTAGTCGTCCAGGGTTTTTTTCTTCCAGAAGACCTTCAAGTTAGTCGTCCAGTGTTTAGTCTTCCAGAAGACCTTCAATTAAGTCGTCCAGAAGGTCGTCCAGTTAGTCGTCCAGGTTTTTTTTGTTCCAGAAGACCTTCAAGTTAGTCATCCAGTGTTTAGTCTTCCAGAAGACCTTCAATTAAATCGTCCGGAAGGTCGTCTAGTGTTTAGTCTATGTATTAAAAATTTGTGTTATGAACTTATCTGTGTCAACTTCTTTGTCAAATTGCACAACCAAACAAATTTGAGATGATCTTGCCCTTTATATTATCTGAAATATGGTTACAAAAGGTCACTGCTCAGAAGACTTTCCAGACTACTTATAGTTAAGTCGCCCAACATTCCAGACGAATTAACTGTAAGTCTTCTGCGCAGAATATAGTTACAAAATAGGGATCAAGTTTAAATACACACATCAACCTAATCTATCATACAAAATAATCTAATGTAGCCTATTTATCACCCCTCATATACGCACCCATGTTGGCATTATTGTCCTTGTTTTCGAACTCATGCGCGTCAGGAAGCTCTTGAAATATATCCACCGCCATCTTATCCCTCATAGTCTTCCCGTTGGCCTTAGCAAAGTCCTTTTTACTACTCTATCCCAAGAGCATGACATTCAATGTACTTTAGAGTCTCATATGTGAATGGCTCCAGGCTGTATTGGGCACATTGTTCGTCTGAGGAAGCGCACTCAACAAGCAGATAAGGGACCATGTAGAGAAAAGGCTCCATTACCACATCGAGTTCTTCTGGGGAGATACTAGAACAAATGCTGTCAAAGACGACTATGTGCCTCTTAGGGATCGATATCCACATAGCAATCCAATGAGTGTCGGCGTAGTTCACTAGCGCATAGATATCATCAATATCCGTCCCCCAAACCTTGTTCGATTGGCAAAATGATGGTATAGTGCCTGCATAATAATTCCACGCCCCACCAGGGAGTCTTCTTCCTAAACCGTTCTGATCGGGCTCCGAGTCCTTAAAATCCTTGAAGTTGAATCTCCATTGCTGAGCAAAGAGATGATCAAGGAAGTACATTCTCTCGCTCCTGAAATGTTGTGGGTTAGCATCGTACCTCTTCCTCAACACATTAATCCAAGCATCAATATGCTGCTTATAAAATAGGGTACAAGTCAGAAGATATCAGACGACTTTCCAGACGACTTACTTGTAAGTCGTCAAAGTCGTCTGGTAAGTCGTCTACGTAGAAGACTTACCAGACGACTTACAAGTAATTCGTAGACGACTTATTGGTAAGTCGTCTACAAAGAAGACTTATCAGTAAGTCATCTAAGTCATAGCAGAAGACTTACACAGTCATCCAGCCACTCTAAGGAGGTTCGGAGGATTTGATACCACCAAGTTTTACTTTTACGTGGTTTTTTATCGACAGGTGTTCTATAATGACTACAAACACAAAATGTTGAAAAGCAATCAGTTTTTGTAGACTAAAGCAAGCTATTATGGGAAAAGTAAGCTATTATGGGAAAAGCAAACACTTACGGACAAGTTTTCAACCAATCAGCGAGCTCCTTCAACTTCTTCTTGTCAATTGGTGCAAAAGGATTATAACCTTGATAAAGCTTTTTGTTTGGAATGATCACTCTGGCCGTGTTGTTTGATGTATAAGGAGATTGTTGTGATGCAGCAAGTTTCCTTGTTCGATCACTCTTTGCACGGCAAAGTGCCCAAGCAGCATCCCTCTTTTCCTCATATCTAGCATTCTCCTTCTGTAAATCCGAAACAGTGGGTTGATTTTTGTCCAATAGAACAAGGCTCGGTTCTGGAGCTTTATCTTTCGAGGAACTAGCATATGCAGGCACAGCTGCGGGCACATCTGGACCTTTATCCTCCGCCAAGCTCTTCCTTCCCGCGTTCGTCCCATTAACCCTTTCCCCCTACAATATACAAGATGGGTTTATACAATAATAACCAAAGATCCATTTCAAACAATAATAACCAATGAGTGTCTTCAAACATGAAACAAAATACATATATAAAATCCACACACTATAAACAAAGCACACATGTTCTGACATACAAAAAACAAAGCAAATGCAACTTTTCAGTTCTTATTCTTAAGACTTTGTCTAGCCAATCTCTTGTTGGGAGAGGATTCGTTACTAACCTCGTGTTCGAGCGTCGGTTTAGATGGAGAGGTAGTGTTTTGAGATGATGTCCCTTTCTGTTTTGTGGTGATACCAACCTTCTTCTCCAAAGCTTTCACCCTTTCCGACAGATACTTGATCTCCTTAAGGCACATCCCAAACCCTTCCCTCATGGCATCAGCTATGTCCTTGAACATGGTTTTAATATCCTCTTTGGTCAACCC
>NC_027755.1:24594983-24595134 GCF_000695525.1 Brassica oleracea var. oleracea
CCGGTGTCTTTCCAGCAATCCATGGTCCACTTCCACGGTTTCTTCACAAACATGAGTTTAATTATGTTCTCTGCGGGCGTATCCTCAACATCAAACTCCCATTCTGGAAACATTTGACCAATGTCCTTCTGAACAAAGTTGATCACCCTAG
>NC_027755.1:24595837-24606030 GCF_000695525.1 Brassica oleracea var. oleracea
ATGTACTCGCAGTTTAGACCAGTGAGGTGTTCAAACTCTAACAGTGAAAACCTCACAGGTTGTGGATCAACGAGACTCCACAGCTCATACTTCTTCTTTATGTCCAGCTGGAAACCAAGCATGTAGTGAACCATCCTTGAAGTCCAATCAAATCCCAGCTCTTGGAACTTGATGAAAACTCCCAACTTCGACTCCTTCAGCTCTTCATATTCGTCATCATGAAGAGCTTCCTTTAAAGCATCATGCAACGTCCAACAAGTATGATACGAAATGCTATGCACTGCGGGGGCTCTTCTCCTAACGTATATATTCTACGGGGGAGTTCTGGCATCTCCATTTTTTTTACCTGCAAAACAATCAATCAAAGACAACCATCTCAAACAATCAAAGACTTATAATTAAGTCGTCTGGCAAGTTTTCCAGCTGAAAGACTTATAATTAAGTCGTCTGGAAAGTCTTTCAGGAAGACTTTCCAGACGACTAAATTATAAGTCTTCCAGGACTTCCAGTTTTATGTTCATCTTTTCCTCAATCAATCACTCGACAGTAAGAGATATAACTTACCGGCGGCGGGGTTCAACGAGACACCTCTGAGAGAATGCGCGCTAGGGTTTCCTCTCGGATCTTAAATAGAGGAAGCGGCTGTGAGAATGGTGGTGAGAACGACGGTGATAACAGCGGAGAGATAACCAGCGGTGAGAACGATGGATTAGAGAGAATCGACGGAAATCGCCTTCGAAATCGCCTTTGAGAGAAACGGCGTTAGGTTTTCTGAATTTCGCGAAACAATGAAGAAAAAAAAACACCTTATATATGTCCGGTAAATAATCCGGTTAGGTTTAAAAGTACATTGTAAAATTAAAGGTTTGGTCCGGTTTGGACGACTTACTAGTAAGTCGTCTGTTGAATACTGTACATCAGACGACTTACTAGTAAGTCGTCCCAGATTCTAAATTTAACCCCTAAACTAAATTGACTAAATTAACTAACTAACCATGTTATAAAGTCGTAGTTATACTTAAATAGTGTTTACTATACACAGAAATAAAAACACTTAGGTAAATTTTAAAGTTTTCAAAAAGACATTTATGCATTCCAAAATCTAACCCTAAGAACACATACAATACTACAACATATGTTGGTAAAACCTAAACCAAAGAATATCATGACTCACTACTTTCACTCATCTATGTTGAAAACAATTAAATTTTGTTATATCTTAATTTATATCTCTTAAAACATATGTTAATTACATGATTTCAATTTTTCACTTATCAAAATATTTTTAACAAAAAATTTAAATTATTTCTAAGTAGAACTAGACCAGACGACGTACTATAAAGTCATCTGGACAGACGACTTACAGGGGTTAGAAACGTAAAAAAAAATTTTGTTTTTTTGTTTGTTCACAAGGGGCTGGTTGTAATTTCAATAGTCTTTTAGGTTACTTTTGCATTTGATTCAAGTTTGGGTTTACCTTTGTGTTTGAGATCAATTTGTGAGTCATATTTGGCAATTTTTCCGAATTGTAAATCTTCTTCAATGTTTTAGGTTCCGAACACTCATAAGTTCACCTGAGCTCCACGCAACACGAACCCTAATCGGGAACACAGAGGATTTCCTCTACGTCTGCTTAGACCTTAACAAGAATAACACTAAACCTCGCTGGTTCACACTTTCAAAGATCCCCAAACAACAGAAACTCATACCAATCTCTCTGACTCACTACAAAGTTCATAATTCATCATCGGTTTTTTCAGTTGGTTCAGCGATTTACATGATCGGAGGCTTCCAGAAGAGCAAGAGAATCAGAAACGTGTCGATCCTCGAGTGTGGAACTCATCAGTGTCGTAGGCTCCCCAAATTGCGAGTACCTCGAAGAACTCCGGAAGTGTACACGGATATATGTAGTCCACGGTAACATCTATGTGGTTGGAGGCAGCAGGAATAATAAGGATTTTGGAGAGGTTTACAATCCAAAGATCCAAACGTGGGAGCTGTTATCGCCGAGTGTGTGTGGATCTAGATGGATTGAAAAAGTGTGCCCCCTTGAACATTTGTACAGTAGACGGAGATAATAACGTGAAACAAATATTTGGTGTGCAGAGATTTCGTTTGAGATGCGACCTTGCTTGCTTCCTCCGGGATTACAGTTTGATGAGCTTTGGGGATTTGTGGAATGGTTTAAGAGTGTGTTTACCTTTGATGGATGTGATTCTGGTTATGACTTCTTTCTACATCCTGCTATTGTCACACTTTGATTGATCCCATTCATGCATTCTCTTATTTTAGTTTTATGTAATTTTTCTCCTTCCTTTTCTTGCTGTTCTTTTAATCATTTGCTTCAATTAATACATACCTATTTATTACAGTATTTCTTTTGACAACACAAAGCATGATTTATTTAATTTTGCTTTTTGTATTCCCGTTAGTGTACACCAAATTGCATCTATAAAGTTGCGTTTACACAATGTCAATACATGAAATAGATTATGGATCGTTGAGTATGGTATAATGGTGCTTCGGTGGCGCTCCGGTAACCGCCCAAGAGGACACTGTGGCGCCGGAGAAGCTAGAAACGAGAGTTAGAGAGAGGTTAGTGAGAATTGATTTTATTTGTGTCCCTTCTAAGTATAAATTATGAGGTCTTCTAAGGTCTAACTCTCTATGCTTTATTATCTCCTATTAATCAATATAAAGAGTATATAGCTTTAATAACCAAACAATTTGACGTGGCAAATGAATGAAATCTTATGAGTGGCACAGAAAGAGATATCAAAAAGAGCTGAAAGAGATTTCAGAAAAGCTCACTTTTATTGCAACAACATGTGGCTCTCCCATCTCTACATGTCCCCACACTTTTTTTCTCCCTGTGTGGCTCTGTGCGATCCATTAATACCAACCCCATACTTCTTACACATATATACTCGTCTCACATCTTCTGTTAAAGAATAACACACATACCATCAAATCAATTTCTGCTTCACTTGCAAAGATTAGTATGTCTGAACTTAGAGATACTTCGATAAAATTGTTTGGGTGGACAGTTACATCTTCTCTGTCTCCTGTTCTTAAAGATTATTTAGATCACAGCATGGAGTATTCTTCCTCGTCTTCTTTTCCCTCTCTTGGACTATACATGGTATGTTTCAGAGTTGAATATTAACATGTTTTCTATTTTCTTAGAACCTGAGAAATGTGTTCAAGGTGACTTAATATCAATATGTACTGTTAGAGCTTTTGCTTGTAGAATGAGCCGAATATATATTAAGATTTGTATTTATTCGTTCACATAATTAAAAGGAAGAGGAAACCGTAGAGATAAAAATGTACTCATTCTTCTTAAGGCTTTAAAAGCTCATCTAAATTCACAAGCAAATGCTAAAAATTTGAATATTTTTTTCTAATCTTTATCAGATTTAAAATAGTTTCATGATGTTAGTTCTAATCCAAGTTCCTCGAAATTTTCAGATGAACAACCAATCTGCTACTGACAACAGTGAACAAGACGATACAACTCTTCAGATGTCATCTGACCTTAACAAAGAGTCAAAAGAAACATCTGAGAACAACTACGACAAACACAGCGAGATCACAACAACAACAACTACATCGGAAGAGAAAACAACTGAACTGAAGAAACCAGACAAGATTCTTCCGTGTCCTAGATGCAACAGCGCAGACACCAAGTTCTGTTACTACAACAACTACAACGTTAGCCAGCCACGTCACTTCTGCAGAAACTGCCAGAGGTATTGGACTTCCGGTGGATCCATGAGGACCGTCCCGGTCGGTTCAGGCCGTCGCAAGAACAAAGGATGGGTTTCCACAGATCTCATTGACATCAATTCCAAGAATAATAGTAACGATTACAATAGCTCCTCGACTAAGATTCTCAGCTTTGAGTCTTCGGACTCTTGGGTTAGTGAGAAAGGTCAGCATCGATCAAGCGATTCAAAGATGACAGCAGATTCTGTTTCCCAAGATTTCAACAAGTTCCAAGGGTTTCTTCCTGCGCAAGTAACATCCTCTGTTTCGCCTCCTTGGCCTTATCATCAGTACCCTCTAAACCCTAGTTTCTACCACATACCCGTCTGTTGGGGATACACGGTACCAGTTTCCTCTACTCTAGAGACTTCCACATGTCTAGGAAAAAGGACAAGAGGCGAAGCTTCACACGAAAATGTTAGAGAGCAAAGACACTTCCGTGAGAGCAAGGTTAAATTCACCCTCTGAGAGTATTAATGATGAAGTAAGCGTTGCTACGCGAGAAGACAGAGCAATTCAGCATTTTTCATTAATGGATCTACAACAAAGAGCAACAACAGGGAGAGCATGTAACGTCAAACATATACTAAAATAGAATAATTGTACATGTGTTTATTCAAGAAGAGAGATTCAGTAGCGTATTGTTTTGCTACCTTGTAGAAGAAAGAAAATGTAGATACTTTTTGTTTGTGTGAAAAAGCTGAAGATAACTATTAATATCCATCTTATTTATATGGCACAGTAATCCTTTTGTGCATTACCCTAACGGATGGATATGCTGAAGTTATGGTGTCTTCTTCGGTAAATGTGGTTCTAAGATAACCTTTATTTCATTATTTGTCCTAGTGTATAGAATAATTCGAGAGAAGAGTAAAGAAAAGATGAGTATGCAGTTTATGTAAAGGAGAAAAAGGCAGAGCATCTTAACTTTCTGTCTTTTGGTTATATAATCCAATCTAGTTGTCATAGAAGAAAAGCCAAGAGGGGAGCATATAGTCTCTTTCTTTGTAAAAGAAAAGTATATAAAGGAAAAAAGTAAATACACTTAAAATCATTTTTCTTTCTAATGATTTTGTATTTTCACAAATGTGGATCATCTCTTTTGACGAGTATTCCCGCAGATGGAGGATCATCAGTTTGCGTGGATACTATGGTATATCTGGAAAGGAATGAATAATAAAGTTTTTAGTAATTTGAATATAGATCCTCGAGATACGCTCAAATTGGCAGAAACAGAGTCAACACTCTGGGCTGAGGCACATGTACTAAAGGAAAACAAGAGAGTATTACTGGTCGAGCCTACAACCCTTCCATTGATCCCAGGAAGATGGTACTTCACAGATCGCTCTTGGAAGGAAAATGATACTTTCTCAGGACAAGGTTGACTTAGTACTTTAGAAGGTTTTGATGGGCTGTTGGGGGCGAGGAATGTCCGGGCTTGTCTCACTCCTCTGCATACGGAGACAGAAGCTTTACTGTGGGCAATAGAATGTATGAAAAACTTACATTAATTTCAGGTTACATTTGCAACGGATTGTTCTCAATTGGTGAAGATGGTTTCAGAACCAGAAGAATGACCAGCATTTGTAAATTATTTGGAAGATATCAAGACTCTGAGAGAAAGTTTCATTAGATCAGAGATCATCTATGTACCAAGGACGCAAAATTCAAAGGCGGATAGTCTAGCACGCAGTGTTAGGAAACACTCGTCTTTCGTCGTTCACATGGATCAGGATCTCCCGGTGTGGTTCACAGAGTCAATACGAGTCTGTAATTGATGACAAAAAAAAAGATTTTGTATCTCCACTACTTTTTACTTTCAGTCCATGCAAACATTCCAATCTTCCTATCAAAGGAGAAATATACCCTTTTCCTTTGTTTATGTATATAAAGAGAGTGATGCTAGGAAATGTTTTTATTCTTAGCAAGAAATATTTACATGAAATTTATTAAACACAATACATATTTCAATTTTCTAAATATACATGTTTCTCAGTTAGCATTAAATATTGTCTTGTACTTCTGTCCCCGGAATCAGGGTCAGTCATAGGCCAAGCCTAACGAAAAATTCGCCTTAGGCCCCCAAAAATTTTGGAAAAATTTAGATCCTCAATTTATTGAAATCTTTACTAAATCGTCTAAGACCCCCAAAATCTCAGGACCGACCCTGCCCGGAGTCATATTAAACACATAAATACAATAGAACATCTATAAATTAATAATGTTGGGACTTTGAAATTTTATTAATTTATAGAGATATTAATCTACAAAAGTTTCCTTATATAGATTTCTTATTTTAAGATATATTTATTCTAAAAATATTTGATTTTAGTGTATAGACCTTAATTTTTATTTTTTAAAATTTGACATTTATATTAATTTTATTATATTATTTGATGTATATAAAATGTATTGCATAGAACTTAAATATGGTTTTAGATATAATATTATTAAATCTCATTAAAAATATATTAACCGCAAAGAAAATATAAAGATAATTTCATTATGAATACAATATAATAATAGGTTCTTACTTATATAAAATATATATACATATAAATTATTAATTTATAATTTTATTGGGATCATATATTTACATATAATTTTCTAAAAATTATTATTTATTATTTTATCAATTTATGTCAAATTTTGAACCGATCCAAATTGAAACTACCAAAATTTATTAATTTATAGAAACTATTGATTTATCGAGTATTTATAGAGGTTTTCGAACATGTCTCTCTTTTAGACGAACAAAAAAAGCCGACAAGAAGTCTTGGAAAGGAATAGGTCCAGAAGGGTTTAGGGGTTTAGGCCCAATGGGCCAATCGGAACTCCCGAACGGCGTTCGTAAATCACGAATTGCAAACCGACTTGTTTTTGGCGAGGAACTTTTGCAAGCGTACTGTGTTCGCTCCCTCCCGGTCTTGTTGAGAAGACTTCCGAAAGAAAAAGAAATATGTTGCCATTTCACAAACTACTCTAATCTTTACTGCGCTAAGTACCAAAGGGGAATTCTACAAAATGCAAATTTCTGTGGTCGTATTTTAAAATATAAAACCTGGCAACAATAGGGAATTCGGAATTACTCATGTTATATGACAAATTGACAATGAAACCAATGCATCATTAGTGTGGACAATGAAATGCCTAACACCTTAATTTGTACTTTATGAACATTCACACCATGAAAATATATACTATGTGGAATAAAAAGTTCAAATAGGCAGTGTTGCACGTGAGCACAATTTAAAAAATGATCACAACATGATTATTAGTGAGAATGGCGAAATTACATTGGTGGATCACAGATTTTTAAACGAAGACGATGTTTTTTGAATTAGAAATCAAAAATGTATAGGTTACGAATGGAAATAGATATTTTTAATCGCCACTATTAACTTTGACGTTTTTGGTTGAGATAGATCAATATTTACTGTAAAATTTTTAGTATATAATGATATGATAAATTAACATAATCTTCAAATATAAGTTTTCTACTTTACAAAGTCAAAAATGAATAACCATTTTGACTACACCTTTTAAAAACTATGAAAACCTACATTTACTAATATAATACTAAAATAACAAATATTCAAAACCAAAACTAAGTTTACTACAAGAAACATGCAAGTATTCTTTTATATCAAAAACATGAAAATATATAAATATAAGAAATTAGTAGGCATGTGGGTCCGCGTGACATGAGAGAGAGACAAATAGATAAGAAGCTTGAAGAGTAGGAAAACGGTTTGGAGGGAAGAAACAAATGCAATGTGTGTGTGAGATTTGGTTAGCATGTTTCATGTTTGGCCTTTCTGTTGCACAATCTCTGCCTCAATCTTTTGACAGTTCCTCATCTTCGTCTCTTTCTCCAACTCTTCACAACTACACTCTTTTAATTTCGCTTCTCTCTCTTTCTATTTGTTTTTTCTCATCACATCTTTAGCATATTTTACGTATCTGTATCCCTTTTTCTTTTACCTTTTCTTAAAACAATCTCCTAAGTTAAGAAATTACCATAGAGTTACTATAATACCGATATTTATATAAATAAAAAAATGACATTTGAAATTTTATCAAATGTTATACATTACACGGCCAACAACAACAGTCTACATTTTACCAATAAACGCAAACACAAGGAATTTTGCTTTCGAGACGTAAAGATAACTTCTTGCTTTTCTCTAACCAAATTAAAAACAGTCATTAACTCATTATTACACCACTTTGTTCAAGTTTCATGACGTCCCCAAGCCAAGAAAATCGAAAAAATGTGGTTGCTGCTTAGCCGTCTCCACCACCTCCTCATCTTCACCTTCCATTCCGATCCAACTCCTTGGCTCATTTGGCACTCCTTTCTCGTGGCTCGTAGAGTCGATGTACGGATAATCATACAACCCTTCTGACATGACACCAACATTATCGCCGCCCATTATTTGGTTGCCAAACATACTCACAACCATTGGAGTCTCATTGCTCTCATAACCTGAATGTACACACACCAAAAACAAAAACCACACCAAAAAATCAAAATAAGCAAGGGAGAAAGATAATGGAAAAAAATTGATGGGAGAAAAGAAGAGCAATTGAGAACCTTGAAAACAGTGGAAAGGCAACACAAGCTGGTTATGGTCAGGCGTGATAGACGCATTATTAACCAAATGATGAGTCAAATTAAACTCGTGGAAAGGCTGAGTAAAGTAATGATGAGTGGAGATAAAAGAGTGGTGATTAGGGTTAGGGCTAGGATGATTAGAAAGATGAGGTTTAAGTGGATTATTAATCATGAGCTTCCTCCTACGGTAAGCAGAGGAGTGTTCTCTATACTTACGAGCCATGATAACATGCCAATGGTTCTTGACAGAGTTATCAGTCCTACCAGGAAATAGCCTCGCAATCATTGCCCATTTGTTACCATAAAGCCTATGCGCTTGCATAAGTCTCTCTTCTTCATCCTCCGTGAAAGCTCTTCTGTTTATCCTCGGGTCCAATTGATTAAACCACCGAAGTCTACAGCTCTTCCCTTTTAACCCAAAAAAAATCAAAATCAAGTTACTAAAGACCACATCGTTACTTCCTTACCAAGAAGTCCCATTAAAATATTTTTTTCTTTTAAGATTTGATTTCGTTACCAGATCTTAAATAAAGCTCATATCTTTGATTGACCCAGATGCATCAAACATATTGATGTTAAAGAAATTTTGAAAAAACCATTATAAAATATTTGATTTAATAAATTACCTGATCTTCCTTGAAGCTTTTCAGCTATGAGGTTCCAATTTTGTGGACCGTAAATGGCGACAAGCTCTTTGAGTTTAACATCTTCAGCTGGTCTCCAGTGTCCTCTCCCCAAGACCGACGGTTTTGAAGACGAGGAAGACCAAGACTGTCCACTATTTGTCGTCTCCTTCTTACCGCTCTCATTGTTACTATAATTAGGGTTATGATTATTACTCCCTTCTACGTTATCTCCAACAGGACTCTTCAAGATATCAAACTCATGACTTGTGTTGCAGCGACGATGATGTTGAACGTTAATGTCGTTGAAAGGGAAGTCCCAAGGAGAAGCTTCTCTCCTCGCGGCGGCGACCTCATCCGTCCGCCATTGCTTTTCCAAAATAAACATGACGTTTCTGTTTTGAGAGAGAGGAAATGAAACAAGAGAGGGAGATGTCACGTCAGATTTAGACCATCAAAGGAGGAGAAAGACTATGCGGTGCATTTGCGTATTATAGATACACGTACGTAAATGTGTGTCAGAAATCTATATTTTAATAAAAATATAATAATATCTTATTTGTAATATGCTGTGTGTTACGTATGGCTTTAGGTATGTGCGTGTATGTACATGTCGCGACCGTGTTTTCTGTCGACTGTTAAAATGGGTTAAGGACTGTTGTCACGGATTGATTCAAACAAATATAGTTATTTGCATTTATTTTATTTTTTTGCCAAAATGTGAATTTCATATAAATATGAGAAGGATTTGTAAATTTACAAAAGGGGGAAAAAACTATGCTAAGTTAGCTAAGCCAAAAAATAAACAGAACTAAGCTAGCGACAAAACTTCCTAAAATAGATAGATAGCTACTCAAATCTGAACCATTCCTGCATCAGGGGTTGGAATAGATCAGTCTTCCTTCTTCCTAGAATTGCATCCCGGATGATGCGGTCAATCCTCTTGAAGATAACCTCAGGCGACTGAGACACTCCATCATGCAGCCGCTTGTTTCTCTCCATCCAAATCGTTGATATGGTGACCTGAGCAACCATGCGCTTGAGCGTTAAGCTCACCACCGTGTCTTGCAAACTCATCCATTCCGAGAAGGCAGTCCAAGTGTGGAACCCCCAATGGAAATATCCAAGACGAAACATGACAGATGCCCAAATTGCTTCACTCACCTCGCACTGCAGGAACAAAT
>NC_027755.1:24606130-24613998 GCF_000695525.1 Brassica oleracea var. oleracea
TGGGATTGTCTTGCTCGGATAGCACGGTGGAAAAAGGCGGTGCCTGCGTCACCATCAACCGACCATTGTAATAAGTCAGTGCATATGTAGTATTATTACTATTTGTTATAATTATTACGGGTGTGTAAAAAGAGACGGTTTCAATATATATAGCGAAGCAAGTATTTTCCAAAATCATTTAACAAAAAAAAGTATAAAAAATCAATATATAATTTTTCATGTTATCTTTTATTTTTATCTTCACGTATTGTAAGATACCAGTTCAAACATGAGAGAAAAATCATGGATTATAACAAAAAGAGTTAACATGTGGTTAACTGTCGACCCAAATAGTATTAATGCGGTGAACATCTTGAACAAAATCCAAACAAATCCTACGTTTCTGCTGAATTTAATCCTCTTTTTATCAATGCTTGATATATATGTGCAAAATGACAAGGGTAAAAGAAGCAAATGAGATGAAAGAAAAGAACTGAAGCACAACTATACCTTACCAAAAAGGATGAAAGCAAAAGAGGGAGTTGAACCAATGCTCGGACAACTTGTTCTTCTCATTTCATTTTCTTTAAACTTTTTAATCTCCACTTGTATCTCTTTCCTTTTTCTAATGTATTTACTACAAATAATTATTCCTGCTATTTTATAAAACCTCCCACCAAATAAGCTTGATTTTCATATAGATTGTATGTTTTCCTGTTGTGATGTTTTTAGCAGTCTAATGACTTCTATTAACCAGATACTACAAAATTATAGATTTGATTGATTTTATATACGCCGGTATGGTTTTTTCTTGGAATGGGCGTTCGGGTACCCATTCGGGTCCGGTTCGGGTTTATTCGAGTTTCGGGTTTTCGGAGTTAAAGATTTCAGCTCCATTCGGGTATTTCTAAATTTTAGTTTGGGTTCGGTTCGGATATTTTTGGGTTCGGTTCGGGTTCGGATAATCCATTTAAGTGATTTTTAAAATTTTAAAATTTAATATGTAGTTTAAATTTTTCTAAATCTATAAATAAAATACTCTATTACATATAAATATGAATAACATATGTGAGAATACTTAAACTTAACATAAAAATTTGTTTGGTTTGAATATTTTGATAGAGAATCAGTAGATATTTCAAGTATTTTTGGTGTTTTGAGTATATTTTAGCTATTTTAGATATTTACTTTTGACTATTTATATATATATTCAAGTATTTTACACAACTTAAAAGTATTTTATATATTTTGGATGTTTTTAATATACATTAAATCTAAAAATAATTAATATATTTAGATATGTAAATTTATTTTGGATACATTCGGGTACCCGAAATACTTCTGTTCGGATCAGATTCGGTTTCGGTTCTCTGGATACCAAAATTTTGAAGCCGTTCGGATATTTAATCAATTTTGGTTCGGACTCGATACTACATTTTTGGATCAGATTCGGTTTGGTTCTTTAAATTCGGGTTCCATAAATCACCAAAATGCATTAAATTCTAAGAGAAGCGAATATAAGTAGTGAAACTTAAACAATATAACAACTTTGTTCTAGTATATTTTAGGCTAGCGGATCAGTGGATGTGTATAAGTATAAGTAATGAGCATGAATAATAACAAAACTAGGTTAAGACGCGCCTTGCGCGGAATCAACATTATATATATAAATTATTTTATGTATCAAATACTTTTACATATTATGAAATAATAAATATATATTAAATAATTAAAAGTCAGTAATTATTGAATATATAATAAAATTGGTGTGAACATATAAATCAATTTTATTAATCTAAAAATTATTTTTTTATATTTGATAGGATATGTTATTAAATTTAAATGATACTAACATAGATAATATATTTTAGTATATTTTTAATATTAATGTCTATTAAATGATGATTTCAACTCATATAGTTTTTTTGATCATTTGTATCTTTTATAGAAAAAAAAATTAAATTACTGATAATAAAATTTTCATTGTGAGATTAATAGTTTTAGTAATTTATAATTTAAAAAAAAATAAGTTGTCAATGATCGCTCAAAACTTTTATCAAAAAATTTGTTCAAAGTAAATTTTGAAATTAAAATATTATATTTTATATGGTTTATAGTTTAATTTAAAATGATATATATTAATCTTAATAATTAATTAAAATAGATTTTTTACTTATATAATTTTTGTAATCATTTGTATTTTGTCATAACAAAAAAATTTAAATCATGGATCATAAAATTTGAATGCGAGACTTTGAACAATTTTAGTAATTTATAGCCGTTTGGAAAAATTCAAAATATAACATATACATAAAAATCTAAAATTTTATTATATGGTTATTGTGATTGTTTAATTTATTTAATAGTTTAAAATTAAACAAATATGATAGAAGATACACTATTTTTTTATCAAATCTTTATTATTCAAAATCATTAATTGTCATATGTATTTTAGCCACATTAGGCAATTCCGTAAGTTTTATTTAATGAAATAATAATGTACATTAATGATGAATTTATTGTTAGTTTAATAAAAAGCTTATTATATAATTAGATGAACCAACATATTTCTCTAATAATTCTAATAATCATTTTAGTGATGACAAGTGGCTAAAAAAAAAATTGTAATATTTTTTAAATAATATAAATGGGATAAAATAAATAACAGAGCATGAATAATAACAAAATAAAATAAATAATCTGTTATTAAGACCTTTTCGTATTTGACCAGAAACCCCAATTGGCAGACGTAGCCATTAAATACTAATATCAGATTCAAAGGGTCGCAGACTAGCAGTGCACGCAGTACGATCTTCCTGCACATAGATTAACCGAACGCACTGCATATATATTTTTCTCTTCTCCATTCTTTTAATCGGTTAATCACTTTGGAATACATATTTATAATGCATACATGAATATGTAATTTGTGGAACAGAAGTTATGCAGCGTTATTTGATTTTTTATTTGGCAAAACCAGCATTTATAATAATTACAGTACAATTATTTTCTTGCCATTTAATGTAAAACTAGGTTAAGATCCGCGACTTGCGCGGAATCAACATTATATATAAAAATTATTAATATTTTTACATATTATAAATAATAAATATATATTAAATAATTAAAAATCAGTAACTATTAAAAATATAATTAAATTGGTGCGAACATATAAATCAACTGTATTAATCCAAAAAAAAAATTTATTTGATAAGATATGTTATTAAATTTAAATGATACTAACATAGATAATATATTTTAGTATATTTTTAATATTAATGTCTATTAAATGATGATTTCTACTCATATAGTTTTTTTATCATTTGTATCTTTCATAGAAAAAATTTAAATTACTGATAACAAAATTTTCATTGTGGGATTAATAGTCTTAGTAATTTATAATTTAAAAAAATAAGTTGTCAATGATCGTTCAAAACTTTTATCAAAAAGTTTTAGTAATTTATAGCCGTTTGTAAAAATTCAAAATATAACATATGCATAAAAATCTAAATTTTTATTATATGGTTATTGTGGTTGTTTAATTTATTTAATAGCTTAAAATTAAACAAATATGATAGAAGATACACTATTTTTTATCAAATCTTTATTGTTTAAAATTATTAATTGTCATATATACTTTAGCCACATTAGACAATTTCGTAAATTTTATTTAAGAAAATAATAAAATACATTAATGATGAATTTATTGTTAATTTAATAAAAAAACTTATTATATAATTAGATGAACCAACATATTTCTCTAATGATTCTAAGAATGACATGTGGCTACATACTAGTAATGACATGTGACTACAAAAAGAAGTTGTTTCTCAAATAATATATAGGGGATCAGAAAATTGGGAAACCATACTACTATGTTTTTTTTTCCTGTAACGAAACTTAACAATCCAAAAAAAAAACTTAACAATTCAACTGACAAGAGCCAGCCAGTGTGGGGGCGCCCCCAAACTCCCTTCTTCTTTTGTTTTGTTCGAATCCATCTTTGTTACTTTGTTAGTAATCTAGTACTACCGCTGGATTTCTATTCATCACCGCGTCGATTTTTTTTTTTTTATTATTATTATTATTATTATTATTTCGATTTATTATTAAATCATAAGTTTTCTTTAATGCCTATGGATTTCTTAATGAAACCATGCCAGATGTTTACATAGCCCTTCTTCATAAAGGGAGAGTTGAGATAACTTGGAGGATAAAAGGAAATCATGTACTTACAAGTTTATCAAAACGAAAACTGAAGAAGCATGCAGTCATATGGGACCATGCGTTTATGGGACAATGCGTTATGCAAAAAAAAAAAACATATGGGACAAGCATGGAGCTAATAACTCAGTATGAGTTTTCTTTCTTAAAATTTTTAGATGCTTTCAATACATATAAAATATTGTAACTACACATCATATCAAATGTTAACAATACATCTGAATTCAAAATATTTGTATCGGATGCAATTTCACAGGACACTGCAAGTTATTAAAAACTAAAAATCCGTCTCGGTTCAATTGGCAGTAGTTTTGGCCTAAAATAATATAGTAACGGCTAACGAATGGCGGAGATGATGAACACGTGCACAATAAGGGTAAACATAGGATCCATTTCAATTCAAAAGAAGTCCTTTCTCTTCAACTGTGATGCGTCCCCATGGCCCGATTTTGGCGTGTGATGTCGCACAAACATCACGTGTATTCTTCTTATTGTACAACACACACGCACGATCACAATAAATTTATCGAACAATCACAAACGTTTTAGGGAATATGGTTGCTTTGGTTCGGTTTAGAGTAAAATGAGAAAAGAGAATACTAACCAAACAAAGTTGAACTAATTTGGGTTTTTATTTGATACTTCAGTAGGTAAGTTGGAGAAGTCAGCCGCATGAGCATTTACTCATAAACAGAGATTCAATGCTAGTATTGGTTAGTGCACGACAAAATATCTGTAAATTTTGATTCGATTCGGTATACGTTTTAATTAAGCGAAAATTTGATATCCATAATTATAAAAAACAAAGAAAATATCAATATGTAATATCCGTAAAAAATGAAGCAAATCACAAATACTAATATTTTTAGAAACGAATATCCGATACGATCCGTTATATGCATACATACACATATATTTAAAGAATTATGTATATCTCATTATTATAAATATTATATCTTATGTAAGTTTTATAATATTTTTATTTATTATTTTTGAAATTAGAGTTTAAAAAGTAAATAAATTTTTGCAATAAAATATTACTACCTTATATTATTTTGGATTTTGTTTATTTATAATTTTTATTTTATTTGTATGGATCGAATGGATCAAATCATATAGATAATCTATATTATTAAAACTGAAATACTTTTTGATACTGTTTGGAAACATAGATAAAATTGTTTGGAAACATGAATATTAGTATAAAAAAGTATTGTGTCTTACTAACAATTTCATTAATATAATTACATTAATTGTATTTCCATATTTCACTCATTCTAACAATTTCATTAACAATATTACATTAACAGTACATGACATCATTAATTATATTATCATAATAATAATAGTGCAGATTTTTATTTATTAGTTAATTAACATTAACTTTGTGCCAACTATAAAATAAAAAATGTAAAATAACTTGATCTTGCGTATGGTTAAACGTTTGTTTTAGTTTTTTTTACTGAAACGTTTTTTTTTTAATTTTAGTTTCAATCGGTGAAAAATTACGTAGTCAAAAACATAATTCAAAGACATGTTTTGTAAATAAAATAATAACTTAAATCAAAACGAAAAAAATGTATTACATTTACTGTCACTTAATTTTTCACTCAATATAATTATTTTACTAAATAAAAAAATATTTATATTTCAGTTGATTTAGCTAAATACATAGAAAAAGTTTTTTTATTAGTTTATAAAATCAGTTACACATGAATATCGGCTATCCATTTAGATAAGGGTTGTTCTTTTCAGGCATTGTTTTTTTTTTGGAAATTAGGTCTCGATTGAATATTATAAATTGGAAAAATTACCAAAACGGAACAAAAATTAAGGATGGTTGTCCACTTAGTATAATACAATCACTAAGTTGTTCTTTTAGTATAATATTTTTCATAATCTCAAAACTAATCTTTCATTAATCAATTTAAACACAAATTAAAACAAATTTTTAAAAGTTTAATGAAAAAGGCAAAAATAAAAGGTTTTAGAAAGGCAAAAGAAATGTTTTTTTTTGTTTATAAAAAAGAGAACAAAAGACACCAAATATCCTGTAACCCTAATTTTTTTTGGTTTCTCTACCTCTCTCTCTCGAGAGAGGAACAAGACGGATTTTGTGTCTTCTCCGGTGAAACCAAAATTCCCTTCCAGTGTAACCTCTTCGTCTGTACCCTTGCACCAAATTTTCAAACACACATGTTGTATAGATATGCATCATAGAACAAGAGTTTGTGAAAATCACAAAGCAAACTATGGAAAAATCATAGATTGATGAAGAAGAAAATAAAATTTTCTTTTTTTTTCGATATTTTGACAAAGCAAATTGATCAAAACACATTTTTGAAAGTTAGAATATTTTTAGAATATTTTCTTAACTGAAACTTCCTTAATTTTCGAAAAATAATTTTTTTTATTCGTAGAAGACATCTTTTACACTATGTAGAACCATGAAAAAAATCTTGAATGCAATTTCTACCGCATGTAGACGTTCGTATTGTGTTTAGATTGACTTGTTTATTCAAGAATTCGTTTTCTACTAACTCATTTTCGCACAAGACGAATTCTACTTTTAGTCGAACGTAAATTTTTAAAAAAATATTTATCAAAATTTTCAACAAAAAAATATATTTGTTTTTGTATATGGGTGTTTTATTAATTTTTTTATTTTTAATAATTGCTTTGATTATAAAACTATTTATTTCATTAAGTTTTAGAAATAGAAAAGGTAAAAGGAATACACGATGGACAAAAATGATTTTATACCAAAGGGACAACCATCCTAAATTTTTGTTCCGTTTTGACAATTTTCTCTGATAAATTTATTTGAGGGTTTAGTTGGATCATTTTGGATTTGGATGAGTTCGGTTATGATGTATAAGAACTTAATAATATCTAAATAACAAATGTATCTGAAACGGGTTCGAATATTTATACCAAAAATAATCGTATTACTTGATTAGATCAAGGTCTTTTGAGTACAATTAAATATATTACGATTTATCTAAAATATATAACATTAATTTTAAAAAACAAATATTAACGAATAAAAATGTAAGAAATATTATCGGCGCACGTGCGGAATCAATCTCTAGTTGATTATTAAAATGAAACCGATCGAATCACGAATAAAAAGCTGGGAAATTCGATTTTTGCCTATCCACTATTGATATATCCAAAATATTAAGGGATAATTTGCAAAATAACCTATTTAGGATTTGAAATTTGATAATTGCATTTTCTATTTTAACTTTTGAAAAATACACTTTCTTAATTATGATTTGACCTTTTTACCCAAGATATAATTCAAAATTAATATATAAATTCGAAATTAATAAAATAATATCATTAAAATTAGATAAATATGTGTGTTGAGATAAATATGTTATTTTACCATTTAAATTTTACAATAACAAAGATAAACATGTGAATTATGACTTGTTTTGACTTTATCATGAAATTTATACATATTTCCCTTTATTTTGTTTTTTTCAACTTATATAAACAAGTCACGTTGTTAAAAAAGAAAAGCAAGTCGCGTCTTGCGTTCTTTAATTTTTTCCAAAATAAAAAAAATAAATTTAAGATATATTAAAAAAGATATGGGAGATATTGTGTAGTATATTTAAAAGATATTCCCAATTCTCTAACGATTTTCTTTTAAAATA
>NC_027755.1:24619213-24623579 GCF_000695525.1 Brassica oleracea var. oleracea
ATAACAAAGATAAACATGTGAATTATGACTTGTTTTGACTTTATCATGAAATTTATACATATTTCCCTTTATTTTGTTTTTTTCAACTTATATAAACAAGTCACGTTGTTAAAAAAGAAAAGCAAGTCGCGTCTTGCGTTCTTTAATTTTTTCCAAAATAAAAAAAATAAATTTAAGATATATTAAAAAAGATATGGGAGATATTGTGTAGTATATTTAAAAGATATTCCCAATTCTCTAACGATTTTCTTTTAAAATATATTTTTTAATTTTTTTAATAGGAATTGATAAATATTAAAATTGGGCAATTTGGTAAATTTATATATAGATAAGTGTATTTTTCAAAAAAACTTAAACAAAGGTGTATTTTTCAAATAATATTCTTATTGAAGTGCATTTATCCAAATTTTCCCAAATATTAACTCGTAACTTCAATATCCATTATTTATGACCGAAGATAACTTATAGATTTTAATAGTCTTCGTTAAGTTATAAGTTTGAACGCCTTAGCCGATTGCAACTCTTTCACACTATAATATAACTAAAATTTGATAAAAGTATTATTTTTATAAAACTATCGTAACTGAAGATAAATACGATTAAATTTCACGTTGGTGAAGTTAAAATTCTACTAGTATTTAAAAAGTATATGCCCCCTTGTTCTCTCTCTCGCTTTGATCTGTAGTTGTGATTTGTAGGCATTTTTTCTTGCTGTAACCTAGTGACCACCGTTTCTCCGGTGTACCGGAACGGTTTGGTTGGTCTCCGATGTACCAATTTTGGTTATTTATTAATACATATTTTATTTTGAAAAAAAGTATATGCTCATCAGTTTAATTAGGTCCGGGTTAGTTGGGTGCAGAGAGATTTTGGTTGTAATTAATGTAACATGGCGTGGATTTGGTAATTAAAAGACGAGAAGCTAGTGAGGAAATAGAAATGAACAAGAAAGTGAGAGTAATGAAAGGAAGTGGAGAGACAGAGAGGATAAATGGTGGGAAACAGATCACGAAGATACACACAAACTCATACTGTTTTTGGAGTTTCCAAAAAGAGATGACGTGAAAGGCAACCAAACAGTAAAGTCTATCTCTCTCAATTTTCAAAGCTGAATGTAGTTACAATGACCCATCTAATCTCATACCCTTTACCCCTATGATCTCTCTATACCAACCTATTTTCACATCCACCAATAAAGTTTGTCTTAAATTCGTCCATCTTTCTTAACCTCATTAGTATTTTTGGTTACAATCACACTACTTCTTTGTTTCTATAACCGGACTTAGTTCTCCAAAATTCTTAACCTAGCCGGTCTCTTCAACTAATCATTTTGAGGTTTTCATGTAGTCTATTTAGTTACTCTTATGATAAAAATAATATTCAATTTTAACGTTTGTTTTACATGATGTAAACTTTGAAAAATATAAGGGAAAATTTGGATAAATGCACTTCAATAAGAATATTATTTGAAAAATACACCTTTGTTTAAGTTTTTTTGAAAAATACACTTATCTATATATAAATTTACCAAATTGCCCAATTTTAATATTTATCAATTCCTATTAAAAAAATTAAAAAATATATTTTAAAAGAAAATCGTTAGAGAATTGGGAATATCTTTTAAATATACTACACAATATCTCCCATATCTTTTTTAATATATCTTAAATTTATTTTTTTATTTTGGAAAAAATTAAAGAACGCAAGACGCGACTTGCTTTTCTTTTTTAACAACGTGACTTGTTTATATAAGTTGAAAAAAACAAAATAAAGGGAAATATGTATAAATTTCATGATAAAGTCAAAACAAGTCATAATTCACATGTTTATCTTTGTTATCGTAAAATTTAAATGGTAAAATAACATATTTATCTCAACACATATATTTATCTAATTTTAATGATATTATTTTATTAATTTCGAATTTATATATTAATTTTGAATTATATCTTGGGTAAAAAGGTCAAATCATAATTAAGAAAATGTATTTTTCAAAAGTTAAAATAGAAAATGCAATTATCAAATTTCAAATCCTAAATAGTTTATTTTGAAAATTATCCCTATTTATAATCTGTGATCGGTATTTAATATTTTGGTCAATAGTCGGTTTGGCAACAGTTTTATACAGAGGTGGGGGCACGACCGACCTGAGATATAATGCCTATAAAATAAGGTTCTGTTTAACTTGGTACGAAAGTTTTCTGTGTGTATATATATATAAAACTAAACTTATTCTTAGATTCACCCCCTGAGATAACCTCTAAGTTCAACAACTGATTGTGTTATTTCATATTCGATATCTTTTTAAAAAAGAAATAAAATATTGTCAAATTATATTATCTTTTTAAAACTAAAAGGTAAAAAAAAAAAAATAAAAAATAATATAGTAATTACAAAAACAAATATTTTTAACGTCGTCAGCAAAACATTAAACATTAAATCCTAATCCCTAAAATCTAAATCATAAACTCTAAACCCTTGGGTAAACCCTAAACTCTATGATAAATCTTAAACTCTAAATCAAAATCACTAAACACTAAAACACTCAAGGGTTTAGGTTTTAGAGTTATAGGTTTTATTTTTTTTATTTAGAGTTTATGATTTATCCAAGGGTTTAGGGTTTATCCAAGGGTTTAGAGTTTATCCAAGAGTTTAGGGTTCATCCAAGGATTTAGAGTTTAAGATTTAGGGTTTAGAGTTTAGGGATTAGGATTTAGGGTTTAGTGTTTTGCTGACGACGTTAAAAAGATTTTTTTAAAAATTTTTTTTTCTGTAACTATTTTTTTTTTTTTTTTTTGATTTTAAAAACATAATATAACTTGACAATATTTTGTTTCTTTTTTTAAAAGATATTGAATTTGAAATAATGAAATCCTATTGGTTGGTGACTCTAAGGGATGAACTCAATAATAACTCATAAAACTATATGGAAGGACAATAATGAAGAAAGAATTGAGGTTAAATGAAATAAAATAAAATAATTAGTATATGTACAATATTACAGAATAAAACGAAATAATGTGTGTGACATGTAGTGGGGCGTAAGGGAGCAGCAGAAGACAAATGCTAATCCATGAGATTCTGTTAGGTGTGTTCCCTTGACAGGGCCATATTTTGAAGTTTTCCTTGCTCCAAAACTCACAACCCTACCAGTTTAATACTACATCCAACTCATGGGTTCATCTTAATATGTCTTTGAAATTGATTTACGATTAGAGTTTTTGTTACATGACAAAGGTTGTTTTCCAACCCAGCTCCATTTTACTCGAAACACCATTTAGAAAAAAAGTCTACTATAATAACTCTCTGAACCACTACAAGTTGACAAAAAAGAGACAACCACAAGAAATATATACATACATATATGTGAGTTATTTCTCATGTATTCATGAATAATGGTGACGCCTAATGTGAGATTCATGCTGCGTATCAACCGAAGTCCGTTAAGAGTGTCGCAATTAAAGGGATTACAAAAGGACAAAAAAGTACTCTTCACATGATAATATTTGTTATCCTTGAAGATTAATTGGGTGTAAGATGTCAGAAACCTAATGCAAAGAGACCCACTTCTTATTGTCTAAAGGACACTTACCTGCCCCACCCTCACATGTTTTAATGCTCCCCTCTTCCATATGTTCAACGGAAGGAAACATAATCTAACACGACTTGGCTAACGCTCACATTATCATATGTCTGTATTAAATAACTCAACGTCCATACCAAACTAGTCTAACCAACAAATCATAGTATAATACGTCCATTCCGCAAAGCAGGCTTTGATTCGAAGCAAAGAAAACGTGAATTATGTTAGGTCTCTATAATTGTTTAGTTTGGTTAGTGCATTTTTTTCACAAGTGGTGTGTTCGAGTCATTTTGTGATCAAAACTTGATTACTATATATAGACACGCACATGACGAGTCTGTGTTTTTTTTGTAAGCATGTGTGTATTCTTTTATGGTCTTTAGCAAAGATTTATCTTGTATAAAAGTAAGCGATAACATAAACTTTATTTCATTCCGAACAAAATTATATCGGCAAGACGGCAACCACATATTTGAAATTTTCACATTCAAATAAGGTCGTTGTTTGCGTTTGAAGTCCATAACAAACGATGTATGGGACATTTACTCTAAAACCAAAATAAGAAACAAAGCAAATGGATATGCTCACTTTAAGTAAGAATCGTAAAAAAGTGGAAGAAATGGAGACAAAAGAATAGTTGTGGAGAGAGAGAAGTGGTGAATTAGTGATGTATGTCACAGCTCAGCAAGTAAACGCTCGCAATAAGCAAGCTGAAACTCAGCAGTGAAATTTGCAGATCCAAATCTAGAGGCAATATAGGCAAGAAGAAGTCTAGATATAACT
>NC_027755.1:24623778-24625173 GCF_000695525.1 Brassica oleracea var. oleracea
ATATAGCTAGCCTCACCTTCTGATGGATCCAGAGGGTATGGATGATTCAGTATATTTGAAGGACAGGTGATGCTACAGCATCTATGATGACATTAGAGCTTCAAACAGTAAACACCATCAGATCTTAGTCATGGAACCAAGACTAATTCAATGCTCCTTTTCGCAAAAACTAAGTATTTAATGCACCAAGGCTCATGATGGACCTAAATAACCTATTTAAATAGATATAAATAAGCAAGACAAAAGTAATGTTCAAACTTTAAAGTCAAAGTCAGATTCAGATTTGTCCAACTGGTTAAAGCGACCGGATGTGATGGGTTTGGTAAACTGTTATTATTGATAGGATTTAATTAATCATCTCCATCGAATAACAATATACAAGAAAAAAAATATTGTAAGAAAGAGCATAATGCGAATCTTGAATATTAATAATCTAGACGTGGACTTAACAATGTGAATATTCGATTCACATATTTGAAAACAAAACTCTCACTGTTGTTTGTATTATACGTAAAAATGCAAGAACAATGATTTTGACGTACATGTCTGAGACATTCATCCCTTCAGGAAATTTTTCATTGTTTTCATAACACTATTAGATTGTTTATATACAGAAAAAAACAATCACAAAACTATTAGCTTAAGTGCAAAGTGTACTACACTATTCGTGACTTCTATACTATATCAACTCAATTATTAATTTTTTTGAAAAATTATTAGCTGTATTGGGAAGCTGCACATTCAAACGAACTATTCGTAACTGTTCACGAAATGCACTTCATAATAACTCCTCTCGTGAGAAAATCTAGATATCCCAATCCAAGCATTTAACCTCTTGATCTCGTCATCAATATCGATTCATCAATTCATTTCACATCTATATTATTAAAAGAGAAGTACCCATTAAAAATATCCCTAATTTTTTTAACTTATTTACACTTCCATGCCACTAAGAATTAAATTAAATTACTTATTTTAATGCTTATCTTTTTCAGTTAGATTAATGAGTTTTCCTTAATCAAACTTAAACTTAATATCATTAAATCAACTTAATAATACATCATATTTAATGTAGATTACTACGTACGAGGACAGTCCAATAACGAACTTAAATTTTATTTTTACGAAACGTAAATCACTTGACGTATGTAATATTTAAAATATATTAACTACAATATAACAAATGCATATTAGCATATAACTTACCTATACTTTAGTTTGAAATGATCATGCTCAAATTTTATATAGTCAACTTTGATCATGCATCGATGTACAATATTCAAACCACCTATAGTTTTCGTTTTCTTTATAGGTTGTATCAACCAACCAATCATCCTGTCGATTTTCTAAGCTTTATAAAAAATAAATCAATAAATACAAACTTAAAATCAAATA
>NC_027755.1:24625309-24663038 GCF_000695525.1 Brassica oleracea var. oleracea
AGATTCCAATCAATTGTCTATATTTGGGTATATTGTGGACAAAGTTAAAAGACTCTTTTTTTTTTGTTACTACAAAGCTTTAATAATATGAGATTTTAACATATTAATATTATGGATATTTAATAATTATTTTGGCACAAAACAAATATCATAAATAATTTATTATTAATAAAATTATGAAATTATTTACAATTTTATTACCATTTCATATGCCGTTTTGGGTATGTTAAATTTTCAACAAATTTTTTAAAATCATTGTATTTACTTTAAACATGTATAACTAAATTATAATCTTTTATACCATACTAAGTCATAATATAATATTTTTTCACATTTTACATTCATATCCATTGTTTGTATATATCGTATATAATTCTCTAACTATGTATATATGTTCAATTTGTTTATATGATATCAAATATTATTCATAAAATATATGGTTTAAGACGCCAAAAAAATATTTACCTGATAAATATAATACGATCAAATATTACAAATACATCATTTAATAAAATAAATAATCAAAAATCAAAAATCCATATCCGCGCTGGCGCGCGGGTCAGGGTCTAGTTTGTTATTAAATTACATTCAAATGAAGTTACACCATCTCCTTCGTTCAAACTGACAAATCATTAGAGAAGTTAAAATTAACGTATGAGAAATTATAATGAGTTATCTAAATTTGAATTCTTAACGTTGTTGGATTAAACTTGAAGAATAAAGAAGCTTGAGGTGCAAGCAAGGAGATCTAATCCTATTAAGTTTTAGAAACATAATAAGATTAGGAGTTATCTAAAGTTACGTTTATCTATTAGGATTAGGAGAATATAATCTCTATATAAGTAGATATTGAGATGTGATATTACTTACGGAATTCAGGGATTTGAGAACTTGTGTTTTGAGTGAGTTTCACAAGTTATTAATAAGAGAACAATTCTTATTTGAGTCTTTGAGTTTCATACTTGAGTTCTAGATTTGGTATCAGAGCGTTAGGAGAATCGAGAATGGGAAACCTTACCATCGTTACGTCGCTTAAATCAAAAGATGGAGAGCGCTCTACCATAAAATCTCCAATGCTTACCTCTACCAATTACACAGTGTGGGCCATTAGAATGAAAAACGTGCTCAAGGTTCACAAGGTTTGGAATCTGGTGGAGACAGCGACAGAAGATGATGAGAAGAACGATATAGCAATTGGATTGCTGTTCCAAGCAATACCAGAGGCCTTGGTACTTCAAGTTGGAGAGTTGGATACGGCAGCAAAGGTGTGGGAGGCTATCAAAGCTCGACATGTAGGTGCAGAGAGAGTTAAAGAAGCTAGATTACAAACTCTAATGGCTGAGTTTGATAGATTGGTGATGAAAGACAACGAGAGGATCGATGACTTCGTTGGCAAGCTATCTGAGATCTCATCAACATGCTCTGCCCTAGGTGAAGAGATTGAGGAACCCAAGCTGGTCAAGAAGTTTCTTAAGTGTCTTCCTCACAAGAAGTATATACACATAGTTTCCTCTCTTGAACAAGTACTTGATCTAAAGACCACAAAGTTCGAAGACATTGTAGGACGATTAAAAGCCTATGAAGAACGCATTCGAGTTATAGAAGATATCGAAGAGGATCAAAGCAAACTTATGTACACCAATACAGAACAGCAAACCACACGAGACTATCAAGATGACTATCGAGGATACCGTGGGAGAGGACGCTCTTACAGAGGCAGGGGCCGTGGTCGAGGCAGAGATACGTCGAGAATAACGTGTTTCCGGTGTGACAAGATGGGTCATTATGCTTCTACCTGCCCCGATCGTCTTCTAAAACTGCAGGAAGCACATGAACAAGAGAAAGATGACACGCAAGATGCAGACGAGCTTATGATGCATGAGGTGGTCTATCTAAACGAAGGAAACGTAATGCTAAGCAAGTACGATTCAAACAGAGAAGACAATATGTGGTATTTTGATAATGGAGCTAGTAACCATATGACTGGAGATCACCGTTATTTTAAGAGAATCAATGAGACAATCACAGGAAAGGTGAAGTTTGGAGATGACTCTCGAATAGACATCAAGGGGAAAGGTAGTATTGAGTTTGTAGATAGAAACGGAGAAACGAGAACGATGTCTATTTTATACCTGATCTGAAGAGCAACATAATCAGTCTCGGGCAAGCCACGGAATCAGGATGTGACATAAGGCTGAAAGGGGAGTGTTTGACGATGCATGATCAGGATGGAAAGCTACTAGTCAAAGCAACAAGATACAAGAACCGTCTCTACAAAGTTCACATGGGCATAAAGATAATATATGCTTGTTATCTACTGCAACCAACGAATCAAACCGCTGGCACGCACGGCTGGGACACGTTAACTTCGAGACAATTCAATCTATGGTCCAGAGAGAGCTTGTAACTGGAATCCCGCGTATGTCCTTTGAGAAGAGTATATGTGGCTCTTGCTTACTTGGCAAGCAAACAAGACAAGTGTTTCCACAATCTACCACATATCGAGCAGACGCAGCACTCGAGCTCATCTATGGTGACCTATGTGGACCTATAACTCCAAGCACTAGATGAGGTAATAGGTACATATTTGTACTTATCGACGATCAGACGAGGTACATGTGGACAGTTCTATTGAAGGAGAAGAGTGAGGCATTCGGAAAATTTAAAAGGTTTAAGTTAACAGTGGAGCAAGACACGAAAGAGAAGATACGAACACTTAGAACAGATAGAGGAGGAGAGTTCATCTCACGCGAGTTTAATGACTTCTGTGAAGAGATGGGAATTAAACGACATCTTACAGCTCCCTACACACAGCAACAAAATGGCGTTGTTGAAAGACGGAACAGAACCTTAATGGAGATGACAAGAAGCATTCTTAAGCATATGGCAGTTCCAAACTATATGTGGGGAGAGGCTACAAGACACTCGACCTACCTGCTGAACCGTGTGGCCACACGAGTGCTCAAGAACGTGACTCCATATGAAGCTCTTCGCGGGAGAAAGCCGAACGTAAACCATCTCAAAACTTTTGGGTGCATTGGATATGCCAAAACTGTGAAGCCACATCTACAGAAACTCGAGGACAGATCACACTTGCTCGTTCATTTGGGAACAGAACCCGACTCCAAAGCTTACCGAATGTATGACCCTCAAACACAGAAGATTGTGGTAAGCCGGGACGTTGTTTTCGACGAAGCAAAGGGATGGAATTGGCGCCAAGACAGCTCAGAACAGAATTTGAACGGAAGCTTCAGCATCACGTTAGGAGAATTTGGGAATCATGGTATCCAAAAGGATCATAAATTTAGTGGAGAAGTAGTTCAGCAAAGAAGCGGTGATTCAAGTGGAGATACATATATCGCAACTAGTACAGAAGTGTTAGCTAAAGAAGAAAATAACGATGAAGGAGAAGATGAAACAGAGGAAACAGAGGTCACATTAAGACGCTCGATGAGACAAAGTAGCAAGCCAAAGTACTTAGATGATTATGTCCTTCTCGCGGAGGAAGAAGGAGAATATTTACTTATGTGTTTGAACGATGAGCCTCGAAGTTATGAGGAGGCAAGAGAAACTAAAGAATGGACAGATGCATGCAGTGATGAGATCGAATCCATCGAGAAGAACAGAACATGGGAGCTCGTGGAACTTCCTATAGGAGCAAAAGCAATCGGCCTAAAGTGGATATTCAAAGTGAAAAGGAACTCAGATGGGAGCATCAATAAGCACAAGGCTCGACTTGTTGCGAAAGGGTATGTACAAGTTCAAGGAATATACTTTGACGAGGTGTTTGCTCCGGTAGCTAGGATCAAAACTATCAGGCTTTTGATCAGTCTTGCTGCATCTAATGGATGGGAAATTCATCATATGGATGTCAAAACTGCGTTCTTACATGGTGAACTAAAGGAAACTGTGTTTGTTACTCAACCTAAAGGATTTGAAGTTAAGGGTTCAGAGAGTAAAGTCTATTGACTCAACAAAGCATTGTATGGCCTCCGTCAAGCGCCGCGAGCATGGAATCATAAGTTGAACTCAATTCTCAAAGAACTACGGTTCTTCAAGTGTTCAAAGGAGCCTTCGGTCTATCGAAAGAAGGTACACGATGATCTCTTGGTTGTCGCCGTCTATGTAGACGATCTTTTCATCACAGGAACGAGTGTAAATGTCATCAGTGAGTTTAAAAGGGAGATGGCATTAAAGTTCGAGATGACAACTTGGGTAAGTTAACCTACTATCTCGGGATTGAGGTTTCTCAACATCAAGGCAAGATCACACTGTGTCAGAAGAGTTATGCGTTAAAGATCTTAGAGGAAGCTGGCTTGAAAGACTGCAACATGGTGCACACGCCCATGGAGTCCGGGCTCAAACTAGCCAAATCTGAGAAGGAGAGATCTATCGACGCAACAAGCTACAGACGCAATGTGGGATGTCTCCGCTACCTATTACATACACGACCCGACTTGTCTTACTGCGTTGGAGTCTTGAGCAAGTACATGCAGGACCCGAAGGAATCACATGGCATAGCAATGAAACAGTGCTTACGGTATCTAAAAGGGACGATAGCCTGTGGTATGATGTTCAAGCACTCGTTGACCAAACCTTCTAGACTTGTCGGATACAGTGACAGCAGCCACAACATTGACCCCGATGACGGCAGAAGCACAACTGGGCACATTTTCTACCTCGGTGAGAGCCCAATCGCTTGGTGCTCACAGAAGCAAGAGACCGTGGCTCTGTCGTCATGTGAGGCAGAGTTTATGGCGGGTACAGAAGCAGCACGACAGGCTATATGGCTCACCGAATTACTTGTAGAGATCAAAGGGTCAGCGAGAGAAAAGGTGGTTATACGCATTGATAGTCAGTCGGCCATTGCTCTTACAAGGAACCCGGTGTTTCACGGACGCAGTAAGCACATACACACTAGATACCATTTCATTAGAGAGTGTGTTGAGAATGGAGTGATAGAAGTTGAGCATGTTCCCGGAAGTCAACCGAAGGCGGACATATTAACTAAAGCTCTAGGAAGAATCAAGTTCAAGGAGATGAGAGATCTCATTGGAGTTAAAGATTTGAGTGATGAGGAGTTCAAGCTTAAGGGGGGAGATTGTTGGATTAAGCTTGAAGAATAAAGAAGCTTGAGGTGCAAGCAAGGAGACCTAATCCTATTGCGTCTTAGAAACATAATAAGATTAGGAGTTATCTAAAGTTATGTTTATCTATTAGGATTAGGAGAATATAATCTCTATATAAGTAGATATCGAGATGTGATATTACTTACGGAGTTTAGGGATTTGAGAATTTGTGTTTTGAGTGAGTATCACAAGTTATTAATAAGAGAGCAATTCTTATTTGAGTCTTTGAGTTTCATACTTGAGTTCTAGAAACGTTTATGAGAAATTATAATGAGTTCTCTAAATTCGAATTCTTAATGTTTATGAGAAATTATAATGAGTTATCTAAATTTGAATTCAAATACTGCTTTTCATCAGAGTGTGTTTACACATTATCATTAGTAAATGCATGCCCGGTCTATTATAAACTAGGCCTGAAATTTTTATCCGAGATCCGGATTCGATCCGAGATTCGATCTGGTTCCGATCCGAAAATCCGGATATCCGGAGGGGCCGAATCCGGATCCGGATAGTAAAATGTTGGATCCGTCAAAGCCGGATCCGGATCCAGATATTTTAAATTTTTAGTCTGGATATCCGGATCCGTAAGTTTTATTAAAACTATTTCCAAAATAGTAATATCCATATATAAAAATTAATTTTATTTAATATATTTTCATTTTTATAATAGTATATATAAATTTTATGTAAATTTTGTAATATTATACGTAGAAATAATTAAAAACATTATATATTTTTTTATTTTTAAATTATTGTTAATATTTTATATATATTGATATTATTTTTTATTTATTTTAATGATCCAAATCCGGATCCGGATATCCGCCGGATAGTACAATTTTTAGAAGGATATCCGACATCCGGATATCCGAGAACCCCAGATCCGGATAAGGATAATAAAATTATGGATCCGTCGGATAAGGATCCGGATCCGGATACCTTAAAATTGCTCGGATACCCAATACGTCTCAGACCTATTATAAACTACTGCATAAAGCAAAAAAAATTTTGGCGCGCATCAAATTTTGAACCTACTACCTAACATTCATTAGAGGGGAGACACAACTAGTGAGATATATTCTTATTTAACATATTGTGGTGCCCTTTAATATTTTGTCTAGTCTGGCGTCTAAATCAGGTGCTTCCTGTGTTTTCGGCCAGGGCCGGCACTGAGTACATGTATATCTTTTCAACTCCACAAGAGTTTTTGAATTAAAAACCATTCTTTCTATTAACGAAAACAACCATACATTCTATTATAAGTTTTTAAATTAAACGTACAACCTTACTTTCTTGAAGAAACTGAACATAAGATTGATACAAAACTATGAAAGTAGAAAGAAAATGATGTAAGATGAAAATATAGCGCACGTGCGAGAGAGCCCACAAGGTGGCAAGATATCATTATTGTTGACTATTTTGGTTCTTGAGGATGTCAAATGGGTTTCATAGTTAAAAAAAAAAAAAAAAAAAAAAATTTAAAAACAAACCAATCGTGGGCCGCCACGTGTCAGTGGGGCCCGCGAACAGTGTAAGAAACTCACTAAGATCGGTTCTTAATTAGTAATTTTTGTAACCGATCCTTAAGGGTTTTGTGGGGGCCCACACACTAAGAAACCCACTAAAAACCCCGGATAATCATGCTCTAAGAGAAGAAAGGTACAAGGACCATGTCTTGTTATATATTCTTCTAAATAGGCCTTTGTACAACTATTCTTGGGCGTTTGTGCCATTGGTCGATTACACTGAGGAATGAAGTGCATTTCCAAAGCTTGTGACTCGTGATGGTGTGAATCTTTCAAACCGAACAAAACTGATGGTGGTTTGGAATTGGTGCACTCTTATAACTACTAGGGCTTGTCCCGGGTTTTCTTATTTATGTCATAATTTAAATTAAATCATTATAATTTGGTATTTGAATATATATGTTATATATGCTTTGACTGATTATAAAATATAAATCATGAATCAAATTTAACTTTTTGTATTGAGAAAACTATAAATAATAAGTGAGCCTTATTTACAAGTCAAATATTCTTTATTTTATTTATTTAGGGTTTCAGGAAAACTCTAAGATTCATTTAAATTAAATAAGAATAATTTAAATTGTTTCTGGTTATTAAATATATTGTAAATATGTATTTAATTCATCTATATTAAAATAAAATTATTTGTCATAAAAAACACAGAAAGTAGAAATTAAATGGTTTGAATCATTGTCAGCCAGAACCCCCTATTTGGAACTCATTATGCGATTTTTTTAAAAACACATTAGGTGCACATAAACTAAAAAGGGATTACAGATAGATTGGTTACCCTTTGGGCTCTTTCGATAAGTCAGTGTCCACATATTAATGTTAGTAAGTGTTGCAACGCGAATCTGCTGCTACTTCTCTCCAGTGCATGTCAGTTTTCTCAAGTTCTTCCTAGATTGACATAGAAGAAATCTGGTAACATAGAACTAACCGTTTTGTATAGTCACCTTTTTAAATATACCTGGACAGTGACCATTTCGAACATAACATCAGAAAATATAATCAAGGAGGACTGTTTTGAATGTCATATATCAGAATATTTACAAAAGAAAAAGATCGACAATTATTGTTTGTAAAATAGAATAAAATGTAAATACAATCTTCAAAACGAATGGAGACCTTCCAATTGAACTTTTACGTAGCCATAATGTTAAAATTCTCGGCTGATTCTTCTTGAGGAAGTTTCAAAGTGGGCATCACTGGCTCAAGCTGGCATACAAGAATTTATTGATACCGAGATGGAGATACAGATGGATCTTGAGTAAGTTTAAGTTATCCTTTAAAAGGTGGGCAAAGGGATGCGTGAATCCCTTCCAAAGCAGCATCTGCAGGAGAAGAAGACTTGGTCGAAATAAGTTTTTCAACATTCTCAGCTTGCATAAGGTCTAACCACCCATTCAAAACACACATGAAGTCTAAACTCTCCTGGAACATGCACCGCATATCTAGCCAGAATGTAAAAGAAGATTCAGAATCTATAGGCTATAGCCAAAGCTCACCGATAAACTCTTAAACACATCAAATAACCAAGAAATCTGTAATACGAAGATGGAGGTAAAACTTATTGAACGAATCTTCAGTTTCTGACCTAGTTCCACTAATATTGCTCCAACATCAACACATGTCCTCAAAACACAATACAAACAAACTTTGCTACTGTGACACTGGAGCTCAATTACATATGCTCTTCTGTATGACCAAGGCGCCAACATGGACACGACTAAAATCTAATAAGCAGTCACATTTCAATTACCAAACACTGAGATAATCATGCAAAGCAGGAGAGTTTAAGCGTCAAAGAAAATTTGACAACTTTCCAATATTTACCTCGTGAACAACATTGCCTTTTGAATCAACAACAACTCCATATTCTACGAAATGACTCTTTAGCCACCATGAATCTGAATCCAAAACCTTAAGACAATCACTCGCCTTCTTGCTCCATTTTTTAGCAGAAAGAATGACTCGGCAAGCAATTTCCGCAGCCTTATCCCCTAACAAACTCATGGAACCAGGTCAGACCCTCAAGATTCCTTCAATACTTCAATGTCCATCTTTCTATTTTCGATTATTTTGGTTATAGTTGTCTTAGTTTTTGTTATGAAATGTAAAAGTAAAGCACCTTTCATAAAAATACTAAAACCAAGGTGTAGAAAAGCACATTACTTGCTCATTATTGGTATGCTTCCTCACTGTACACGAATTGTTCCGGCAAGGAATATAACCCTTGTCTGTTAGTTATGAAACATCCACTGCCCATGAGCCATGGCTTCACATATGAAACTCAATCGAAGCAATTTATTAGTAATTGCTGTATAAAATTCTCTCTCCTTATTGACTATTTGCAAAGCATGAAAAACAATATGGAAACACAGTAACTTTATTTTTTCCAGGAAGGAAGATCAACCAAGCAAATAAAAAAGGAAGCAACAAGGATTTTGTGATGTTAAAAAATTACCAGTATATGCGGCTCCTTTGGGTCAAATTAATCAACATAAAAAATCTATGTTAATTCTTCAGACTTGTCATTAGCTCTAGCAATTTCAGCAGTGGTGTTCTCCAGCGGCTCTGCTCATTGGTTTCAATGGTTTTTGTCACATGGCTCTTAGATTTAGAAAGGTGTGTGAGTGGTAAACAAAAACATAGAATAAATGAGAGGAGAACAACATACCTCTCGAAATGTTGTTTCAATCTCTACCTCTTTCCACAATGAAACTGAAAAGGGAAAAACTAAATGAAAGGGAAAATTTCATATTATTAGATTCCAATATGAGATGAGTAATCTAAGCTCCATTTACCTTTTTGGTTTCGGCAAACAAACTATGCGATTGTAGTTCAGTCAGCTCTTACTCCCTCATTCATGGCCATTGATGTAGCTTCGAGTAGGTTTTGATTTAGGGTGATTTAGGTTTAGAACGAAGATTTTGATTTAGGGTGATTTAGGTTTAGACGCAGATCTTTATATAGGAGACGGATCAATGGGAGGTGAAAAAAAACATGCAAAAGAAAGGTTTTAAGGTCATCATTGATTAAGAAAGTGACACAAAAGAAATTCAAACATCAAAGAAGATGAAGTGGAAGAGTCGGGGGAGAAACTGAGGCGTGAAACAATACAGATTTTTTTGTCCTTTCTCTGCATGGGCTGGGATGGGCCTATCTGATAATTTTCAAAGAACCCATACGAAAATCCACTCTATTTAAGTCATGGTGATGTGGCAATATCATACCCTCTCATTGGGTGATTTTTCCATTTGATGTGGACAATATATCTAAGGCTCTTATTCCCCTTTTATTACTTGTTTGATTGTGTTAATGTTAACTCACATGAAAATAACCTACTGTACTCGTCAACATGCTGATTTATAATGGGCTTCCAAAGTTGGCCCATTTATATTCTTCTAAAATACAAACAGAGCCAGTGCTGAATATGTTGTTGATTCACATGAGTGGCGTTGAAGCCACATTCATCATTGCGGAGATGAAGAAGAAAGATGGAGGCTGCAGTAGCTTTGCGGAGATGGAGAATGATTATCAAATAAGAAGGCAATGAAGATTCTTCATGGCCTAGAGTGACTGCAGACAAATCTTTTGTAACTATAGAAGCAAACTGTTTGAAGGATGATAGAGAGTTTATTCTTGGATCCAATGATCATTGATCAACACTTCTTCAAGGTTTGTCCTACAGCAACACATCTTTCTCCTGTTTCAACTGGTTAACTAGCTTGCAGACGCTAGGAGGATCCGTAAGTGATTTCTTTTCTTGACTTCACATCTCTTTTTTTGGCACTAAGCTACTACGGTTACGCCTGACTAACAATATATGGATGCTCTAATAGCTTGCAGGTATGGCACAATTCTCTGGTAGCAACATTGATGATTCTTTTTTAATTTATACAGTGGGTCTATGGACCAATCTTGGTTTGAAATATGATCTAGGAACATTGTGACTAGATAGCACAAGCCTTAGGCAAGACCGTTTTATCCTAAGCTTTTATGCTAATTTCCTTACAAGGAGTCTATAGCAATACCAGTAACAAAATAGAAACACCACTCTTTGGAACAACCTTTAATAGGTCCAATCTTATATACCCAACTATCTCGAGCCTTCCTCTTCACTGTAGTTGAACGGTAATGGAACTGATTTGAATGCTCTGAACTTCTCCACGTTGTTCAAATGCTCGTTCTCTAACCTGTGTTCGTAAGTCATAACCCAAACAAAGCCAAAATCGTAAGTAAAAGAACTGATGTTTGAGGAGCATTTATCGATTGTTTCTTGGTCAAGACGCTACCTGAAGAAGTTCCAGATACCACGGCGTATGATCTCTAGAATAGCTAGGAGAGCAATCATCGTTTCTCTATGCAAGAACGAGGAGTTGAAATCAAGAACAGTCTGCAACCATGTCAACCTCAACACAGAGTTCACCATCTACAGAAAAGAGAGGAGAGAAACAAAATTAGAAAGAAACCCTAAACTAGGTTTGTAAAAGAAACCCTAAAATATGATTTATTTTGTTATCTTTTTTTTTTCTTTTAGTTCTCACCATTGCAACGTAGTAGACGGTTTTGTGAGGAACACACTACAAGGGAAGAGGGTAAAGATAGCATAAGAAAATAGCGTTCTAGTCGAGAATGCTATCTTTGACATATATCATAATTTAAGATAGCGTTCCGAATATGTATTGCTATGTTTGTTTTTTCGGTTTTCAAAGGCGTATATTAAATAGCACATACAACATTAAAACGCTATGTAAATGTCGAGCGGAACAAAATAATTCATTTACAGCTAAAAGACTTAGTGAAAAAGAAGCGCCAAAAAATGGGGGAAAATATATTTTTGACAAACTAGATCTGAAAACTTAAGATTTTTAAGTTTCTCTTATTTTCTCCTTATCTGTTATTTCTTTCTTACTCTCAAGATGTAGGGTTCCCAGACCGATCTCCTAACACATAGAAATAGGAGAGAAGACTTCATCCCCCACGCGAATCAGTTTCTTCCTTCAGCGAGCTCCACGAGGTCACATCGGCCCAAGAGAAAGGCACCGGAGAAACCCTTAATCTCAGATTATGGATACGACGATCCCACGGTTAATATGGTTTAGCGAGGAAGAAAGCAAGAAGAAACAAAACATCGATCAGCTCCTGTCTCAGGAGAGCCTTCGTGACTGTCCATCTATCCCTAAAAAACTGATTTCTCAAATATTAGAGATTCAATAGGTTTCACTGACGACTACTTAAAACGATTATGCCACTAACTTATCTCCTCCAAAATCCTTCAACAATGTTAAAGGTAAACTATGCACGAAAAAGTTGTATAAATAGACAAAAATAAAACTCTAAGACCATCATATATATATATATATATATATCACAATACTAAAAGGCCAAAATGCTGAGATTCTAGCACGTCCGCGTCACTTCAAATATTCCTCCAATCACAACATTTTATTTGGACACGTCAGACATGCTTCAATTACTTTTGGGCTTCACGTTTTCCTTTCATTTGGAATGGGTTGGGCTTTATTTGCATCATCTGTAGGCTTTATTTTTTATCCATGTTTGCGTGAACCCGATGAAGACGGAAGTCACGAGGATCTTTCCCTTTACCTTTTCGTCTTCTACGCTTGAAACCCTAGAGTTCTAATCGATCCACTTCTTCTCAATCAAAACTCCACTTAAATTTGATCAATCAACTTCTTAATGATTTCATTTCAGTTTCTTCTATTCCTCATCCTTTATATACTGATTTACTTTCGTTTGTACAAATCAAAACCCTTGAACTGCTCTAACCAAGAACTCATGTCTGAGTCTGGACAGTTAAAAGAGAGCCACAATGAGAAAGACAAGGAACTTCTCGGTTTACTTTTCGGCTTGAGGGATATCCATGAGACTCATCAGAGAGAATCATCCACTCAACTAAGAGAGTTAGAAGCGCAACTGAAGTCATCTGAACAAAGGGTTTCTGATCTGAGTGAAAGTCTGAAGATTGCAGAGGAAGAAAACAAATCCATGTCCACTAAAATCTCAGATACTTCAGGGGAGCTCGAAAGAGTACAGATCACGTTACAGGAACTCACAGTTGAGTCAAGCAAACTTAAAGAACAGCTTGCTGAGAAAGAAGCAGAACTTTTACATCTGACAGAGAAGGAAAGCAAATCACAGGTGCAAATAAAAGAACTAGAAGCAACAATAGGGACCGTTGAGAAGTTGTTACAGTCAGTAGATCTTGAGACAGAAATTGCTGGAAAGACCACTGAAGTTGAGCAACTAAAGCGCAAAACAGAGAAATGGTTGCTAGAATCTCGGAACTTGAGAAGACAATGGACGACAAAGGAACTGAACTCTCTGCTTTAACCCAAAAACTTGAGGATAAGGAGAAGCAATCATCCTCCACAACTGAGAGTCTGACAGCTGAGATCGATGGCCTAAGAGCAGGACTAGAGTCGCTGTCTGCTCAAAAAGAAGAGTTAGAGAAGCTAATGGAGAGCAAAGGCGATGAAGCTTCAATGCAGATTAAGCTAATGGATAAGATAAACAAAGCCTCTGCTGATACAGTGGTGTTAACAGAACAGATCAACAGTCTGCAGCATGAACTTGATTCTCTGCAGGTGAAGAAGAGTGAAACCGAATCAGAGTTTGATAGAGAGAAGCAAGAGAAATCAGATTTGTCTAATCAGATCATCGATGTCAAAAAAGCATTGATAGAGCAAGAAGCTGCTTACTATACGCTGGGAGAGGAACACAAACAGATCAACCAACTGTTAAAAGAACGTGACGAAGAACTTAATAAGCTAACAGAGGATCACAAAGAAGCCCAAATGTTATTGGAGGAGACAAGTAATGAAGTATCATCCAGAGATTCTGCAATCGCAGGTCATGAAGAGACAATGGAGAGTTTACGTAACGAGCTAGAAACGAAAGGAGAAGAGATAGAAACTCTCATGGAGAAGATCAGTAACATCGAGGTTAAGCTACGTTTATCCAACCAGAAACTGAGGGTAACCGAACAGGTGCTAACAGAGAAAGAGGAAGCTTTCAGGAGAGAAGAAGCTAAACACTTAGAGGAACAAGCATTGCTTGAAAAAAGCCTCACAGTGACTCATGAGACTTATCGAGGTATGATGAAAGAGATAGCAGAGAAAGTGAACACAACACTAGATGTCTTTCAATCAATGTCTGAAAAACTCACGGAGAAGCAGGGGAAGTATGAGAAAACGGTAATGGAGGCATCTAAACTACTATGGGCTGCGAGGAATTGGGTGATTGAGAGGAATCACGAGAAGGAGAAGATGAAGAAAGAGATGGAGAGGAAAGAAGAGGAAATAAAGAAGCTTGGAGAGAAAGTAAGAGAAGATGAAAAAGAGAAGGAGAGGAAAGAGGAGGAAATAAAGAAGCTCGGAGAGAAAGTAAGAGAAAATGAAAAGGAGAAGGAGAGGAAATAAAGAAGCTTGGAGAAAAATTAATAGAAGATGAAAAGGAGAAGGAGAGGATGAGACTTTGGTTGGACTTGGAGAAGAGAAAAGAGAAGCAATAAAGCAATTATGTGTGTGGATCGATCACCACTAAGGTCGATGTGAATATCTTGAAGAGGTTTTGTCTAAGACTGCTGTGGGTCGAGGGCAAAGACAGTCGCAGCGAGCCTAAGAGCTAGCGCCATCATCGGAGACAGTATGATACGTTGTTTTTCTTTCTCACCTCACATGAATGCAAACAATGTATTATGTGGTTCTTAGGTTTTGTGTTTTGGTCATTCAGGAAGAAGCTGGACTTCCGGAAAACTCCTGGCTGAGAGGATATATTTGGTCGATTACTTTTGTGTATGTTATGTTAGTGTGATTGTATTGCATTATTCATCTCCCCTGTATTCGTTTTTGATGTTTTTTTCAAGTCAAATTGGGTTTTATTGTGTGTAAAGTTTGGTGGTGGGATTTAATGGGAATAAAGGGCATCCTGCAAATGAATTTTTGGATTGTGCGAACCATTTCTTGGTCTCCAAGTTATGGTCCCCATCCGAACCATTTCTTGGTCTCCAAGTTATGGTCCCCATCCGAACCATTTCTTGGTCTCCAAGTTATGGTCCCCATCCGAACCATTTCTTGGTCTCCAAGTTATGGTCCCCATCCGAACCATTTCTTGGTCTCCAAGTTATGGTCCCTTTAAATGATATGTACTTTTGGTGGAACAATGATTTCAAAGTTATTTACTTGGTAAATGCTATATCATATGAAAAGGAATACAGTTGAGCATAAACAATTTTTGGTACTTAAAGGAAGATCTAGATCTGTAATTTGTAAATTCTCATTTGTTAAGATCATTGCTTACATATATTTTTGGTGTGATTAATAGTTGACAGTTATAAAGTAAAGAAAAAGTGAAGAAACCGAAGTGATAAATAAAGGTTCCTATTGGTGATATTTTAAATACTTTATTTTGTGAGTTTTAGTAATGTGTTCTTTAATTTTGTATTTTTGAGAGTTATATTAATAATTTTGTATTAAATTATTTTTATGAAAATATAGATATTAATTGTTTTGTTGGGGTTTTAAAATATACTATTGATTAAAATTATATATAGAATATTAGATATTATTTTAGTATATTTCGCTTGAATAATAAAAATGAAAGATGAAGAAATTTTGTAAAATTTAATAAATGTGATGACATGATGTTTCTCTCTTTCTTTGATTACTGAAGTAGTGCAAGGAGAAAAAAACGTGATATAACTTTAATATTATAGGTGTTACAAAAAAAAACTTCAATATTATAGATTATTTTTTTATTTTTATTTTTTTTGTAAAAAATATTATAGATTATTATTTCTTAGTTTGTGTACAATAGTTTGTTTATTGCAGAGTTGTGACCAATTTAAAGAAACCTTCAAATTCTTTCAACTTCAAAGATATATTATGGACAAACTAGCAAGCTTATATTGTCAACAAAGGAAAAGCAAGTGAGTTTTGTTCTCTATTTTTGTTTTTTTTTTGCATTTTTGATCATAGTCACGTTTCATGTTTCCAACAGTTCCAGTAGAGAATAGACAATTCCTTCTTCTCTGTATTTCAACCCTTTTTTTGAAAATTATAAATTAAACGATTGAATCTCACTATGAATTCAGTGATGCATATGCAACTCTCCAGGTATCTAACATAGAGATGAATTTGCGTCCTTCTCAAACCGTTGAATATGAATTCTCACCAAACTATGTCAAACATTTTCCGATGTCAAATTTAATAATCACTAGAGTTTGAATCGCACGTCCATCCGGATACTTTTCATTTTATAAATATACATTTTTGATATTATCGTAATCATTTTAAATGCATAATTTATATTTTAGTATTATATATTGTGTCTCTATAATTTTATTTTTTAGATTTTTTATTCAACATTATTAAAATATAATGATTTATATTGGATATCTTACTTTGCTATTATTTTTTATTACATATTAATAAATTTTGAGTTCAATACTAAATTCATAATCTAAGCTAATCAAATAGGAAACCTCCTTCAAAATGTATTATTTAATTTCTACAGTTTGCATACAATACATTTTTAATTTATTTAGTTATACCATATAAATGATATTTATTTAGGATAATTTATACTTCCATTTTGTGTTTAAAAAAAATATACTCTAGCACTTATCATTTTAGTATACTGCAGAATATTATAAGTAAATATATATTTTTTTGTTTAAGTAATATATCCCTATTATTTTAGTAAATTTATGCATAATATCATTTATCATATTATTTTAGTAAATTTTATCGATATAGAATATTTGTGTATGTTATGGTATTAAGGTTTATGAATTTTTGTTATTAAATTAAAATTTCAAAATATTATACTATTTATTTTTTACAGCATAATTGAATTTTCGTTTTGTATTTCAAAAAAAATAATTCTTTAGCATCTATGCTTTTATATTTTGTAAACTTTAAGTATAAGTATTGAACCGTTTTACCTTTGTGGGTTGCGTTTTTGGTTTATATTTGCAAGAGTTGAGGTTCTACAAAGAATACATATAACTGATCGACTATACTTCGGAAACCAAAAAAGTTTGACAAATCAAACAAATAAAAGCTAAAACATCATCACTTATACGTTTGGGATTAAAATAATATAAAATAACTCCAAATTATCGAAGATTATCCCCTAAAATAAATAAGTTTAAAAGCATTTTCCGCGCCTAAAAAATTTCAACCCACATATAAAAATATACAAAAAATAAAAGATGGGCAATACAAAATAATTCTCATTCTCATGTGTGCAGGACATGCAGCCGAAGATCATAACAACCAAAGCGACAACCTCGGACAACAACCAATAATCGTTAGGATCATTAGGATGTGGCCTATCACAAACCACAAAAACAAAAACGCTTTCCTACGAACAACTTTCATTTGTCTTGACATCCAGGTTTGTCTAAGAAATACCATATTTTTTTACTCCAACTACTTTTGAAATGATTGCTTTTAACCACTAAACAGGAACAAAAAATGGAAGGGAGGGTGTCTTTTTTTCCGTCTGACAAAATATACCAACGGTTCAAGGAAGAGGAAATTTATCACATTAGATATTTTAATCTTCTTCCCAATAACCAACGGTACAAGCTTACTGTTCATCCATGCATAATCAATATCAATGAGACAACAATTATTACACAAATTCGAGAAAACATTCCACCAATTCCTTCATGCATATTCCGTCCCCAGCACTACACCCAGTTGATCAGCTTAGCAAGTGCCACCAATTTCTTCTCAGGTAAAAAAAAACCTATCTTACATACCAATAAATTCTCTATTTTTGTAACATAAAAAAATTGTTCCCACGGATGTTGTTGGCCGAATATGCCTCATCTAAGAAAGTGATATATATAACCACAACAAAAATACAAAGATCATCATTGGATTGCGTTTAGACAGGTACTAACATTTAATTAAATAAGATTTGTTTTTACCAAAAAATATATAATACAATAATTTTTTATAGATCCAAAGTGGTACGTCTAACTATCTGGAAAAACGAGGCAGCTAATTTCAGGGGATTAAACCGCATATTTACCCGGAAAAACCAAATCGTAATCATCACAAGTATCATTCCACGGTTACATGAAGTAACAAACAAAACATAAAGTTTATGTCAAACTAAATGCTTATAAATATTTCACTTTTACAGGGAAACTATCACTCACAACTACACTAGGATCGCGCTTTTACTTTGACAGCGACATTGATATCATACAACGCTTCCAAAAGAGAAATAAACTGCGATCCTAAGCCTGATGGCATAACAAGACAGCAAATGACTCAGTCAAATGTTTTTAAATTTACATTAGTGCTTCCTACGTCAATTAAAATAATCATTGTATCAATAATTACCAATACCCATCGATAATATTTTTTCTATTTTTTTTTACATTCAATTATTATTTTAATCCTACTACTATTTTACATTTAACATAATTTAGAAAACAAATGTATTAATCTAATATGATATTTTACTTTAACATTTTCATAGAAAATAACCCGGGCGTAGCCCGGGAACAGCCCTAGTTAAGTAATAAAAGGGGAATATAAGCCTCGGATAGGATGTCCACGTAGGATAGAAAAATCAACCAATCAGAGAGTCCGAAGTTACCACGTCATCTCATCTCGTAAAAATATGAAAAAACAATGCGAAGGAAAGGATCGAATCCGGGTTACTATGACATAAATATATGAAGACCACTAAGCCATTGAAACTTTCTTGGACACATATACAAGAATCACTAAATATGTAATCACACTCTTATGTACATTTACAATAATATGGATTCAACTTTCAAGACTCCAACACTTTGTTTTGTAAAAAAAAATAAGTAAGTGACTAAGCTAATATATTGTTTGAAAGTGTGAGAACATTGACAAATATGAAAAAACATAGATTTTTGTTTTCGTGACAAATTTTCGTGACAAAGTTAAGAATTTTGTAAAAGTAAGTTTAACATATAAATTTTTGTGACAAATATGAAAAATCATAGATTTTTGTACAATTTTGATAAAACAACTCAAAACATAGTTCTCTAATGTCTTAATAATATATTATTTAAGGATGCAATAATTAAATATATCAATTCAATAAATTTTGTAATTTATAGACAAAACAATAACACAACAAATTTTGAAACATTTGTTTAACCTATCGATTTCTTTTCATGGGAATCCAACTAAACAAGATAGGGGAATATAAGCCTCAGATAGGGGAATATAAGCCTCAGATAGGCTGTCCACATATGATAGGAAAATCAACCAATCAGAGAGTCCGAAGTTGCCACATCATCTCATTTATTTTTTCGTAAAAATATGAAAAAACAATGCGAAGGAAATGATCGAACCCGGGTTACTATGACATAAACATAGGGACTTACCACTAAGCCATTGAAACTTTCTTGGACACATATACAAGAATCACTAAGTATGTAATCACAAACTCTTATGTACAGTTACAATAATATGAATTCAACTTTCAAGACTCCGATACTTTGTTTTGTAAGAAGAAATAAGTAAGTGACTAAGCTAATATATTCTTTGAAAGTGTGAGAACATTGACAAATATGAAAAACATAGATTTTTGTTTTCGTGACAAAGTTAAGAATTTTGTAAAAGTAAGTTTAACATATAACTTTTCGTGACAAATATGAAAAAGCATAGATTTTTGTACAATTTTGACAAAACAACTCAAAACATAGTTATCTAATGTCTTAATAAAATATTATTTAAGGATGCAATAATAAAATATATCAATTCAATAAATTTTGTAATTTATAGACAAAACAATAACACAACAAATTTTGAAATATTTGTTTAACCTATCGATTTCTTTTCAAGAGAATCCAACTAAACAAGATAAAAAAAACAATTAGATTTCCAAATATTTAATTACCATTTTATTCAATTTTAATTAATTACAAATTGTAATAATGTATTTTTTTGAAGTTACGAAAAAATAATGTTCTTTCTTTATTACACTAGCATTATATATAGATTCTATATACACAAATAAATATAATATAACAACATAAGCTTGCTTTCCTTCGATTTTTGTTTTCGTGACAAAGTTAAAATTTTTGTAAAAGTAAGTTTAACATATAAATTTCCGTGACAAATATGAAAAAGCATAGATTTTTGTACAATTTTGACAAAACAACTCAAAACATAGTTCTGTAATGTCTTAATAAAATATTATTTAAGAATGCAATAATTAAATATATCAATTCAATAAATTTTGTAATTTATAGACAAAAAAATAACACAACAAATTTTGAAACATTTGTTTAACCTATCGATTTCTTTTCATGAGAATCCAGCTAAACAAGATAAAAAAAACAATTAGATTTACAAATATTTAGTTACCATTTTATTCAATTTTGATTAATTACAAATTGTAATAATGTATCTTTTTGAAGTTACAAAAAAAATAATGTTTTTTCTTTATTACACTAGCATTATATATAGATTTTATATACATAAATAAATATAATATAACAACATAAGCTTGCTTTCCCTGATTCATATGAAAACTTCTTAAGTTATCCACCAAAGCAAATTAATTTAATCAATCAAATTTTTAGAATACAGCAAATTAATATATAATTTTATTTTAAATTAAATTATTTAAAAAGTATATTTTCATTAAAAACAAAATAATAAATTAGTAAAACTGATTTGATGGTAATTTTAATGACATATATATATCAATTCTATGAAAGAAATAGAAGCTTAATATGAAAAAAATCTTAAATACAAAAAACTCTAAAAATTAACAAAAAAAAACTAATAAAAATTAAACTATGATATCACTTGAAAGCTTCTTAGACAATATTAATAAAATATTTAAGCGATAATTAGACAAATTTGATTTTCTTTTGCTAGCCAAAAGTTTATTATTAATTATCATTAGTTATTTCAAGATGTTTAAGAAAGGATGAACTATGAATAATACTTTGTAAAGCTGACTTAGATAACACATCTGCACATCCATTTCCAGTCTTTTTTGATGCCTAAATTCAATTTCTTCAGAGCAGTTATTCCACAAAGAGATCGTATGAGATATTGTTTTGATATTCAGATTTGTTTCTTGACTGTTAAGAACTTTGATAACCGTAAAAATGTCTCATTCGAATATGATATGTTTATAACCGAGTCCCCAACATGAGACAAGTTTGTTTAGAAAGTAAATAATTTCATTTTTCTCATATTATATAATAAATATATATTATTTACTGATAATAAAAATATAGTTATTCATCTATCACAAATATCTATGCAAATATGTGAATCAAGTACAACAATCAAACAACATAATGATTTCCACGAAGAAAATTTAAAAAATATATTTATGTTATATAGTCTTATTTTATATTTTTTAAATAATGTAATACAATATTATACATTATTTTTTTTGAATTGAAAAATACATATAATATCTTAAGCGGTTAAAAAATCTAGTATTCGTAATCACCTTACCAACGCTTTCAAAAACCTCTCGTCAATTGAATTTTGAGTGCAGGTTTTATGAAAGGATTAGTACAAAATCGATATGTATATGATGCATATTAACTTCGATGTATATAATGTATGTTAGTGAAACCAAATCACATGATTTGGGTAAACAAAATAGAAAATTGTTGTCAACCTGAAACCATAACTAAGTAAAAGATATATGAACATTCTCTACCTTAAGAGTCTGAACAAACAATTATTCATTCTTAAAAAATGTAAAGCCCCCCAAGATGTTTTCCTTTTTTCAACCACAATTTATTTACATTGCAAGACTGTCAAAGCCTCAAAGGTGAAAACTTTTCAAGGGGATCGGGGTAGACTCCAAATGTTTATTTTTTTTTCTACACCCTTCAATCAGTCAAAGAGTTAGTAAATGGTAAAATTTTCAGACTCAAACTTATTTTTCTCATCTCGTAGACAGAGATCCACCGGCCAAGACAGGAGGAACTCCAACATTCTCTGCAGTCTCCAGAGCTATGTCTGTGTGGACAGGGTGAATTACGGGTTGAAGTCTCAAGAAATAGCTCTCGCTTTGTGGTTGGCTTCTTATGTACCGAGCTTGTGTGTTCCCTTGTGAGGAGGGCTGTTGTGCTTCTGAGCTCTGGAGGTTGGATAATGCGCTGAGATCAAGATCTGGAAAGACCGAGCTCCGGCACCGAGGACATTTGACGTTCAAACGCAGCCACTGGTCTATGCACTCCACATGGAAATTATGGGCGCAAGGTAATCCTCTAACCTGTACAAATTTAGACAATTTCCGCTCATCTACGGAAAGCACGCAAGCACAGTATTGTACCGAACGCCTAGTGTTTATTAATATATCTACCAGAAAGCAATGGAGACAATTTAGAACAGAGACGTAAAGTACCTCATGCCCAATTTGGAACTCCTCTAAGCAGATTAAGCATTCGCCGCAATCATCTGGGACAGCTTTTAGCCTGAACTTTGGAAGTTCTTGAATGAGTGCCTCAACAGCTTCTGTCTGTTTTTCCAAAGCATCAACCATCAGATGTTAGGAATCATGCGAAGGTGATATGGTAAAAAAAGTAAATTTGGACACACTCAAATGATGCTTGAAAATAGAACTGTTGAGTATGTGAGATTGAAACCACGGATAGAGAACTCTTGGAGTCTCATATACATGTTAAAGGACCAAGTTACTAAATGCTTAACGTATTGAGAACAAAAGGAGGGGACTTGCCTGAGCTGGAGTCAAGTAAAGTCCAGGATGGTAAGTAGCAGCATCTTGACTCATGCTTCTCATCTCTTGGCCTGCCGCTTCAAAAGCCCAGTCCGGTACCCTGATCATGTCAACCACAATCTAGACACAAGAAAACAGACATTGATAAATACTCAGATGAGGGTCAGAAAGAAACACTAAAATGAAACTTACACCAAACTCTGAACTCGGAATTCCCTGCTGCGCACGTAGTGAGTGCACCTTTCTTCGCGCCAGCCACTGTCATCAAGCAAACTCATATTAGCGAGGTGTCCTCCTCTTCAGACCAGCAAGCAAAAAAGTTTGATGAGAGCCTTACCTTTCCGACACAGATGCAAGCAATGCAGAGGAGGCCACAGTAGCTGAACATCAGCCATATGAGGAAACCCCATTTTTGGCCATCTTCAGGTAACTATGGCAAGCGAAATACATAAAGCTCAGAAACAGGATTTGCAACAGGAATAATCCTTATGACATGATCATAAGAAGTGCTTACACAGCTTTTTGCCCTTGTAAACCATATAGTACCGATAACAGTCCAAGCCCACAGAAATGGATACAGCAGCAGAGATAGGACGGATAGCACCACCACTCTCCCACAAAACCCAATGTTTCGTTGTTGACTTCCAAAATCCCTAATATACAAGAATTCAATGTTAAATAAATTAACCAGACATTCTCATATAAACAACAAGAAGGAGAACGTTGCAACTAGCTAACTCTGAAATCAAACTTGCATTTCAAAAGATAGTGTGAAGAGTCTACAAGACTAATCTTTTTCAATGAGTTACAAAGCAAACAGCCTCTTCTTTCAATAACAAGTCTAGGAAGGAAACCATGAAGATTCTACAAATGGCAAAGCCTTCAAAAAATTCATGGTAACTCTAGGAGTAGGAGCTTTAGATGAAACTTACAAGCCAAGGCCAGCAGCAAGACCATTGTCAACAAACATAAAGACGCGGAAGATAAAGACGGTGGTGTAATCGACCTGAAGAAGTTAAGAGACAAGCAAATCAATGAACAAGTAAAAAAAAAAGATTTATGAGGAAAGGAACACAAAAGAACTGAAGCTAAACAGGTAAGAGCAACAAAAAAAAGAAGAAGCTGAGGTGAAAAGGCACCAACCACAATCCAAATATGCAAAGGGTAATCGCAGGCACTATACTTCTTCCAATTGAAAGCAACAATGATTCTACAAAGACAGATTAAGGAAACGGAAATAGAGAGGTCATCCAAATCAACCTTAAACCCCTAGAAAAAAAAAAAAAAAGAAGAAAATTATTATAGTTCCTCAATTCCATGAGATGAACCATAAAAATGGGATCTTTAGGAGTAAACTACTCTCCAGCTCGATGCAAGCAAGAACAAATACGACAAAAAAAAAACAAAAATTTGCAGAACCCAACACGCAGAGAGATATATATATATATATATATAAAAGGATACACACTGGTGGCAAGCATCGACAAGAAGAACCCATCGTACCTGCAACGTTACCCACACAAATCAGACACCCACGCAATCTCGAAAGTCGTGTCCTTTAGATGAACCCAAATGAAAGAAGAAAGATTGAAGAAAGCTCACCACTTGAAATCGACACCTCTCATCGCCATTAGAGAGGTGGAGGAGAGCTAAGATCTGAGAGAAGGAGAAACCCTATGAGAGAGTTTCGAGATCGGAAAATGGTTGAATCGAATCCCAAGCCGTGGGACTCAGAATTCTCAGCTGATGCGGATTTAGGAGAGAAAGGAGAAAGAGATGGGTTTTGAAGCCAAAGTAATCTCTCGACTAATAAAATTTACAGAAAAAGGAAACCTCTCCCTCGGTTAGAAGGGTCCGAGCTCTGGTCGCCAACAACATTTTAATTTTTTTTTTTTTTTTTTGTAACGGGACTTTATTATTAAAATGCATAAAAAAAACACAAGGTATGAGCTTTCACCAACAAGTTTAAAAAATAGAACAACAAATAGAGGATGAGAGGACACCCTAAAGAAAGATCCACATAAGAATCTTAATCGAAAATATATGACGACAATTGCTAGTGAATATGGTTGTCTCGGCCACGACGGCCTCGTTTCCTTTTTCTTCTAACATTAGTCCATCCCATATCTTGAATTTTTTGAGTTGGTTTAATCTGTCTTCCTCCTCTAGTTGTATTATAACCAGAAATCGTTACTACCTCATCAAAACCATCAATTTTCCCATGTGTTGGGAGGATCTCTTGCTCCATGTGGAATTGCTGATGGTTGTGGGTGATTGGAGATGATGACTAATTAATTGCTCATTTTCAGATGTTTAAGAGCCCTCCAAAATGATTACTTTTGATGGAATTTCTTCCATAACATGTGACTGAAGATGAGCAGCATTTTCGACTGCTAACATAGGTAAAGTGTTTCCAATTTTTAAACAAGAAGTAGAAATTACCTCATGCGAATGAGTGAACGTAGCAGGAACTAGGACCTCAAGAGGTGCATTGAATGAAGAGTTTGTAGTGATCTTGTGCACTAGATGGGCAGGAGTCAAGGGCGAGTTAGGCTCTAACACGCTCGCTAGTGTTTCTGATGAGTTTTGCAGCAGCTTATCTATCTCCACCAAATGGACCTCTTCATTTGGTACATGAACTTGGAGCGGAATCTTGTGGCTTAGAAGGTATAAGACACCTCTTTTTCCTTATGGCCAAGTGCTCCACATCTTTCACAAGTGCTTGGGATCCATGTATACTCAACATAGATGTTGCCTTGCTTATCATCTAAAGCAATTAGTTTCGGAAAAGGTTTATCCAACTCGACCTCTACTAATACTTTAGCTTCTCCCATATTTGTAGGATCTAATCTAGGCTTATGTGTAAGCATTGTCTCTCCCAGCCCAGATGCAATATGGCTAATTCCTAATCTAGAAAAGCAGGAATCTGGGATATTTTTAAGGTTCACCCACACCGGTAAAATAGAAATTTTCGGGGTTTTTAAGGAGTTAACTGGACTCCAAGGGGCAACAAAGAGGAGACAGTCATCAACATGCCAAACTCCTCATTGAATAACCCACTTGCGTGTGCTTTCATGAGGAATATGGAACAAGAAAGTAGAGTCCCCCAATTTCCTACAAGTTATCCTACATTCCCGACCACATAACCTATTCAATACAGCTTGAATAAGACCACCGGGAGGGCTTGAACACCTATGGAATTGACCCATGATATATTCTTCTTTATTTTCAGGGCCTAAACGAAGAACCTTAGCAGGGATTGTCACCTGAGGAGTGCCATCCAGTCGATAAGTAGGCTCAGCAGCACGGAAGAGATTTCTCGCAGATTGATTCATACGAGCAGCCCAAGGAAATCGAAGACTTCCGTCATCTCTCAGTAGCGGTGGCGGAATTTTTTTCAACTGGAAGGTTAGACGTAATTTTCTATGGAATTATAATTTTCCCCTTCATATGCTTATGGCCAGCAACCGTAGCTTCATTAATTGAAGGCCAAAATGAGGCTATTTGGCTTTTTACGGCCTCCGAGATACCGAGCTTTGGAGTTGCAAGTTTCGGTGGAGTGTAGAAGTGGAGAGGTTTTGACCAAGCTCCTAAGGATCGGACAAAAACTGGTTCTTGCTCCAAATCCTCTTGCAAATCAGTAGCGGAATCAGTGACTCTATCAGTTGGTGGTGATTTCTCAACAACGTCATTGAGTTCATGGAAGGGAGCTCGGCTGAGAGTGACGGTGAACCAGTGGAAGGGAGCTCGGCTGTTTCATTGTCAGATATTGCCGGAGGAGCCAAGATGGTTAAATCGGTTTGAAGCATCTTTTACCAAACCGAACCGCAGACCACGTCCTCAGCATTTTCAGTCGCAGACCCACCAGAATCCGCTTCAACCGTAACAGTCGGAGACACACCAGAACTCCCTTCAACTGTAACAGTTGGAGACACACTGGAACCTGCTTCAACCATAACAGTGGAGATGCTCCGGAAGTCGGAGGATGCGCCGGTATGAGCTCTGACACAGCTCGTGTTGAATCATATTTTCCCAGGCTCGATGACCACCGATTGAGGTAAGGCCATCTAGGATCTGGAGCTTGCTTCAGTTTAAGATCAGAGATTACCGGAGAAAATACTTCTTCAGCGACGGTGGTTGTGGCAGCTACAGCAGGATTTCATGCGTGAGGGTTGCAGAAGCAGAAGGGGTGGTGGTTACTGTAGATTGAGAGTTGTTAAGCGAAACTTCAGAAAGAAAATGAGCAAGGAGATCTGTCTCAGAAGACGCCATAACTGAGAATCAGGGAGAGATCTTCAGTGGACAGAGCCAGCAACGACGGTGGCCGTCGATTGATACAGAGAAAGCTAGGGTTTCGGAGTCGCTTTGGGAGAGATGTGAGGGAGCGCGTATCTATACGCGCCCGTTTTTGGAATTTAGAATTGAGCATTTTAATTTTATTACAAATCTTTTAATTTTTTGATAACCGTGTGAATCCAAGGGAAATGAGCATTTTTCGACTTCAACTATTCTTGTCGTGTTTTTTTTTATATCCAAAGAAAAGATAAATGTTAAATACAATCTAAACTAAAAAATAATTTGAATTATAGACCTAAACTCTGAATCGTGTGCATAAACCTACTTTGACTAACATCACGTTTGTCAACCTTAGACAAAACGACGTTGTTTTGTGATGGAAATTTCTTTTTTAGATTTGTATTTGCTGGGAACCAAACCCACAAACATAATATAGTCTTATACTATGCTACAACACTTCTATTGTCTCTTTACTAGATTTAAAACATCTATATTTTGATTTATATATTCTAAAGAAAAATTATTTTTGTATACAAATTTTATTAAGTACAAATTATAATTGCATCAATAGTTATCTAATTTTGTTTTAATTTTGTTTACAAATTTCATTTTGAACTATTTTAAAATGATATTTCCCAAATAGTTATCTAATTTTAAATATTTAAATTTTAAGAATCTCTATATTTCAAATTTCAATAATTTAGATTTTTTACATTATTTATTTTAAAAGTTAGGTTTTGATTTTTAAGAAAAAAATATAATCACTATTAAATATAGATTTTTAAATTTTAAATATTTTAAATTAGATAATTTAAGAAATATCGTTTTAAAATTAGATTGAATAATTTATGAAATATAATTTTTAGTTTTATTACATGTGTAAAGTGTAAGAAACTTAAAATACCTAAATTATTGATGCAATTATAATTTGTATTAAATAAAATTTGTAAGCAAAAATAATTTTTCTCTTAGAATATATAAATCCAAATATAGATGTTTTAAATTTAATAAAGGGACAATAGAAGTGTTGTATCACAATAGTAAGTAAGATTGTATTATACCGTGAGACCAAGGTTCGATTGTTTGACTCCCAGCAACCGCAACCTTTTAAACTATTTCTCCATTACAAAACGACGTCGTTTTGTCTTAACATAACGGTTGACTAACGCAATGTTAGTCAAGCACACGATTCAGAATTTAAGTTTACAATTTGAATTATTTTTTAGTTTAGGTCATATTATAAAAAGACATTATATGAATAGTAAGAGTCGGAAACGGCCATTTTCTCGTAATTCCAAAGGTTTTTTAAGTCTGAGGATTAATCACCACGAAGTCTGAAAGATCCACATTTTCATACCACTTAAAGCATTCCAGGTGGCCAAGAAAAATTAAACTCATTGGGATACTCACAATTGTGAACCATTTACTACTAGACCAAGATCACTTGATTAGATATTATCTTTTAATTTTTTTTGACAACACCACCTTTTAATTTACTTTAAAGATAACTATTCTAAATATTTTAAGTTTTCCATGTAAAACAAAACTAATCTAATAAAATTATTTATAAATATTTATAAAAAATTTATAGAAATTTATAAATTTAATCCTACTTTACTAAATTTCAAATTCAAATCTTAGGATATTTTGATTAAATGTATTTTTGAAAATGTAATTTTATAGTATCTCTAAATAACTTGCGACAAAATTTGGTAATGTTGCATTTTCAATTAATCATGCAAAAAAAAAAAAAAACAAATGAACCAGAAATAGTAAACGGATCAATGTAACCTTATGTAACATGAGAAAAACAAACAGTGAGAACTTGATCACACACAGTGTTCACAATCTTTCCAAGTAACAAACCATGGCCTTATTTTTATTATTTAGGCTTTTAAGAAGAGTCTTTGTTTTGATCAGATCCATGCAGGGTTATTAAGGGGAGTGACGACTGCCTTGACCTGCAAGTAGTTGTTGAGACTGTAAATACCTTTCTCTCTGCCGTTGCCGCTCATCTTGTAACCACCAAAGGGGATGGCTGCGTCAAAGACATCGAAACAGTTGACCCAAACGGTGCCAGCTTTCAAAGCCCTCGACACCCTATTTGCAGTGTCCAGGCTCTTTGTGAAAACCCCTGCGGCTAGCCCGTACCTAGTGTCGTTCGCCCTCTTTATCACCTCATCAACATCACTGAATCCAACATCAACAAACCCCACATCACATATGTAAGGTTTAAGCTTTTAAATTAATCACCATTTTAACCAAAATTGTGCTTTATTTAGTTACTAGATCGGTGTAGACATCCCTACTAATCACATATCCGATCACTAGTGAAGGGGTAAGTATAACTTCAAGTTTATTGGTAGCTAGCTCTATGTACCTGAACTTCAAGATGGACTGGACTGGACCAAAAATCTCGTCTTGAGCGATAAGCATGTCGTCCTGTAATTAAACAGCGGTCAAATACCATAGTGAATTGGTGGTATAAACCAACAATGAAGAAGAGTATTGACTTGGACGAGTTGTTTATACCTTAACATTAGAAAAGACTGTAGGTTGGATGAAGTAGCCTCTGTCTCCAACCTGACCACCACCACATTCAAGAGTAGCATTGCTTTCCACTCCTGACCTTATGTACTTCATCACTTTCTCGAATTGCTTTGAGTCGACCTACACAAAACAAATCAACAAAATAAACAAAAGATAAAAAAAAAAAAAATCCTTTTAATACAAGGAGGGTGTATATATGTGTGACCTGAGGACCCTGTTCAATGCCTTTCTTGAAAGGATCACCAACCACACGTTTTAAAGCGCGTGCCTTTGCTTTCTCAACGAACTCATCATACACTTTCTCATGAACATATGTCCGAGACCCCGCGCAGCAACATTGCCCCTACAAGAAACATTACTATCTCAAGAACTGCTAAGAAACTGACTAATAAGCAAGCTCAATGTTTATTATTATAATATTGACAAAACCTGGTTAAAGAAGAGAGCAAAGTGAGCAAGCTCCACAGCTTTATCAATATCAGCGTCTTCGAATACGATGAACGGTGACTTCCCTCCAAGTTCCAGAGTCACCGGCTTGAGATTGCTGTTAGCAGCCAGTCCAAGTATAACTTTACCAGTATCAGTCGATCCCGTGAAAGCAAGCTGGAGCAAAAAAAGAACAATACAACATAAGTATAGCCTCTTCAAGAAGTTACGAGCAAGCAAATAGATATCTCCACCTTGTCTACATCCATGTGACTTGCGAGAGAAGCACCAGCGGTTGCGCCGAATCCAGAAACAATATTCAGAACACCAGGAGGAAGACCCGCCTATCACAAGAAACATTGTTACTTGTATTTGTCATATTCAAGAAGAGAATCTATTGCATGTATCTTACTTACTTCAAGGAAAAGTTTGCCGACGTAGAAAGCAGTGAGAGGAGTCTGTTCAGCGGTTTTGAGGACAATGGTGTTACCACAAGCAAGAGCAGGACCAACTTTCCAAGCAAACATCAAAAGAGGAAAGTTCCAGGGAATGATCTGTCCAGCAACGCCTATGGGTTCATGCAGCGTCTGAACATGATAGTTTCCGTCAGCTGGAACTGTAAGCCCATGAATCTTATCCGCCCACCCTACACATCAAACCGAAAACCAAGAACGTTCATTCACAGAAACTAGCATCAAGACCAGGAACATTTCTAAACGATTTGATACCAGCATAGTAGCGGAACAATCTGGCGACCATTGGAATCTCTGCTGTTAGTGCTTGTTCATAAGTCTTCCCATTGTCCCATGACTCTAGAGCCGCGAGCTCTTCGCTGTGTTTCTCGACCAAATCAGCGAATCTCAACATTACCCTCGACCTTTCCTGCAATCCAAACCCACACATCATAACCAAGATGAGACCATTTAAAAACTCAAAGAACAGTATTCACTACATACATAAGCAGTCATCTTAGGCCAAGGTCCTTCATCAAAGGCCTTCCTTGCAGCTTTCACAGCCCGGTTGATATCTTCAGCATCTCCTTCAGCTACGTGCGCAATGACTTCCCCTGTGCGTGGATCAAGAGTCGGGAACGTCTTGCCTAAATCCCCAATTTTTTTAAAAAAACCAACGATTAAATAGTGAGACTCAAACTTTGCCTTCTTTAATTACTCTGTTTCTGAACAGAGCACTCTGTTTCTTAAAGGAAAACTTCACTCACCAGAAGCAGCGTCAACGAAGTTCCCATCGATGAGGAGCTTTGTGTAAGAAACTTGAACCGACGGGCTTATCACTTCTTCAGCTGCAGAAGAGGTTCCGAATCTCCGTACAATCCTACTTCCATTATTCAAATTTCTTCCTGAAAATATGTTTTAAATTTTAATGCATCATAACTTCATAACCAATATTTCACCATAGATCCAGGCATATAAATCTAATTATTCGATCTATTTTATTGGTTAATTACGATACATATTGCCATCTTCGCCAAATGAACGTGTTATGCTATGACTTTTCTTGAAAATCGAAAGACATAATATAGTTTAATCTTTTTATTCCAAGAAAAAAGTTTAAAACATGAAGATAGTTTCGGAGATTACTGTTGTGTTTCCTATGTGTGAGTTACCTTGAGAACGAGAGAGAAAGGGAGAGGAAGCTGAAAAGGATCGTGACAATAGGGAAGACACTCTACGAGCCGCCATGGATGCTAAACTGCTTTGAGACTTCAAATTTCTTATCTTTTTCCTTGGGATTTTCTTCAAATGAGATTTATATTATGATTTGAAGGAGAAGGAAGGAATCCAACGGTTAAGATCTCACGCTGTATCTCTCACACATGTCGCTAAGTTGCACTCTCTTGGTGTGCGTTGCCGTACATTGAATGGCCATTGACAACTGAACCATATTGTCTGTTTTTCAATAAATTAGAAAATGAAAGATAAAAAAAGGCATTAAATATTGTAATAATCATGAAATTAATATATGTTTCTTATTCTGAAAGATAAGACAAAGAGCTATGCCTATGAGTTGGCATGAACTCTTATCTACCAATATTTATCTCTTCCATTTTTACCGCCATCTGCAAAAGAATACTAATTAATTGTTGATATAGCTTTGAAATTATCAAATCAGATCATAATCAAAAAGAAATACTCCTTTTATTCTTCGTAGTAAGATTTTCTGAAGTATGCACGCTTATTAAAAATTTAATAAATATTTATAATTTAATTTATTTTTTACTTTATTATACACTTTCCAATAACTTTACACCAATGAAATTTAATCAATTCAAATATTCTCAATTAATGTTTCTCAAAAGTATAAAAAATACCTTAATAATATAGAAAATCTATTTTTGTAGAACAAGAAAAAAATCTAAAACAGTAGTATACAAATGCAATAGTTGCATGTTAGGATGTGGTGTCGTTTTCTATGTGCGGTAGTTGGGTCATCTCTTCTATATGTTTTTCATCTTTTCTTATAAATGACGTAGGTTACTTTGGTGTAGTCCGTTGAATGTTTCCATAGATGAAGCAAAAATTATTATTTTCTTTTAAATTCCTACAGTTTTCTTTCACATCTAATAATCTTCTAGATAATCTCTCACTAATCCAGAATTGTTATTGAATTACTGTTTTTTTGTGTCAATTACACTTATCTATACTATTTTTTATGAAGTGATTTTGCTGATTTGTCGCATTCTCCATGATTTTAGCTAATCTATATTTGTCATATTATTATTAGTTTTTAGCTTAAATATTTAATTTATTAATTTAAATAATAAAAATATTTCGAAAATTCTAATTGGAATTATAATTATTTTAACTTCCACAAGTTTCTTATTAGTTTTTAACTTAAATCATTAATTTATTTATTTAAATAATATAATTATCTCGAAATTTCTAATTGAAACTAAAATTATAATTGTTTTAACTTTCACAAGTGAACACCAATTCTTGTTTTCATGTAATGTAACATGTTTTAAATTTTATAGTTTCATTTTTCTCATTCATTCCAAGTTGTATCGTTATAGTTTTTTTTTCATCCTCTAGGTATAGTGTTTACTGGTTGTTTCAATTGATTGTGTTATCTTCATGATATCACTTTCATTCTGATGTGAACGTTTTCTTTTCATTGGTTCAATCATTTTGTGCAGATCAAACAATATTTTTTTGTCAAACAATATTATTGGTGGAGTTGTTTGCATTAACGGCTATATGAACAACATCAAGCTTAATTCTCTCTTTAGCTTTAGATCTTTTTTTGGGTTCTTGACATCTATATTTATGTATTTCCGATATTTGTTTTCTGTTTAGTTGGACTTTTATGTTTTTCTTTCTTTCGTTGAGTTTAAAAGACTAGGAAACAAATCGGTTTTGTTACATGTTCTAAATTATTTAATGGCATTTATTTCACTTATATGTTTTATTACTGTTTAATTTATAAGAAAACTTATGCTTTGATATTAAGTTTAGAGAGTTGCTTATGTAATCATGTTACGAACATGTGCTTAATGGTTTAACCTCTAAAACGGCTAAAGTAGATATATTTTTAATGAATAATTAGATTTATCATTATATAATTAACTATAATAATAATAATAAAACTATCATTATCTATTTTTTGTTTATTAAATGAAAAATTATGAAATATTTCGATAATTCAATGTATATATTTATCAAGTAAACCAATGAAATATTATCATTATCTCAATTTGTTTTTTTTTAAAGTTTTCTTCTTAATTATCATTGAACTTTATTTTTTATTTTATTTTTACTTGGATTTGTGTGTTTCAATGTTTTTTGGTAATTTAATACATTTTTCTGGTTCAAAAATACAAAGTAGATTAAGAGAGACCAAATGTTCACATTCTTGTCCAAAAAAGAAGTTCACATTCTTATTTTAGTTTATTATGTGTAATGTTTAATATGTAATTATGCTCTTATGGTTTCATATTTTTATAGCTTTCCTTTGTACTAAGAAGACGTAGACCGAGATAAAAATTAAACAAAACTAAAATGATTAAGAATATAAAGAATAAGTTATTGTCATGTTTAAATCATAAGAAATATATTAATAACTATTAGTAAAACGATTATGTTCGCATGTGCGGGTAAAACACCTAATTAAACTTGTTTTTAGATAAATAAAATTATTTATAAAATCAATGCATTTGTAATTAATATTAAGCTGAAAAATGCATTGAAATTTTAAAGTTACATTTTTTTGTTTAACAAAGAAAATGTTCAAGTGACGTAGAAACAGAGGAAATATTACTTTCATTTTTATATAATTAATATATAAATTAAACCTAACAAAATATACATGCTTTAAAAAATTATATATCAAAATCATAACTTATACAGTTATACGCATTTGTTTCTGGGTTTCAAAGCCTAATTCAAATGTGAAACCTAACTAGGCTACAACAACCACAAGATAAGTCCATACCAATAAAAGCGGTGGTAAAAGCTGTAGGAGCCAAGCATGCGTTGAATATAAATCAACACCAGACAATTACTTAAATCTCTAATGATGTTTATATATAAATGATGCTTACAGCAAATCAAGTCCGCACTCTGAAAATATCCTAAATGCATTTTTCACTAAAGGAAAATAAATAAATTTAAAAGAAGAAAATCAGAAGAATCCTGGATCCTCTGGTTTAAACATTTTAGGCATCTTCAAAGTTGGATCATCAGGATCAATTCTGGAAGACCCTCTTTGGTTCCCTAAAACACCTCTCTTCGTATTAGCTGCAAACTTAGACGCTAATATCGTCGCACTCAAATTCTGATTGTTGCTGCTGTTGTCGTCTACGTTGTTACTACTTTCAGGCATGTCCTCTCCTCCGTATTGATCATCATCATCATCATCATAATAGTAATCGTCTCCTTCCTCTTGCCTAGCTAACTCCATAGCTAACTTCCTCTTCATGTACCGTCTCCATGCAGCTTGTATAAAACCAGTTCCCCAAGCCCTCCACTGATGCGAATAGTATCTGATCAACAGTCAAAACATCATAAATATCAATAAAACCTAGCGTGTGAAGCGAGAAATTTTAATTGTATTGTACTATTACCTGAAAGCATGTTGGAGTTTCTTGCTGTGGAGGCGTCTGAATTGGTTAGCTACGAACTTTAAGTCCTCTGCTCTGAGAGCGAAAGCCTCTACTTCAGAGAGAGTTCTCACGGTTCTCGTGGACAAGGGGAGATTCTGGTTAATGTTTGGCATTAAAGCCCAAGTTAAGAGCTCTTCCCCACAGAAATCTCCTGGTCTAAGCGTGATTGAGTTAAAGAATCCTGACCGTCCACCATCTGTAGTCGAACTTTCCATCTGGCCTCTAATGATGAAAAGCATCTCGTTTACAGGATCGCCTTCCCGTGTCACGTATGTATCTTTAGTGTTCAACGATGGAACTAAACGCTCGCATATTGCGTCTATGAGCTGGTCGTCCATCTGTGCAAAGAATGGCACCTGATTACAAAATTAAAAAAAAAATGTAGAATTAGGACTTATTACTTGAACAGGAAGAAATCAAAATATGGTGGCTTACACGGCGAACTAGAGCGAGACAGAGATGACGTTGGATCTGTCTACGAAGATCCAGTGGTAGAGCACGGAGGATGGCTTCTTCATCGACTCCACGAGTGGTTAACCATTTGTATTGGACGAACCGCCTCACACGCTCTTGTAACTCCTGTGGCAATTGTCTGTGTCGCATCCATTCCTCTGTATCTCTTCTTCTGACTCTCCATTCATCTAACCTAGCCGTTGTAGATTGCAGATAGTTCTTCAAGAAAGTAAAAAAATCAATTTAAGTCTCCGTTGTTAAGCTATAAAAGAAGATAAACCATATATGCATAAGGAAATAAATGATATCCAGCTACACGAACAATACGCCATACCACATTGTATGACCGACCACACATCATGACAAAATGACCATAACATATTGACAAGTTGGACATAAATAAAAGACTATACGAACTAGATGCACAAAAATTACCTGAACATTGCCAATGAGATGAGAGAAGAAAACAAGGCCAGCAACACAGATGAAACAACTGAATAAAGTCTCGCTACTCAATGTACTAGCTGCAAGACTCTGTCCATAAGAACTAAACAAACCAAGCAAGGAAACATCAGTACTGAAATTTCAAAAAATAAATAAAAATAACACGGTTTTGCTTTGATTGAAGATTAAGCTAACCTGAGATTGCGGAGACCCCACCAAAGACAGTAGAAGTATTTATCAAAGAAAGGAGAAGAAGTGACATCATTAGTGAAGGCATCACCAAACATACCAAACTGAAAATGTTGGTCATCATCATTACGTGCATCGCAGTTAGAGAGAACCCGAGTGATGCGCATCCAAGCTTGTCTGCCTGGATCCCGCAACGATCCACAGTCTAGAAACAGGAGATTACAAGACGGTGAATGCGTTGCGTTCATCTCCTTAATGCATTCTCTTCTCCAGCATTCGTGCTGTCTCTGGATCGATAAAACGTACCAAACCGAACCAAGAACCTAAAGGTGGAAACCAAAACTGTGAAACAGAAGAATTTTTCATGTGGAGGAAGACAAAAGGATTATATACTTACGTGGCTCACAAGTAAGTAGAGCACGAGGTTGTAGGCTGCACCGGACCAGGCTGTTTTGGCTGCAACACCAGTGGCTTTAATGATCCTACGGTTTAGTGGAAGCATGACGAGGATGCGAGGCACGTACTGTATCAGGACGACCAAGGAAAGTGTGTGGTTCTGATGTGCTGCGTATCTGAATTCTCCCGCATTTGGGATCACAAACCAAATCATTATCTGTGAAAAATAAGAAAATATAGCACATCAACAATAAATCCAGACTCTGATTTTGTACTATGAGGAATAGCAAAATGGTTTCATAATTTCACAGGTTTTTAATGGTTAATTTAAAATACAAATTTGTGTTTAAGTTTTGATCAAAAAAAGACAAGCATGCTGATCAAAACATTTAAATTTTCTTTCCAAATTGATTAGATTATGCAATTCCATGATTCCACTATTATAACGCAGGCATTTGTGTGTTTCATGATTACACATTATACGATTATGCCATTGTTACGTATCGGATCTTTAGAGAAGTAAAGAAAATGAATGGAACCTGAGGAAGAGGAAGCGTGGCAGCGAGGTCAATAATGAACTCGGATTTAAGGTAACGGATGGCGATTTCACGGCGGTCCATGACAAGCTCGCCGCGACCAAAGACTCTAGACGATTTGGAGACAAATGCGGTTTTAAATTTGAGGAGAATGTGAATGAGGAAGGAGAAATCGGCTAGGGTACGGAAGAAGGTGACAAGGATGCCGAAACCGATGTCGATAGACATACAGGCCGTTCCGGCTTGGACAATAGGGAGATAAAAGTAGAGAGGGTCGAGGAAGAGAGCGAGGAGGCAGGTGATAAGGAAGATGTGGTTCCATCTCGTGATTAGGTCACCGCTTGGGTCGAGGGTTGTGTCACCTAGCTCGGAGAAAACGGATCGGCCGCGTTGGTTTTGGAGGTCGTTGTTGTTATGGTGGCGACGGGAGAAAGCCGTCGGAAAATTGCGGAAGCGTGCGGAGGTGTGGAGGTGGAGGTTGCTCATTTTTGGTTACGTGTGTTTGAAGTTATGGAAGGGAGACATTTGTGGAAGTGGAAGAATGAGGTAAATACAGGAGACAATTAAAATTAAGGAGAGGAGAGAGTTCTGTCTCTACGAACTATCAAACATCGGTTTTGACTATGCTTTATGGAATGCAGTAGGCATGCGCCTCCGAGGTCCCAATCGGGTTTCGGTTTTATTCATTCGGGTTTTGGTTTTTCGGGTTTATTAAAATCAGCCTCATTCGGGTTATATAAAAGTTCGGTTCGGGACCGGTTCGGGTTCTATCGGGTTCGGGTCGGGGTTAGTAAATCTCCAAATAACCGGTATAACCCATTGTACTTTCGGATTCATGTACCAATCGGTTCTTCGGTTTTAAAATACATGATTTGTACCTATTTTGTAACTAAAACATAAATGAAATCGGTT
>NC_027755.1:24663129-24683816 GCF_000695525.1 Brassica oleracea var. oleracea
AATAAAAACATCAAACGTGATCATTCACAATCAAGCGAAAGATAAACATAGTTAGTGATAGAAAGAAAACCAGATAAATGAAATCATAAAACAAAAACTAAGTTCATGAGAAACATTATTCAATGAAAACAAAACCAAAATCTTAAAACTTCAGGCTTCAACCGCCACATTCCACCATCAACCTTCGTGTAATAGATAATTATTTTAGAAATTCAAAATATTTTAAAGTATTTTGGATACATATTAAGAATTAAGATCATATTTGGTAGAAGTTCTTTTTGTGATTTTAAATGTTTCGGGTTCTATCGCATATCCATTTAGGTCCGGGTTCGGTTCGGATAATACTCATAACCCAAAATACCAAAAAACAAGATTCATTTGGTATTTATGTCGGGTTCGGATCGGTTCGGATTTATTTTTATCAGAATGGGTTCGCTTCGGATTTTTGGGTTCGGTTTATTTGCCCAGCCCTAGAATGTAGTTTTAAATTTAATAATTAAACAGGTGAAATGAAAAACACGGTTTGGATTTTTTTTTTAATTTGAAAAAAAGTCAGTGATTATGAAAAATTATGTTCCCAAATATATTTGCAATTTAAATATGAAAACTAAATAAATAATTATGAAAACTAAAAGTGTCATTTTCTTAACGACTATCATCTGATTGTTTCTTGGGAAAATTGTTTTTTTAGAGAAAAAATGATAACTATGTCTTTTTACAGAAATATTTATTTTTTTCTTATAATACCCTTTAATATTTTTGAAAATAAATTTAATAAATATTTTTACAAATAAAAAAATTAGAAAAATAGTAACTATTGATAAAATATCTATATGAAGCTAGTGGTATTTTTTCAGTTCTAAAAATGTTTAAATCATAATTTTCAGATTATGTTCTAACTAAAGTAGAAATGACATTCTACGAAGTAGAAAACAAAACCCACTTTTTTCATTGAATCTACAATGTTTAGAATATGTGATTTACGTAAATAAGAGTATTCTAAAAATATTTAGAATACATATTACGCGCTTAACCTACTGATCTAAAATCTTTAGAAATCAAAATCTATACATAAATATAAATCTAAAACACGTAGAAACCGACTTCTACAGGTTTACTCTAAATCTAAACCACGTAGAAATCAAAATCTACACATTACTATAATTCTAAAATCCTGTAGAAACCGATTTCTACATACTAGCTGTATTCTACGTAGGGGTGGGCACTTCGGTTATTTTCTCGGTTCGGTTCGGGTTCGGTTCGGTTTGGTTAGTTTGGTTCTAGCATTTTTTCAACCGAAGTAAACCATAGTTAGTTTGGTTCGGTTTGTATTCGGTTCGGTTTATATTTGGTTCGGTTTGTATTCGGTTCAGTTTGTATTCGATTCAGTTTGTTTTTTGGACCAGTTTAATTAGATTCTTCTTAGTTTGATTTTTCTAAAAGAAATTATGTTTTAAAACATAAATTATGTAAACATAAACTATATGAACTAAATTCAATATAAAACTGAAACATTTTTTTTTTTTAAGTCACAAAAGTATATAAGAATTAAAACAAATGATATTTAACTAAATTAAAAAAAACAACATCATTAGTAATATCTTTTATATCATTAAAATTCAAAAGCCTGCAATGAATGAAATATTTTAAATCAAATATTTTGATGATTACATATTAGGTTAGAAGAATATATGTTAATGAATATAAAATGAAAAATATGTGGTTTAGTATTAGAATTTTAGTATATTGGTATTACTAATATTTTTAATTTAAATAATGACAAAAACACATCGGTTTCTCGGTTCGGTTTAAACCGAACCGAACCGAATCATTCGGGTTGGAGAAATCTTCAACCGAATAGTTTGAAATAGACTTTGGTTCAGTTTGAATCGGATTCGGTTCGGTTCGACTCGGTTCAATTCGGTTTTTTTGCCCACCCCTAATTCTACGTATAAGAAATCAGTTCCTAAAAATATGGAAACAAAATATTTGAGAATATTCACTTTCATATTTTGAAAAAAAACGATTTTAAAAAAAAAAACAAAAAAAATCAAAAAAAGTGGTAACCTTCTTCTCACGCCGTCTTCTATATTCCATTGATTGTTCACAAAATTTTCACAAAAATTTCACATTATTTCTACCATGATTCATATCTATGCTTCCCCGGATCGATCGGTCTATAATTCGAGATCGGTCGATTTGTATGAAATCGACCTTTGCCGATCGAGTGAAATGGACCAGGTCGATCAGTATATGTTCCGCATTTTTTTTGTTCTGCATAATGATCAGTATCAATCGATCCGTTCGACCTTGTAATTTCGGATCGATCGAACCCGTTTGATCGAACCCATTATTTATTATATTCAAAAATTACAATATTAAGGGCATTATTGTCATTTTGAAAATAATTAACCTAATAAGATATAAAGTATATGAGATTAGTCTAAAGAAACATAATTATCATTTTTTTTTGCGCTAGAAAAACAATTTTCCCTTATTTCTTTGATTGGTATGATTTGTTCTATTTGACTCTGTTGATATCATCTTATCGTTTATTTGATTTATTGGGTAAGTTGCTAAAATTCACAATATTAATTATTATCTGTTTAGACAAAATATTTATAAACATGTGACTTGCTAGAAAAGTATCCTGTTTGTGAAATAATTAATAGCTAAAATATTTTTAAAATATATATAAATAATGGTTTTTAACTTTTTATTACAGCTAACGAGAATGCCGTATTTGGCTTATATATACGACCAAAACCTTTTCAACTCTGTTTCGACCCTTTTGGTATGGAAGCTTTGCGAGCAGCTCCAGAGCCAGAGACTACCTCCGATCCGCTTCTCGGTAACTCACGTTGCTGTTCCTGCCTCGCCGTGGGTTCCTCCTGGTGGCAGCGGAAGTCGATTGATTTACACAGCAACCACCATCACGAGCCACGGTGGTGGATACGTGCGATTCTGAAGATCCGAGAGTGGTCGGAGGTCGTAGCTGGGCCACGGTGGAAGACTTTTATCCGTCAGTTTAACCGCGATCAACGCCGTGGCCGCGCTTGGGACAACAGCGCCAGACATAAGTACGATACTTCGAGTTATAAATTGAATTTTAAGGATGAAGGCGAGGACGAAGAGGACGATGAAGCTGGATTCGGAGGGTATCGGAGCTTCTCTATGCGCTACGCTTCTGTTCCCGTTGTTTTTGGAAAACCTCCGGCTGTTATCAGCGTTGACTCCGTGAAATAATATGAATCTCTTAGGGCATGTTCCGTGTTGTTAAGTTTGTGGCGGCCGCGTTGAAAAAGTCTCTTGCGTCATGAGTTTGGCGTTTCCTTTGTTGATTTCTATACGTCAAGTTTGTTTTGGTTTGTCCATCGTTGAAAGTTATGCCTCCTTTTATGTATCACGTGAATGTATAACGAGGGTCTAGTATTTTCCATTGTGCAAGTTTTATTTTTATCCACGGATGATTTGTTTTATCGTTAGATATATTATATATTAAAAATTTGTAGCAAGAAGACATGAATAAATGAACAAATGCATCTCCTGCTCCATTCTATATTTTACTCCAAAATTGAAAAAATGCAGTGGAAAATAGAGTGGTGAACGAAAAAACAAAAACATTACTCTATAAATGAAGTAATGTTTTTATTTTTTGTTCATTACTCCAATTCTCATTTCATTTTTTCAATTTTGAAGTAAAGAATGGAGTCAGAAATGTCATAATAAACATGGTCTATGTTTGTTACAAACTTATGTTTTCCGTTAGTTTTCCGGGTTTGTGTAGCTAATGTTTTAGCTAATATTAATTTATGTATTTCTGTAACAAATTTCAACATTTTATCAAAAAAGAAAACATAATATGTGCTTTCATTTTCTCATTTTTGTATTTGCTCATGATTGAATTGATTAAAAAGAAATAATCAGCAAAACCATGTTACAATTCGAATATAGAAAGGAAGCGCTTTAGCATCCGAGGAGTAGACCAGAGTCATGGAAAAAGAAGAGGTGCTGGAGCTGTGGGAAAGGAGTACGAGATTGAAAACTAAGTAGAAGATACCTAGGAAGCCGATGGTAAGAGCAGGAGCAGAGATAACCAATCACAATACAGAGATTACAGAGCTCGAAGATGGATTATTCTGGTTCAAACGAGTTACTATTGCTGCGGATGAAGATTCGGTGAAAGAGCTTCTGTTCCATAGATTTCAGACAAAGTAATCCAACGCATTTTGGTGTTTGAAAGAAGAAGCAGTTTTGAGTTTAGCTCAGTGATCAGTCTATCTAAAATATATAGTCATGAGAGATTTCACACATCATGAGACGTGGTTCAAAACTGTTTCATTTGAAAAGCTTCCCATTGTCCCTCTTTATGTGTGGGTGACATGATTATTAGCTAAACCATAATCATTAGTCTTGGCTAAAAACCATAATTGTGATTATAGTTTCGCATTTAGAGGATCAAGAAGCGTAATACGCTGGAAAAACAAGAATATTACGAATAAACATGATCTATGGAAAACAAAACTCTATTAGGCTCCCCGTTCTCATTCAATTCAATGTCCTTGAAATCATTTGATATGGCTTGCCTTTTAATTCATAATATTTCATTACCAACTCGTTTTCTTTATAAAACTTGAAAGTAGAGTCTATGTAGATAAGTTTGTGATGATTCATTGTACCATTGTTTCACAAAGGAGCTTTCAAGAAGTCGAAACTCAAGCATATGAGTGAGCAAATAAATAACACACAGATAGTCGACTGAAAATACGAATACTAATAATATAGATTTGGATAGATAAATAAGAGTAAAGATGGGTTTCTGAAAATTCCCTCAGAATCAATATAATCAAATTGATCAAGAAACAAAACAACTTTCTTAGTTCAGAATTATTCAAACTCATTTGATGTGTAACCCTTGCAAGTTGTAAATCCTAACAAGACGGAAGACTTCTCTGACGCTCAAAAAGAGAAGCACATACCTCTTCTTCCCGGAGTGTCATATCACAAGTAGCAGCAGCTCATTTCTTCCAGGGATTATCACCGTAGTAGTAAGCGGTTCCAACCATCAACGCGACAGTGGCACCTTGGACGACCACTCTAGCTCTCATCAAAACCTGACCCAACTGAGAATTTCCTCTTCTGAAACTAATCAGCCCAGCCGTCAGCACTCCCGCAGTCGCAAGTGCACCTGCAATGCGTATCATCCGCAAGAAATGATCAGTTTTTGAGCAAGGAAACAAAAAGTGGAGAGAAGATAATAAACAAAATAAATGTTCAAACTTTAGAAACCCGCAATAATTTAAAAAGCCTTATGAAGAGCGAGCTAGTATCTCATCCCACATAGACAAACCGGCCTATAGGGGATATAGTGGAAGCATTCCTTTGATTGAAAGGACAAGTCTTTATAATTGGATAAAACATGGAATTGCTAGATGAGGTCCAAGTGAAAGAGTAATTGATATCATAAACGAAGTTGTATTGAAGTTCCAAGAACCATTTCTTTACATATATTTACGAATAAGAGTTTTATACAAAGTGAAACTTGAGAATCTCTAAAGCAACAGAAAGAAACTACGGTACAATATATATAATCGATACCATTTGATTATGAATCAAAGAGAACAAGTTCATGTGTACATATGTAGGAATCAGAAACCCTCTATAGCAGGATTCGAAAAGAAATGTTCGATTTGGCAAACGAGATCGAAAGAGAGAGAGAGAGATGTGAAAGGGAAGACAAACCGAGAGGAACGAGAGGATTCCTGACACGCTTCTTCTCCTGGAACAGATCTTCCATGTCTGGTTCTATCCCACTCATCTTCTTTCTCGGTTAGGAGAGGAATCAATCAATGCAAAATAAGGAGGAGAACGAGTATGAAATGGGTCGGGTTGATGGACTTGAAAAGGGTCCGAATGATTTGGAAAAAAAGTCCACTGGGCTCGCTTCCATTAATACCCAAATGATTTGGAAAATTAACATCTCGTAATTCTGGTATAATCGATTGCTTGACATCTACTAACTAATAATTATATTCTGATATTTCTTTCTAGTCGCAGACATGCTTCATGTCGCCAAAATTAGAAAAAAATTGTGTTTGGTCGGAAACTGTAAATACTTTTTTGACTTTTCCGTGTGTTCATTTAATCTCCGTTGCTCGACAGAAAGCGAAAATATCTGTTGCAGATTTGTAACTAGGAGAAACATCTAGAAACTCTCTCTCTGTTTGTTTTTCCACTCTCTTATTATGTGTGAATCATTTTTGGCAAAAAAAAAAAATTTATGTGTGAATCATATGAACTTTCCCTCACGTGTATAAGTCCATCATACGTCACTCACACGTATGAGATCCTTAGGATTACAAAACAGCCCCTCTCTTGGAGCGTGTACAAAAGTCAAATACAGGGGTATTATCGTCACGAGAAAGTTATGAGCGGAGACGAGGAGTTTCCGTTATCTCTTTTATCTCTCTTTCTCTCCTCTCTTTCTCTTCCTTCACAGACACAACAAACAAACAAAAGAAAGACAAATAAAAAAACCGCACGACGAATCTGATTAGGGTTTTTGAGAATCTGTAGAGCTTTTTGTGTGTTTGAATTTTGCGATATTGGAATCAAGCTGCAAGAGATGATATCTGATTCGATCACCAACGCATCTGCTTCTGCAGCCCCAAGCGCGAGGGATATGGGGAAGAAGAAAAGGGTAATAATTGTTTTGATCAATTCTCTCATTCATTTCTCTCAATTCGATTCCTTTTTGTGGGGTTGGTTTCTCATTGCATTGGGTCGCAGCAGACGAACAGGGCGGCGAAATTGAAACAGAGCAAGCTAGGTCTCCGCCGTGAGCAATGGCTTTCTCAAGGTAATGATCCTTAAAGATCCAATAATCTTTTGTGTTCAATTTGGGATGTGGAATTAGCGTATATTGATTTTGGGTCTTACCATCAGTTGCGATGATCAACAAAGGGGATAAGGAGGAGACTGGTCCCAATCGAAAAACCGGAATTGAAAAAGTTGTTCACAGAGATCTTCCCGTTGAGAAGTTAGATGGGCAGCCTGGAGAAGAAGAAGCACATCATCACGAGAGCTTTATAGAGTCGCTTTCGAACAGCCCCAACAGCATCCTGACTGGTATCAACTCAATCCCCAACTTCTGCAGCGGAAGTAGCAGTGGGAGTGGTGGCTCTTGCTCTGGTAATATAACAGAGGATGAGGATGCTGCCGATGACGGTTGTTTGGATGACTGGGAGGCTTTTGCTGACGCTTTAGCAGCTGATGAACAAAAGAAGCACGACAAGGAGAATCCTCCTGAAGAGCAATCAGCTTCTCTTAGGGATTCAGTCAGTGGATCCAATGTGGCTGTAAGGGATGTGAAGCCAATGTCAAGGAAGCAAAAGAGCAACCAGGCGTGGAGGGCAGACGATAAGCTCCGTCCTCAGGGTCTGCCTAATTTGGGAAAGCAGCGTAGCTTTCCGGTCATGAACTTGCATTTTAGTTCTGTGGCAGTGCCATCTTCATGCCCCATTTGCTACGAAGATCTGGACTTGACAGATTCTAATTTCCTGCCGTGTCCTTGTGGATTCCGGCTCTGTCTTTTCTGCCACAAGACGATCTGCGATGGAGATGGGCGTTGTCCAGGTTGCAGGAAGCCATATGAAAAGAACACAGTCAAGGTTGAGACCAGTGTTCAAAATGGTGGTCTGACTATTCGGCTTGCTCGTTCCTCTAGCATGTTTTGCAGGTCATGAAGTAAAGAGGATGTGTCTTTTCTCAAACTGTGTCTGTTTGTCTTTTCTCTCACTTCGTCTTTTCTTTCCCTCGCATGTTCTATGTTTTTTTACATGTCTTTAAAAACTCTTTAGATATGGATATAGGATTTGTCTTTTGGCACCTAAGAACTATGATCTGTGTTCTTCTATGTCAGTGACTCTTCTTCGTCTCGTCTAAAACATGTGTGGTGGTGGTGGTGGTGATGTAGAGTGGTGTGTGTGAGTACATAAAGTGGTACACGAACTTCAAATACATAAAGTTGCAATATGTCTCTTTTCCCTTGCCTCTTCGAACCTTGCTTATCTGTAATATTCTAAAGGTTTTATACCTTCTGGTATCTTATTAGAATGGACCACGAATGTTATATTTTTTTCTGCTTGATTCTCTGTTGAGAGACGGAAACACAGCAAAATTGAAGATTATTTTGCGATTGTTTTGGTCCGGTTTTGTTGATTTACGCCCACTTTTGCAGTATGTTATGCATCCTTGAATTGATTGTACCAGTGCAGGATTCTGATGGAACGCGAATCTGGCAGGAACTTTTTGGTAATATGAAACCTTACTTTACTTGAGTTTAGGAAAACATACATTCACTTGAGCCAAGCTTTCATCAATGAAACTAGCATCAGAAAGGAAAATTGAAGTTCTATGGGTTGAGTTTTGTTCGCTTCTTTAAATTATTGTACCAGCTAGAACTTGGAGCGTTCAGAGGTTAGCATTGCTATAACCAATTTGTATTAACCTCCGTCTCCTTTCTGAATAATTGTTTGGCTCTCAATGCCAAAACCCAAAAGTGCCTCTCTACCAAGCTTTGGGCAGTCTTATTGAGAAAGTGAGATCCTTTGTTTAGTCCTTACATTTGTTTGAGGAGGAGTCATAATTTCCTCCCTCTGTCTGATTCTTGTATATGCGGTTTAGAAGTCATATGGTATGTAGGTTGATGTGCCTGGTCAGTGTAAGAACCTGTGTGTTCACTGATAAAGATAAATATGTATTCGATGAAAAAAAAAATTGTTTGGTTCTCACTATATACTAGATGACTCTTTCGTGCTCATTCACAAATATAAATATTGTATAAGTAATCAAATTGTAATAATTGATTAAATTTCACTTCCATTTATTTAAAACACATTATAATCTATATATATAAATAACTATATATTGTAATGTTTTTTTATCTAAGTTAGATAAGTAGGTTTAGATATAGTAATTTAGATCTCCATTTATTTGTTTTTGTATATTGGGGATTGCATCCATTATTTTCAACTAAATCATAATTTTTCATTATAATTAAATTGAGATAAAAAGTTTTAATTTCCTTTAATTATGTTTATCTTTGTAGATTTGTAAATACACTTTTATAAAATTATGTACAGTTGGATATGTGTTATTTTAGAAATAAAGTGTTGTTGGGTTTTAAGTTGCATGCATATATAACCATAGATATCCTGAAATTACATGCACATATATGGATATTATTTTTTTACATATTGAATTACAACAAATCCTGAAATATAATTGTTTTAAGTTTTCGTTAGGATATATATTATCAATGTATTCGTTTCATTTAATTTAATTTTCCGTCTTATATTTGTAAGTGTATACACTAAAAAATATGTTTAATTTGATATATATATATATATATATATATTAATTTGATATATATATTTTTTGGACTAAATTTAAGAGAGAAAATATTGATGTTCGGATCACTCCAGAGTCACACAATAAGTTTTTTTTATTCTTTCAGTTTGCAATGTTCGGTTCATATCGCTTTGAATATTTTTAATTAGTTATTTGATATTAAGATAAAGTGTTAAAAACAACTTTGATAGAAACTAAACATGATATCAAACTAACACATTATATTAAAATAATTTAATCTAATCAAGAATGACTCAAAACTTGATTTTGAATATAAAAATGTACCCCAAATTCAATCAAATGCAAAAATAATTCAAAAAGTTAGTGAAATTACAGCAACCTCTTTATAACCAAACAAAAAACACATGTATTGAGTTTTACCATTACAACTCACCATGTGAGGATACTTTCAAGTTTTAACATGTATTGAGCTTTGTAAGTCTTCTCGTTCAATAGATCTTCAAAATAATTAAAAAATTTATAAAAAAAATTATTTTGATGGAAAAAAAATTGAAATCAAGTAATAATAAACATTTCTAAATTATGTAAATTTAGTTTTACTAAAATTGAATTATTTTCAACAGAGATGAGTGAATGTAGATTAACTCATGAAAGTCATTGGTTTAAGGTTTGGTAACATATGTTATATTATTGTTGGTATTTTTAGGGTCAGATTTGGAAATCTTATCTTTCTTTTTTCTAAATTTTTTTTGACATATATATGTTTAGTGAGTATCTAATAACTTGATTTAAACACTTTATAAGTATCTTAAAAGTTTAAAGATGTGTCTTTGCTTAGTTATTTGATTATAGGGTCTTGAAGACTCCGAGAAAACTTTTGTTTAGGGTTTAGTAACATATGTTAAAGTAATGTTTTTATTTAGGGTTAGATTTTGGAATCTTAACTTTTTTAGAAAAAAAAATAACTTTCGTGTGTTTAGTTTTGTGTATATTTAACACTTTATAAGTTGATTTTAAGTTTATTGAATTTTTATTTGCTGTTTAGTTAGTTATTTGATTAGGTTATGGTTGAAAGACTTCTAGAAGACTTCTGATATTTTCCCGCTTAAATTTTAGTACAATTTAGGTTTCCTGCATAAATTTTAGTAGAATTTAGGTTTCACGCCTAAAACAAAGTCTTCCAGAAGTCTTCTCACGTATTTGATTTAGAGTATATAAAACTTCCCAAGAAGGCTTCTAGAAGAGTTTACAAGAAGATTTCCAGAAGGTATCGAAAATATTTAATATAATTGGAATTTTTGTCTCCATATATTAAACTTTTTTACACATTCTCTTTCTTCCTCTCAAATGGTTACAACAAAAAATGTAATGTTTCTCACTCTAAAACTCTCCAACCTCTCTCTAATCTCTTTGAACATCAAAACATCAAACTTTGAATCCATTTCTCATTTATTTTTTATGTCTTCTCACTAATTTATCTTCCTTTTGCAGGTTTTTTATTAAATAGTTCTCATCTTTCACTCCTTCAAAGGTAGATCTATAAATTTTGGATATGTATTATTGTGTGTTTTTATATATTAGATTCTAAACACTATAGATTCAACCTAATTTGACTGTTTTGTTTATTATTTAAGCATAAAATTATATTTTGAAGTTTTTCTTTGTTTTGAAGTCATTTGAATGTTTTTGAATTTGCAGGTTTTTCAGATCTAAGATAGACTTTGAAAGACTTCTCGGAAGTTTCTTCGAAAGACTTCTAGGCAAGTCTTCTAATGCATTTTATGCTCGAAGACTTCCCACGAAGTTTTCAGGAAGTCTTCTGAAGTCTTTTGCCCAAAGTGGTACAAATTTTAGATACATGTTTTGTGTGTTTTACATATTAGAATCTAAAAAGTTATAGATTCAACTCACCCAACCTAATATGACTGTTTTTTATTATTAAGCATAAACAATATTTTTGAAGTTTCCTCTCTTTTTAGGATATTTGAATGCTTTTGACTATGCAAAATTTTCAGACCGGAAGACTTCTCAGAAGACTCTTGGAAGACTCTTGGATTTCTAAAGCATTCTAAAACTCTTGGAAGACTCTCGGATTTCTAAAGACTCTTGGAAGACGTCCAGCGAAGTATTCAGGAAGTCTTCCAAAGTTTTCTACCCAAAGTGGTACAAATTTTGGATATATATTTTGTGTGTGTTTATATTTTCGATTCTAAAAAGTTATAGATTCAACCTAATGTGATTGTTTTGTTTTTATTTAAGCATAAAACAATATTTTTGAACTTTTCTCTGTTTTGAAGACATTTGAATGCTTTTGAATATGTAAATTTTTTCAGATATGAGTCAGAGTTTAGAAGACTTCTCAGAAGACTCTCAGAAGACTCTTGGAAGACTTTTAGGGAAGTTTTCTAATTTATTTTATGCTAGAAGACTTCCCACGAAGTCTTCGGAAGTCTTCTGAAGTCTTCTGCCCAAAGTGGTACAAATGAATAATGTCAAATGGAGTTCAAACTTATCTATGTTGAAGAATGATATCTAGCTCCATGTGTAATAGTTTTTTTTATGCTCTGTTTTATGATTTGTATGTGTACTATTTTAGTTATGAAATCTTTTGTAAACTTGAAGAGACGTTAATCAAAACTATTTGTAAATATGTTCATGTTTTGCCGAAAGTACTTGACATTATTGAAGTTATTGATACAACATACTAACAAATTGTTTTAACCATTCTACCCACTCATAACAAAATATAACAACCCAAAAACTTAGTCAAATTTACTAAAATTAAGAGAGAAGACTTCACAAAAAAAACTTAGTCAAATTCACAAAAGATCAAACTTGAATTTTAAGTGAAAATTGAAATTTTAAATCTATTGTAAGTTAAAAAGTATATCATATGATCTAAAAAGACACATTAAACCACATGACTTAATATTCTTGAAGTTACTTAGAACTTTTGAAAGTTAAAACATACATTGAAGTTACTTAACACTTTTGAAAATCTAACGTAGAAGACTTCTCCAAAAGACTTCTTAAGAAGTCTTCTCGGATTAGCTAGAAACATTAGTAAACATAAATATTTGAAATCTCATATTATCACCAAATAAGTTATGAATTTCATCCAGGAATTAATAAGTAAATATTAAAAAGTCATTTTAATTGTAGAGAAAATGAAAGTTTATTAAACATTGACGTAGAAGAAGTCTTCTCCGAGAAGACTTAGTCTTCTATTTAGGTCATTTTTGCAATTGCAAATTTACGAAGAAAGACTTCTTAGGAAGTCTACTCTACAAAAGACATCTGGAGAAGTCTTCCTTTGAAAATATTGGCTTACTTTTGAATTTAAAAAATTCTCGAAAATGGCAGAGAAGTCTTCGCGAATAAACATGTTAGTTTTGCAATTGGATGAAGTTTGTCAAAAATTTGACATTTTATAGAAGTCTTCTCAATGTCGCAAGAAGTCTACCTGCGATACATTTGCAATTGACTATATTTGACTTTTCTAGAGAAGACTTCTCTTGTAACCAAAGGTTTGACCAAAACCCGGAATAAAATTTGAGAAGACTTCTAAAGAAGTTTTAGAAGTTTTCTCATTAATATTGAATGTTTTACAATTATTTTTCAATTGCAAAAGTAACCCACACAGACTTCTTGCGACAGTGAGAAGACTTCGGGAAAACTTTCAGAAGACTTCTATAGAAGTTTTCCTCGAGAAGAATTCTCGAGAAGTCTTCTATAAGAAGTCAAATTTCTGACAAACTTCGGTCAATTGTAAAACTAACATGTTTATCCGACAAGACTTCTCGAGAAGTCTTCTCTGAGATTTTTTTTTGTTTTTTTCTTAATAAAAGAAAGTTAGAAGATTTTTAGGGAAGTCTTCTTGATAGAAATCACATCTAGCGAAGTCTTCTGAAAGTCTTCTCGAAGTCTTCTGAAAGTCTTCCCGAAGTCTTCTGAAAGTCTTCGCGAACAGATCTGAGAAAAAAAAAGATTTCATATTTGAACCTGTGAGATGACTTGCTTAGCTTCTCTAAGCACCCAAAACTTCACTACAAAAGTTACCAAATCATTAATGGCCACGAATCATGAGCGTTAATGTCTCTATGAACCTTACAAATCTTGGAATCAAAATCTTGTTTTTTTGGATGAATTTGAAGAGATAATGAAAGCGATGTGATTTGTGTGCGTAAAAATCGAAACTTTGGTGCATTAAGAGCTTCAAATTTGTTGTTCATAGTAGTTAGTGTATTGACGACAATGACAATATTGTAAATATTTGGTGAAAATGAAGATGATAAGGTAAAAGACTCATTTTCAAAAGAAAAAAAAGTAATGGCATTTTCGTAAATAACTCAAACTTCTAGGATGAATAAAAAAAAAAAAAACATAGATTATTTTTGTGTTTGACTTGAAATTTTATGTCGTATTTGAAATTTTGGTTGGAGTCATTTTTTTTTTGTAATTTCCTTCCTCTGTCCGATTCTTGTATATGGTCTTTAGAAGTCATATGGTACGTAGGTTGATATGGTTGGTCAGTGTAGGAACTTGGGTTTCACTGATAAAGATAAATATGTCTTTGAGGAAAAAAAAATGTTTGGTTCTCACTTAATATACTAGATGGCTCTTTCTCACAAATATAAATAATGTATAAGTAATCAAATTGTAATAATTGATTAAATTTCATATTCATTTATTTAAAACATTTTATAATATATATATATATATATAAATAACTATATATTGTAATGTTTTTTATTTAAGTTAGATATGTAGTTTTAGATATAGTAATCTAGATCTCCATTTATTCGGTTTTGTATATTGGGGATTGCATCCATTATTTTCAACTCAATAATAATTTTTCATTATAGTGAAATTGAGATCAAATATTTTAATTGCCTTTAATTATGTTTATCTTTGTAGATTTGTAAATACACTTTTATAAAATTATGTATAGTTGGTTATGTGTTATTTTAGAAATAAAGTGTTGTTGGGTTTTAAGTTGATTGCATATATAACCATAGATATCCTGAAATTACATGCACATATATGGATATTAATTTTATACATATTGAATTACAACAAATCCTGAAATATATTATTAATTTATTTGTTTCATTTAATTTAATTTTCCGTCTTATATTTGTAAGTGATATTTATAAAATTACGTTTAATTTGATATATATATATATATATATATTTGGACTAAGTTTAAGAGAGAAAATATTGAGGTTCTGATCACTCGAGAGTTACATAATAAGTTTTTATTCTTTCAGTTTGCAATGTACGGTTCATATCTTATTGAATATTATTTTAATTAGTTATTTGATTTTAAGATAAAGTGTTAACAAAAACTTTGATAGAAACTAAACATGATATCAAACTAACACATTATATTAAAATAATTTAATTTATTAAGTATATTTATATAATTTTCTTTATGAAAATAATTTTATATATAACTGATTTTAGGTCTATTAATTTAAGCATGATTTATAAAAAAACAAAGATGGAAAATAGTTTTAGAAAGATTTAAGATATTTTTTTATTATATAAAAACAATATTAAGTTAATTTTCAGATTTTTAAAATAAGTACCTAAAAATAATTCTTGTGAAATATTTTTGAGAGATCATGTTATATATGTAAAATATTAAGTTAAATTCATTGATATTTTTATTTTGTAGTTTTATAAAAAAGTATAAATAAATTGTAAATCAAAATTTAATATTAAAAAAAATATTATGCAAAACATAAATAAAACATCTTAGTAATATTAGCTCTAACATATATATAGTTCATTAAAGATATTTTGGTTTATGTTATTTAAATTATTTTAAATTATTTAGATTGATATAAATATATATAATGGTATTTAAGATTATATTTAAAATTAAAATTATTGTAATATCAAAATAACCTTTTTGTGAACTTTCCTTGTGAATCACAATATGTGTAATATATATTTTCGTTTTAAAAATTTATAAGTGTTTCCTTTACTAATATTTTTTATTTTTATCATAGCTTTTATCTAGAAATAATATAAATAAAATTAAAATTAAAAAAAAAATCATTACAATTTTTGAGAAAAATATATGTAATTATATTTATGCAATTTTTTTTATAATATTATAGATATTTTCTTCAGTCAAAGTTAAGGAAGGTTATGTGCTGCTGTGTTCATGCTATGTGATAAGGCTTTAGGCTTAAGAGTCATGTTTATATATTCTAAGATCATTGTAAAGTAGAAATCAAATTTGACATTAGAACAGAGAGCTATTACATTATTTCACGATGATCTTAGGACATGTTTCTTATTTCCAAGATCATCCTGATGTGGAAATCAAACTCTAAAACATTAGAACAAAGAGCTATTACATCACTTTATTGCACAAATGTAAACAAGGAAGTTACAATAGTTGAACAATCTGACAACTTTCAGGTTCAAGTGGATCTTGTTTCACCCATACGTCCTTGCAGCAGAGAAGAGCTTTTGTGTTCCTCAAGAAGTGAATGCCACCACTTTCTAAATGTTCAACCCTCCAGAAATATTTGCTCATCATCTATCTCCTGTCCGTGATCCACCTTTCAACTAACTTTTCAAATGTTGTCTCATTTCGGTTTATGTTATTTAAATTATTTTAAATTATTTAGATTGATATAAATATATATTATTTTATTATTTATGATAATATTCAAAAGTAAAATTATTTTTGATATCAAAATTACCTTTTTGTGAACTTTCCTTGTAATGAAATCACATTACGTGTAATATATATTTTCGTTTTTAAAACTTATAAGTGTTTCCTTTGCTAGTTTTTTTTTAATTTTTATTATAGATTTTTTCTAGAAATAATATAAAGAAAAATAAAAGCAAAATTAAAAAAAAAATCATGGAAATTTTTGAGAAAAATATATGTAATTATATTTAGGTAATTTTCTTAATATTATAGATATTTTCCTCTTCATGCTATGTGATATGCTTTAGTCTTAAGAGTCATGTTTACATATTCTAAGATCACTGTAAAGTAGAAATCAAATTTGACATTAGAACAGAGGGCTATTACATTATTTCACGATGATCTTAGGACATGTTTCTTATCTCTAAGATCATCCTGATGTGGAAATCGAACTCTAAAACATAAGAACAGAGAGCTATTACATCACTTTATTGCACAAATGTAAACAAGGAAGTTACAATGGTTGAACAATCTGACAACTTTCGGGTTCAAGTGGATCTTGTTTCACCCATACGTTCTCGCAGCAGAGAAGAGCGTTTGTGTTCCTCGGGAAGTGAACGCCACCAATTTCTAAATGTTGAACCGTCCAGAAATATTTGCTCATCATCTATCTCCCTGTTTGTGATCCACCCTTCAACTAACTTTTCAAACCGTTTAACCTCAACACTTTCATATGCTTTTCCCTTGAGTTCTTCAACGTCAGCCCAAAAGCAAGATCCGCAACCAGATTCCTCTATCTCCTCTGAACTCTTTCCTGCCTTCAATAGTTCATGCTCGTACCCTCTCTGAGCGTGTTTGTATCGGTTTGGTCTTCCTTTAAGCATATAAGGCCCAGTGTCTTCATTCTTTAAGTGTCTGTGGTAGTTTGAAATATCAAGTGGTTCGATTAATCTGCGGTAGCGAGTTGATAACTCGATCCACTCTTTGTGACCTTCAAATCCATCTGGAAGTAGACCTTTCTTCACTAAACCGAGCACCTCGTCAAAAAGACCAGCTAACTCAGCTCTACTAACGTTGGCTTTGAAGTCTTTCTCCTCATTAGAATACTTGAAGGAATCATAGTACCCGACTTTATGAGTTTTACACCTCGGCTTGTATTCATCCTCTATCCACGCCAGCTTCTCTACTATTTTTGGCAGTTTGTTGTAGATCTTGGTCTGGTTATCAACTCGTTGCTTCTCTGCCTCAAATGCAGCACAGACGCATTGTCTCGCTCTTGTGCTCTGCAAAAGAAGAAAGAAACATCGATGTTAGCGAAATATTCCGGGCCGAGTTCGGTTTCACTTCTTTAAATACCAAAATTTTGGATCCATTCAGATATTTTACCAGCTTCGGATACGGATAGGGTGTGGTACAATTTTTTAGATGGGTATAACTTTTTGGGTTGATTCGGTTCGGGTATTTTGGCGAGCCCTAAATGTTGCTACTACCAATGGAGAGAAAAGAGAGAGATTTTACCAGTCCGAGGTCACGGAGCATAGGATCTCCATCTAAAGGCAAGTGATGCAAATCCAGATGGTTCAACGGTTTCATGGCCATTGAATGTACCATTTCTTCATAGCTACGATGATCTTTTATGCTTTGAAATGGAACTAAAGACAGCTCGTGCTGGTTGCTGGACTGAGAAGCGTAAAACAGAATCTGAAGAATGGCGTCTGAGTTGCTCACTGAGACCAATCCTGTTCCTGTAGAGAAGACAAAAATGCCTGCTGGTCTGTAAGGACTCAGGTCAAGGAAGCTGGAAAAGGTTTCCAGAAACGCATCTCCGTATCCAATCAGTTCACAGACAGCTTGGTGAGCAACAGTTGCTGTCTCTTTCATCACCGTTGTGTAGAACACTGGAATGCTCTGGTCGTTTTCTTGGATAGCAACTCTAGGATCCAACTGTGAAAGAACGCGAGGCAGAGCTTGCTTTGTTGATGCTTTTCTAGCAAGCATTATCCGAGGGACAATATCGAATCTTGTGACGAAGTTGACGAAGAACCGGCTCCAGTTCTCTCTCCCAAGGGCGTGCTTGAAGACATAGTCACCGACCAAAGGAGCTCCAAATGTCATACAAAGAGGCTCGGGGAGAGGGAAGCCACCACGTGGCTTCTTGAAGTATGTCTCCAAATACCAAACTGTTGCTAAGATTGCAGTAGCACCTCCTGTGGAATGTCCTGTGAACACTATTCGTTGACTTTGTCGGCTGTCCACAACCGTTTTGACCTGAAAAAAAAAGGGTAAGTTTCAGACAATTAATCAGTCAGATGTTTTCGACTGAAGTCAGAAAAAGTCTAAAAGATTTACTTACATAATCACAAAATGAGGTTGTTGGAGAAGTGAGAACTTGAAAATTCTTAAGGAAAGATTCGTTAACAGTGGCGTCAACGTCGTTGCCGATGCTCCTCATACAAGGGAACTGAGCACGCTTCATCTTGGTTTCTCCAAAGGGAGACTTGTTCTCCGGAGCAATCCAATCTTTCTCCGAGAAAGATGGTGCAAAAGCGACAACGACGGTTTCCCTTTCTTCTTCTTTGTGGAAGTGGTCGGTGTTGTAAGCTCTGGTCGATGCCTTCCATGATCTGGTGATTAGATCGTTAGTGATTCCGGCAAGAGCTTCTAACGCCATTGATTGACTTTTCTCTCTTTGTATGGGTCTTTCTTCTACTCTGCGGGGTTGATATATAAAGACAGAGATTTAATTACCAAAAGTACCCCCACGAAATTGTGAGCCGATTTACTACTGCAACATGGTTTTTTTGGGAATATTTTAAGATTTATCTTTACTTTATGATTCGAGACTTTACGTTCACGAATCTTAGCCGTGTCTACGTGGATGGTTCTCTAAAGTAATAGTTCTGTCTGTACGTCCGACATGACTGGAGTTTCGCAGAAATTTTCATGGAAAATTCTATTTTTATATGCTTTTTTTTTTTGGTTGAGGAAAGTTTGTATCCTCTTGGGAAAATAAGTAATTATTGTCGCTTGACTTGGTTTCCATACCAGATTTTAAAGTCTTTGTCTGCTAGTAGAACTCTGCTTTACCCTCTGTTTCTTTTTTCAAAAATCTTATCTGGAAGTAAACCGGATAGCTTTCCACATATCGAACCAGTTCAATTTCTTTCAACTGGCCTATAAACTGTCTAAACCACAGCAACCTTCTCTCGAGTTCCTTGTCTATCCCGGTTTGCGTTCAGAATTCAGAAAGACTGTTTTGTCCGGTCGTTTGATTTGACTTTTTATACAGTAGTTATGAAATAAACTAACAGGATTATAATCAAATTTTATTCGGTTGGGTTCTGTTTTGAGTTTCCAGCAAACAAAGTTCCGTAATTCAATTTTATTTTTATTTGTTTTCATTTTCAATATATTTAAAACAATATAGAACTGAAAAGAGTTTTTTTTTTTGGGTGGGGGCCTGGGAGAGGTGGTGGTGGTTCGAGAACTCAATGGTGGTAATATGATAATCAAAATAAGTTAAATTTAACAGTTTCACAGATGAGTTACGAAATAGTAATATGATAATCAGTTCTTTTGTCGATCATTTATCATACAGTCTTTAGAATTTTGGTTATAGTTTGTTTGCGTACAACCGAATTGCAAAAATCTTTAGAATCTTCTTTTTTTCCTTTAGCTATACACGTCAAAACAAATACTGGGTTACAGATGGAAAAGGGTAGGAAACTGGGATCGTCTTGGTCTTATTAAAAAGCTCAACTTGGAAAATTTCTAGGAAAAGCCACTTGTGGTCCAACATTTTAAGTAACTAGGAGAAATGCCTCCGCACAAACGCGGAGTTGTGGATAGAATTTTTGTTTCATCTCAATATTTTTGTTAGGCTTATTATAGTTGTGAATTTTGCGTTTTGAGTTATTTTTCAAGTTTTTTTATTGTTATAAGGTTAGAGTTGTGATGATGAACTGTATATGCATTGTTCTCCACTTACGAAGAACTAAACTGTGTTAGTAATGTGATTGATATAGTTCGTATTGTTGTTTATTGTGTCACTGAAACTTATTGTTTGTTTGTCTTTTTAATTTGTTTCTTGTACTGTTGAGAGTACATAAATTATATTAAAGTTGTTGAAAGTACCTTTTATTTCTGGATATTTTTTTCCAGTTTAGTCGTGTAAGTTGTGTGTATAAAGTAATAATTTTTATTATCCTTATTATGTTTGTTATATGTTTTTATTTTATTTTAAAACGTGTTGCTCTTACCGGACCTTTAAAACAAATACATGAAGACTTGTAGAAAAAACTATAAAATGAGTGACAGTGCTGAGTATTTAGGTTTTAATGAGTTTTAAACGAATTTATGTATTTCTCATAAGAAGACAATAGCATTGGCTTGTTGACATTGGGCATGTAAGTTATTTTTATAAGACAAGAGGAGTGAGCAGGTGGAGCTGTTGTTGCCGCCTTTGTGTATGTCGGGATTGTCTCTTGTATCTCTTGTTGTGGATGTGTTTGTTTATCTTTTATTTGATGGGTAGTATGTAAACAAAAATAATTGTTAGTTGTATTTATCAGAGTTCATAACTTACTCTACTTTTTTGTTTAGGTAATTTCACTGATCTTGGTTGTCATCTTCGTCTTCTTCA
>NC_027755.1:24684062-24697738 GCF_000695525.1 Brassica oleracea var. oleracea
TTTTTGGAATTCTAGTTTTTGGTGTTTTGATTGTTTGGGTTGTTGTGGTTTCTTTTAAGCTGTAAAATAAAGGTTTGTATATAATAAGTTTGATAAGTAAGGGAGATAAATAGACGACCACATAATTTGGGTAGGAAATATTTTTGATTATTGATGTTAGCACAATATAGATAATAATATAAAGGGAATTGTGTGTTGATTGTTTCTTACGGATCAATGAGGATACATATAACGACTCGAGTTGTTTCTTTGCTAAGGTCAGAGCATTGGAAAGAACGAATTTGCCCAACCACATCTGCGAGTTTAAATATCAATTATGATAACGAAACATATTATAAACACATATGCAATATGATAATATACCTGGGAGTTCTAGGTTTGTGTTCGCAATCACTTGGAAATTGTCAAACAGTCTAATTATGATTGGAGATGGATCTCAGGAGCACTCGTGATGACTTCATTAATAATGGTTGGTGAGATGAAACGAATGAGGAATGGATTATCAATTATCTTGTACATAATGAGCAACCTCAAAACGATAGACTTTCACAATGGAACCAACTTTCAAAAGATGGCATGTAATGATTAGCACGTCTGGAGGGAATAAACCCATGAATCACGGAATCTGCAAATAATATTAGTTAACAAAGAATCAGAAAATCAATTAAAAACAATTATATTAAATAAGTGTGATAAATGGAAGATTAACTTACCTTTTCATCAAAGAAGAGAATCGTGATTCCCATAAACTCACTGTCTTTCTTGAAGTTCAGGGAATCCCATAAGCGAGGAGGTTAGAGGCTATGCTCTGACTACTACGACCAACACGGAGAGACTCGAAGGTTGAGTGACGGATGCCAGGAATGCCGGTTTGAGGAACTGGAGAGGCAGAAAAACATTTTGTAGAAGATCGTTAAAGCTAAGAGGAATCAATGAGTTTTGTGGAGATGCAAATTGGGTTCATCAAAGATGAGAATCATATATTTAGGGTTTACAGAAAGGCTACAAATCAGGAACATTTAAGATCAAGCGATTTACGATGGGGAGATGAAGAGTTCACCGGTGAAAAAATAGATTACAAACAGACACACAGCGCAACTCTGTAACTCAGACTTGTCTAAGACAATCATGAAAAGAACTCTAACTCATGTTAAACGAAGACAGTTTACAATATGGAAAAACTATAATTGTTTTTTTTTCATTTAACGTGGTGAACCTCATTTAAAAATGAAACTCATAATACACTTGTAGGCCCGACCCATAGAGAAACCAAAGAAGCAAAGGTTTCTGACCTTCATAAATATATATTAGTTTCGGCCATCAATGTACAAAGTATCCTTTAGTTTAGTGGTATAAATGTTGGTGTTTATATCTTAATAACCCGGTTTCGAGCCACATGCTTAACACTTTTTCACACTTTTTAAAGTGGGACCCACCAAAATGCTGACGTGTCGCCTCAGGAATGAGGCAAATGCCTCAGGAATGAGGCAACTGCCTCATTATATTATAGACTATGGGCATTGTCTCCGCGCAAGCGCGGGGTTGTGGACATAGTTCTTGTTTTATCTCAATATTTGTTAGGGTTATTGTAGTTGTAAATTTTGCGTTTTGGATTGATCATTGTTTTTCAAGTTTTTTATTGTTATAGGGTTAGAGTTGTGATGATGAACTGTGTATGCACTGTTCTCCACTCATGAAGGACTAAACTGTGTTAATAATGTGATTGATATAGTTCGTGATGTTGCTTGTTGTGTCACTGAGACTTATTGTTTGTTTGTCTTTTTAATTTGTTACTTGTACTGTTGAGATTACATAAATTATAATAAGGTTGTTGAGAGTACCTCTTGTTTCTGGATATTTTTTCTCCAGTTTAGTTGTGTAAGTTCTGTATATTAAGTAATAATTTGTTTTATTCTTATTATGTTGGTTATATATTTTCTTATGTTTAAACTTGTTGCTTTTAGTGGACCTTTAAACAAATACATGAAGACTTATAGAAATAACTATAAAATGAGTGACAATTAGTATTTGGTACTTAATGAGTTTTAAACAAATATATGTATTTCTTATAAGAAGACAATAGCATTGGTCCGTTGACATTGAGCATGTAAGCTATTTTCATAAGACAAGAAGAGTGAGCAGGTGGAGATGTTGTTGCCGCCTTTGTGTATGTTGGGATTTTTTCTTGTATCTCCTGGTGTGGTTGTGATTGTTTCTCTTTTATTTGATGGGTAATATGTAAACAAAAATCATTGTTAGTTGTATTTATCAGAGTTTGTAACTTACTCTGCTTTTTTGTTTAGGTAATTTCACTGATCTTGGTTGTCGTCTTCGTCTTCTTCGTAAGCATCTGCGAAAGTAAGTTTGTAAATTGTTAAATAGCTAGTCGAATAGTTTGTATTTGTTTAGCTGGCTCAATGTATGTGTCGTTGAGTTTTAGTTGTGTTGACTGGTTTGTAATATTTGTTTTGAAGTTTATTTGTAAAATTAGACAAAAAGAGAGGTAATCATTAATGATTCGTCTTTTTTGGGATTCTAGTTTTTAGTGTTTTGCTTGTTTGGGTTATTGTTGTTTCTTTTAAGCTGTATTAGATTGATAAGTAAGAGAGATAAATAGACTTCCACAAATCTTGGGTAGGAAATATTTTTGATTATTGATATTAACACATTATAGACAGTAATATAAAGGGAATTATGTGTTGATTGTTTCTTACGGATCAATGAGGAGACGGATAACGACTCGAGTTGTTTTTTTGGTGAGGTCAGATCCCTGGACAGAACAGATTCGTCCAACCACATCTGCGAGTTTAAATATCAGTTATGATATCGAAACATAATATAAACCCAGATGCAATATTATAATATACCTGGGAGTTTTAGGTTTGTGTTCGTAATTACTTGGAGAATGTCGAACAATCCAATCTTGACTGGAGATTGATCTCAGGAGCAGTCGTGATGACTTCATCAATAATGGTTAGTGACGTGAAACAAATGAGGAATGGATGATCAGTTATCTTGTACATGCTTGAGAATCTAGCAACCTCAAAACGATCGATTTTCACAATGGAACCTACTTTCAAAGATGGCCTTTAATGATTAGCACGTTCGACAGGAGTAAATCCATAAATCATAGAATCTGCAAATAATGTTATTCAACAAAGAATCAGAAAATCAATTAAAAGAATTATGTTAAATAAGTGTGATAGATTGAAGATTAACTTACCTTTTCATCAAAGAAGAGAAACGTGATTCCCACAAACCCCCTATCTTTCTTGAAGTTCAGGGAATCCCAGAAGCGGAGGAAGTCAGAAGCTATGCTCTGACTACTACGACCAAGACCGAGAGACTCGAAGGTTGAGTGATGGACGCCGGGAAGCCGGTTTGAGGAACTGGCGAGGCAGAGAAAAACATTTTCTAGAAGATGGTTACAGCTAAGAAGAATCAATGAGTTTTGTGGAGATTCAAATTGGGTTCATCAAAGATGAGAATCATATATATATGGTTTACAGAGGGGCTACAAATCAGAAACTTTTATGATCAAGCAATTTAAGATGGGGACATGAAGAGTTCACCAGTGAAAAAATATATTACGAACAAACACACGTCGCAACTATGTAATTTAGACTTATTTGAGACAATGATGAAAAGAACTCAAACTCATGTTAAACGACGACAGTTTGCAATATGGGAAAACTATAATTGTTGCAAACTTGAGCTTTTTTTTTTCATATAACGTGATGAATCCTATTTAAAAATGAAACTCATAATACACTTGTAAGCCCGACCCTCGGAGGAAGCTGAAGAAGCAAAGGCTTCCAAACTTCATAAATATATATTAGGTTCGACCATCGATGTACAAAGTATCATTTAGCTTAGTGGTATAAATGTTGGTGTTTATATCTCAATAACCCGGGTTCGAGCCATGTGCTTGATATTTTTTCACACTTTTTAAAAATGGGGTCCACAAAACGCTGACGTGGCACGCTAAGTAGTGAGCAAAAACTCAACTATTATAATATATATTTATCTCGCTGGACTCGTACCATGTTTACATTTTAATTTAATTAGATAAAAGGTTATCTTGACTTTTTTTTACATCAATAATTTCATTAATTAATGGGACAAGCCCAACAGATACAAGGCCCAGCCACTAAGGGCAACCTAAAAACACAAACAAAGGCCCAAAAGCCCAACTAAAGAAACCCTAGAAACCGAAAAGGGTGCCGCCGCTCTCGTGAACCACCGCTACGAGCCACGACAACCCCCCGCATCAAGCAAAACCCCCGGTGAAATATCCATCGATCGATCCACCGGTACACACCAGAGCTCGTCAGCTCCACATCATCTTCACCGCAAACGCCTTCAAAACCGGAGATTCTATTATCGGAGAGCATCAATCGCAAGGACGAGATCTCATCTGCCACCATTAATCACCAACACCGAGAAGAAGGTTTCGCTCAAACCATCACCAAATGCCACCGGAGAGCGTCAATCGTCCTCCGACGCGAGCTCCTCCATCAAAACCAACCCGAAATCGCAAAACCAAAAATAAAAAAACCCTAAAACGGAACTAGGGAACCAAGAGCCGGCGATGCAAGGCAAAGAACACCTTCACCCCCCAGAGACTAAAGCCGACAAAAGCAGAGCTGAAGAAACCTCCACCTCTCGAAAACAAAGCCGGCGGCGATGGATATGTAGAAGCCTCCATCTCCCGGAAACGAAACCTAATCTAACAAGCCGACTTCTAAAGGTTATCTTGACTTTATGTAATGCAAGTTGGTACTAATCCATTTCTAAATCATTACTTTAAGTTTTCTCGACAATATCATATATTTTTATTTGGGTGTGTCATAATAACTCATAAGTAAATAACGCTTTTTCCACGTAAAGTGAAGGCCCAAAAAGCACAAAGTTCCTAGTAGTAAATTTCCACGATTAACAACATTGTACATATCTAATGCAAAGAAACAAAAAAAAAATGTATGTAATCTCTAATGAATCTCAATTTTCTTCGGTCTAAAATTTACATTTCTATTTAATGAGAGAAAAACCTTCATCAGTCCTCACTGGTTCTATCAGCAAAAAGGCTGTTAAAGTTCCAAAAACGTAAGCCGAAAGAATCAGAACATGCGTAAGTGTGTGTGAATCGTTTTGAGCCTTTTATACAGGAGCTTTTGTAAGATCATATCATGGAATATGAAAAGAAAAACTCAGATCTTTGCGCGTTTTAGCTGTGAGAAGATATCATTAGCTTCTAGCTCTCTTTTGTGCATAATGTTCTTGAAAACTCGTTCCTCAGCTTTCAGCAAAGAATCTCTTAATCTTTTCACATCAGCCAATTTCACAGGCTTCAGTAAGAAATCTTCAGCACCTTCTTCGAGACATCTGAATCCACAAATAGAGAATCAAATATCAGTGATCGTATTCCACAAAGATGATAGCTTTGGATCCACAAAATGGCCAGCTCATAATAATAATAGGCAATCACATTACTAGACTTATTTTTTGGTAAATGATGGTTTTTTAATAATAAGCAAAAAGCATGTGGGGTGTCTAACACGAGGATGAGATTTATAAATGACCCTACCAAAGATTACGAAAAAAACATATCAAAAGCATAGTATTATACAGTTTTGGGGTTATTAACACATCCCCGGCAACAGAATCAAATCTCAAGAGAAGATATTGCTTAACCTATGATGGATTATTCTTCACTTATTTGGTGGACACAAGAAACAATTTATTACTTATTATATATTCCTAATATCCTCTAGAAAATTTTGTTAAAGGACCCACGAAAGCAACACCAAATCTTAGCTCGATCACCCCCACAGTTGCCCATGATAGTTAAAGTAATAATACTTTTATCATGCAATTCTCATACGATTGATTATAAACAATGTAATTTGGTCAATACATATCGGCTAACTGTATTTAAAAAAAAAAACTCCAAAGTATAGTAGTTTGATTACTTAAAAGTTACCCTACACAAAACCCTTTTAATCATCCGAATCTCCTGAAGTAATAAATGCACAAAGTCTAATAGAATTACTATTACTGGTAATTCATAATCTTACATGATTATGAACTTAAACAAAGATTAAGGATCGTGATTAAGATAACAGGAAAACAGAACATACCTTTCAATACGAGGCAAGATGTTCTCTGAGGACATAATGACAACTGGAATTTCTCTGAAAGCTGATGATTCCTATAAAAAAATCAAATTTCATAAAACAAATTAGTACAAAACTTTCATTGTATTTGCTGATATGAGATCGATTGAATGAAACAAATTAGATAAACATACTTTGATCTTCTTGAGTAGTTCGTATCCAGTCATCCCAGGCATAGAGTAATCCGTCATTATCAGATTAATCTTGAGATCCTGAAAATTTTGAAAATCTTCAGTACGGAAAGGATTTTTAAGAAGAAAATAAAAAAGACTGCTATCATCAGATCTATTACCTCAAATCCAACTGAGTTGTTGTCTCCATCTAATCCAAGGTATTGCAAAGCTCTTGTCGCGCTATCGACAACAGTAACTGAATAATTAACAAAAAAACACACTGTCAGATTTCGAACATGATTCTACAAAACGAAAACGTTGAACCGAAACATGGCGGTTTACCTTTACACGAAGAGACTCTGAGTAGCCGTTCGATGAACTTCCGATCGACGATGCTATCGTCAACGGCGAGAACATGAAGAAGCTCCGGCGATGCTAAGGAAGAAGTGTTGTTGGATATGTTTAACGTCTCAGAACGCATAACCTCCGCCATATCAACGATCTCTGGAAACAAAGGATCTCAACAGATAGGGAGAGAGAATATGAGTGTATATATGATTTTGCAAACGTGATGGAGGATTTGGAGTGGAGGTTAGGGATTTATAAGGAAGAGTGGAAAAAGGAAAAAAGAGAGGGAAATTATGATATCGAGAGAGATCTTTGCATATCTGGGAGATTTTGCATGTACGTAGAAAATTATTTGTTTATTCTGTTTCCAAAGAGTCATATTCAAATCTGGCAAAACCATATATAAAATAAAATGAAATCCTTGGCAATAAAGTTTTCGGGCAAAATAAAATCAAAAGTGATTTGAGTTTTTATATTATTGTTTTTCTAAGAATAGTCAAATAATATCCTGAGTGGTGAAAGTAATCTTTGGATATCTGGAAGGGCAGAAAAAAGACGATCGAATTGGAAATCGTATCAGGACGATCTCTCTCGATTATTGTTCGGATCATGCAACTTTGATTTTGTATTTGTATTTGTATTTGTACATTTCTGATAAAAATAATTTCTCGAATCTTCCGTTTGAAAGAATGTACAAAATTGAATATTAATTCATAAATAGCATGTACTGTAATAAAGCCTTTGCCATTAAGCTTGCAAGCAAAGTAATCAAGTTTTATTTTTTTGCTGCATGTGTTTTGAGCTAATTAACTGCTTTTCGGTGATTTTATTATTAGAATAACAATGGTGTCTTAAATGAATCAATGATTAGGAAGTTTAGTCAAAAATATAGTCTGTTATTTAGTTAATGGTCTTCCAATTTGAATTCAAATTTGGCGTTATTCAATCAATTAACGCTTATAAAGTACTACAAATTATAGAATTAAACATACACTATCTAAAATTAACATTTAAAGATACAAATATATCTATATACATGTATCATGATTATTTGAATATATATATTAAATTCATATAAATGTTGAAATATGAGGTTTGACTGATGGAGAAACGAGTTTGCGCCACATAAAATGGTTAGGACCATTAGGAGCACCAAGGGCATGCATGCTTTCTCAAAAAAGTTAGAAAGTTCAACAAACATTTGTAGGTCAAAGCGTCCTGCGTCCATTTTATAAACACTCAAAGGAGAGTGATTGAAAAAGAGTTTAGCTAGAGCATTCTTCGCAAGTGCATCGGCTAAACAATTTGTTGTGAGTAGAATAAAATTAGAAGATAAAAGAGTGAAGAAATTAGCAAATTACTAATAATGTGGAGAATACTTGCAGTCTCGTTCAGCTCTTACCCTGAACACATGTGAGAGACAAGGACGTCCAAGTCAGAAAGTTTTTGAGAATTTGAAAATCCAACCGTCTTTTCTGATCGAAGAGTTTCCGTACCGCTAAAGCTTCGACTGCTAAAACTAAGTTATTCATCGATTCCTCGAATAACCCACCCAAAACCTCCACATTTTAATGTATCATTCCACATTCAATATATCTAACAAGTCAGAAAATTCCTAACATAAGCAACTGGTGGAGTTTTGGCCACGAGAAAAGGCTTTTGGTGATAGAATTAATTGTTTTCTAATCTTTTGCATCCACCATTGTCTTTTTATCACTTAAAAGAGGTTATTTTCAAAAAGTGGTCTGTTTCTAGCTATCCAAAGCCAAAGGTTCCAAATTGATGAAGCCGCATCATGCTTGAAAAACAAGAAAAGAGATAATACGATTAAATTTTCGGATTCTAATAGTTTTCATTTTTTTTTATTAAATTGATATTTTCCTTTTATTTATATTCAAAACCCTAGATTAGAAGTCTTATTTATAATCTTTGTATTCTTTCATAGAAAACAGTTTTTGATAATTTAATAAATTTGACTATATTCCTTGTATAGACTCAATTCAATCCGTCTTACAAGAAGCCGGTCTCAAGCATGGTTCTTTAAATCCTTTGATTATGGGAAGCGATTCTCTAGCGTGGTTCTTCGAATTCCTAGATTGAGCTGATTATTTAGTTTGCATGCTGCACCACAAATGGTCCAAGAAGAGAGTAGAGAAGTGGCAAGACTAAGACCTGATGGTGAAAGGTTTATGGCCTTGATCAAATGTTATCTCTTTGTGACATGAGTTGTCTGTTTTTGAACGTTCTTGAAGTCTCCCCCTGGTCATGTGTACATTATGTGTCCGTGTTAATACCTTCGCTTTGAAGAAGGTTGTGTCTTGATGAGAGTCTTCTTGGAAGACATCCCAGGTTATATGGCAATCTTAGGCACCGTAGCATCGTATGTGATCTCTAATATCATAACTATCATCATCACATTCCTCACCACTATTGGCTATTGATGTCGAGTTTAGAGGACTTTTCACCGCTTTTTTTTTGTGTGGAATATGTGTAATGTTTGCTTTCTACCATTTGTATCAAGCTTGGCTATTGTAGCAACATTTCATTTGGCCGTTATGGCTTTGTTATCAGTTTGTATTGAACTTTTGCTGAATGTGGATAGAGAGTAATTAATTTATCTAAGAAGCTTTGTTTAAACAAAAAAAAATAACAACGTAACAAACGGATAATTAAAATTAAAAGTCATCTTTCTTTTTTTGAGCAACAAAGCGGCACAATCGAAAGGGAGAAGGAAAAAAAAAAAACACTGTCGAGGATACAATCGAAGGGAGGCGGTTAGGTTATGGAAGAGGAGAAAGCGGCGGCGTACTACGACGAGCTCACGCGCAAAGGCGAAGGAGCAGCTCGTTTCAAGCAAGGCCTCGGCTTTTCCTCCGGGAACGACGCGGTTCCGGAGAGAAGCTCAGCGATCGCATCCTCCTCTTCTTTTCTCAACCAGTTCGTCAAAGCTTCTTCCAACCCTAAACTCACCGAGAACGATTCTGATATCCGATCTATCAGAGATAAGTTGAAGAAGAAGAATAAACCTGAAGATCAGCATCACTCTAGGGTTTCCGAGAAGAGCTACAGAGAATCGAGCGATCGGCGTCGTTATCGGAGTAGAGAGAGGGATGAGAGACGTAGGGGGTATGGGGACAGAGAGAGACGGAGGCGGAGGAGCAGGAGCCGGAGTAGGAGTTCGTCGCCGAGGAGGGAACGAAGGAGGAGCGAAGATGATAGAAGAGCAAGGAGGAGAGAAGATGCCAAGGAGAAGATTGATTACTCGCGCTTAATCAAAGGCTACGATGATATGGTATACTCTCTCTCATTCAGCTTCCTCATTAGAATTGAGTTTGGAGTTGTGACATCATTTTAAGTGCCTTTTATGTTTTAAGATAAACCCATATGAACTCCTTTTTGCTACAACTAGTCTTCTGGAGTTCCTTTATCTGTTTGTAGATTTGGATTCTGTATTGTTCTTGTCGGTTGCTTTGCGTTTGATACTCATTGACATTGATTTTGATTTACTAAGGGTTTCTTGTGTTGTTTTCTTGATTAGTCAGCTTCTGAAAAAGTGAAGGCCAAGATGAAGCTCCAGCTTGATGAAACTGGTAAGTTACTCGGTGGTCCCATTAGATAGATTGCAATGATTCTGCTGTCCATGCTCCTAGCACCTCCCATCTGATCCCCCAGACAACATCTTTTAAGTATCTTTGGAATGTTACTGTTAAATGGTGGGATGTGTTTTGGCACGTAACGTCTTGGCCTTGATTATGCGGATAAGGTTTCTCATTACTCTAGTGTAAGACTATTGTAATTAGCCTTGTAGCCTTAAAGTTGGTTTGTTTCTCATGTATTTTAATGGAGGTAGGACACTGCTTTCGGGTATTATCGACTTGTCTACGGTTCTGGTTAGGATATAAGGAGGATTGGGACAAACCCTTTCCTGGAGATAGATCGTCTATATTTTGATTTATTTACTATTATATAAAGAGGAACTTCATGGTGACTGATAAAAGAATAAGAAAAGAAATACTCTGTCTGTCCTTAAAGTGTGATTCCTCGCATCCCTGACCTTGTGAAAACGTTTATATCAGCTCATGTTTATTTCCTCTCTTGAAGTTGAAACTAATTTTCTTGCTTGAATTGCAGCTGAGAAAGATACCACTAAGGGTGCAGGATGGGAACGATTTGATTTTGACAAAGATGCTCCACTTGATGATGAGGAAGTAGAAGGTCAGTTCTCTTGTGAATTTCTATTTTTACTCCTTGATTCGCTGTACAAATAGAGATAAAAAAAAATCTTCGTATGATTATGCAGGTACGGATGATGACGCTGCCTTAGTGAAACGCATGGGACAGAGCTTTAGGTTTAACGCCGTCGAGGTGTGATGAGTCATTATCTTTCATCGTCACTCGGTATATAATCATTTTCAACAACAATCACACCTTCAGATAATTTATATGGTTTATAATCAATTTGCAGTCGAGAAGGGAAGAGCAACTTAAAGATGCCCACGATGAAGCCATGTTTGGAGCACCCACAGGTCAAACTCTTATTGGTAACAACGAGGATGATGTTACAGAGACAACTAATGTGGAGGACATTGAAGGAGAAAACAACAGTGGCGCCGTAAGTCTTGTTAGCGAAAAGGTAAAAGCTCTCTGTTTTCATTCTTTTGCTCCAAAACCAATCGATCCTTGGAGCTCCACTTGCAGTACGTGCATAAACTTGTAAAAATCTCATATTTTTGGGGTGGTTATAGGTACTTGCAAAACAGCAAGGATCTTGGCGTGACCGAGCTCGCAAGTCATGAATCCCAGTGAAAGTCAAGAAACACTTTAGTAGTTTATAGATGAGTTGGTCCTCTGTATTGTTGAATTTCTCTTATTTAATAGAAATTTTGTTGATGTGATTAAAGAGGATTTTATTTGAAACTTCGAAACTACTTCCTGTCTTTTTATTTTGTGATTTATATGATAAAAATGGGAAAGTATAATATGAAAATGTAAATCGTCTAATTTTCTAGCATTATTTATGAGAGACATTACACTATTCTTTTTTTAACGTTGATATTACAATTATGAAAAAAATTATATAGAAAATTCGTCTAATTGCATGTCTAACTGCGTCACCTGAACACAGATTTGAATGTTCGGTAAAAAATACTATATGTCTAACGGCCTCATCTGAACACATATTTGAATGTTTGGTAAAAAATAAAGTAATAGTTATTGACATTTATGATTGGCCGCACAAACTTCTCTTTATATCATTAAGAAATAGCTAAAAATGGACGCACAAATACATCTTTTTTTTTTCTTTTTTTTGACGCACAAATACATCAATTTTTAACAAATACAAATATATGAAAACAAACATGATAAACTGATATTAGAGTATAGTCAAAATAAAATAAAAGTAAACATCATACTCCTTCTGTTCATTAAAGTTACATATTCTAGAGAAAAATTTTGTTTCAAAAAGATCTATTTTTTACATTTTCAATGTATGTTTTATTAACAAATGCAAATTTCAAAAAACTTAATTGCACTAATTGAATTTTTATTGGTTTAAAATTATAGAAAAAAGATAAACACAAAAATGTATGCAAATTTAATGTGTTTTATTAAAATGTGTGAAAAATCCAAAATATGTAACTTTAAGGAACGGATGGAGTATATAGCAAGAAACTTCAAAATTTGAGTGTAAAATCAAATGATTCTTCCCATTATCTGATACAATAAAATAAACCGAATTTTCAGGAATTGAGAAAATCGTACACAAGCATAACTGCCAAAAATAACTCGCAAAATATAATATATATTTTTTTTTTGAGCAAACTCGCAAAAATGTTTCCAGTTAATAAAATAAGCAGAAGATAAGAGAATCTTACAACTTGCCCATTTGGCATTTGCTGCAACTTGCCATCATTATAGGAGCGCGTCAAGAAACCGTACCTCGAGACACTAAAAGGACAGATGTCAATAATTCATTGGATTCAAGCTGGACGCCACGCTGCCAATCAGAAAATAGTGTCGAATTTACAGGAAAAAAAAAGAAATAATTAACTAATTTGTTTCTTACAACACTCACCCGAAAGAAACGTAAAAAAAAAAAAAAACAACTAATAAAGAAAGTCAAATAAAAGCCCTTGTGGGGTCTCGTCTAAACTCAACATTCATTCTCAGAGAAGCCGTCTTCCTCTTGTAATCTATCTCGATCGGACATCTTCTTATCTGCGATTCCAATGTCGAGCCGTTGGTTGAGACCCGAGGTACTCTTATCGATCTTTCATAATCTTTGACTGCCGTTTTCCATTCTTATTTCCAAGTGTAATATAGGCGTAGATCTGGATGATTAAGAGTATTTCTTCTAAGATCTGATTGTCTCAGGTTGAAAACGTGTTTTGTTGTTTCCCCTACCTATTCAGGTGTATCCGTTGTTCGCGGCCACGGGAGTTGCGGTGGGTATCTGCGCGTTTTCTTTGATCAGAAACATCACCGGCAATCCTGAAGTCAGGTTTGTCTTGTCTCCTCCTTTTCTGTCTTAGGTCCGACCAACATATTTGTCTCTCCCTCTTGTTGTGTGTGTGTGTATCCGCATAAAGATATCGTTCAATCTAAGAATGACGTCGTTTAATCTCTATGCCAGAATAAAAACTCTGCCCAAGTTCTATAAAATAGGAGAAATCATTTCTTCATTCAAATGTTGGTTCGTCTTATTATATGATACATGGAGGAGTTTGCTAAGACTTTTGATTGGGAACCGGTCCTTTAATCCGGTGTTATATATTATATTATGCTCTGCTTATAAGAGAACAAACTAGAAAAATTCAAAGCAGAGATGTTGTATTGGTGTTCTAAAGTTGTCTTCTTTCTTGTGAATTTCACAACCAGATGTACAAAGGAGAATAGGGCTGCTGGGGTATTGGATAACCATGCAGAGGGAGAGAAGTACAAGGAGAACTTCCTGAGGAAGTACGTTCGCAACAAGCACCCTGAGATCATGCCTGGCATCAACAAATTCTTCACTGATCCTAAATACTGAACGACCCCC
>NC_027755.1:24698115-24702990 GCF_000695525.1 Brassica oleracea var. oleracea
CCCCCCCCCCTGCACTGTTTTGCTGTTATATTGTTTCTCGAATTGAATCTCTTCCCTATGATATAAACCCTCATTTGTCAATTTCACATTGTGATGCATCCTCCAGCTGATGTGACTTCTTATGCTACTGGTGTCACTTTTTAAGCAGATAATAAGAAAACTACTTATGTATGAAGTTCCTGTTTGGAAACACAATTGCAATATTTATTTTGACAGAATCTCGACTTTTCACAATATTGACAACTGAAACTTTTTCATGATTTTCACTTTTCGTTCTAGTCTTGGCCCATCTTTTGATTCAAATTATTTGGAGACGAGCGAGGACTCTTTCTCACTCCTAGCTTCTTGCATGTCATGGACACTATTTGAATGTCCAAATGCACATAGAGCAGAGAGAGGTCAAATTGTTGATAAAGAAAATAATAATAGGCTGGGTATCGAATCTCTAAACCAAGGGTCACGGAACAACCATCTAGAATCTATTATTATCTGGAAATTAGGTTATAAATAACCAGATTCTGCTGTGACAAAAGAGATGCATAGATAACCAATGGTGTACAAAAGATTACAAAATTCTCAGTGTACCTGATGCAAGACATTCTCTCTCTCGAAGAGCTTTTGAGTATTGGGTACAATACAACTAAAGAGGAAAATGCTCCATATCCATCGAAGGAAAACCTGTTTTCTCCATTCTGATCCCTCTCAGTAAGCTCTTTGCCTTCTCCTTCTCCTGAAAAAAACATGAATGCAATCTCGTCACACTATGACAGGATACACCATCCTTGTAAACTAAAGTGTTAACAGTTGAGAGCAAACAAACTTACAGGGCCACTGTAATCGAGAATACGGGTGCAATACACTTCTGCCTCTTCAAACTTCTTGTGAGTTTTGAAATGCGTAGCCAGGAAAACCAAGGCCTCTAACATGTTTGGTCCTTCTAACCCTTCACTATCCATTCTCTCCACATCCTTCTCGAAGTAAACCGCAGCTTCTTCGTCCCGTCCAAGCTTCTGATGAAGCTTCGCCAGCTGGTTAAGAGCAATTCCTTCCGTGTCAGTACAGCTCACAGCTCTTTTGTAGCACTTGATGGCTTCTTCAAGCATGTAAATCTGCTCGGTTTGGTAGCATTTAGCCATGGCTATCCACAACCGAGAGTCGTTTGGAAGAAAGAATATGGATTTGCGGAAATAGTGAAGCGCATAGAAAGGCATCCCCATCATCTCATACGCTTGTCCTAACCCATACCAAGCGCGGTAATCACACGGGTTTATATCAACAGCTCGTCGATACGCATCGATGGCCGCAGGAGTGTTCTTCATCTCAACATATTCATGGCCCATAAGAGTCCACGCAGACAAGTACTTCTTGTTCAGCTTCAAAGCTCTCCGGAAGTACATCACTGCTTTCTCATGCTGTCCCTTTAAACTGTAGTAATTGCCGATGATGCAGCAAGACTCAGGTCTGTACTTATCAGTCAAGAACACCTTGTGAGCAAGGTAACTCAGCGCAGCGCATGCTTCTTTCGCATAGAGAACGTTGGAATACAAGTCCATATCCTCCACACGATAGGGATCGTTTCTCAGAAGGTCTTCAAACATGATCTCAACCTGGTCAAACTCCCTAAGACTGTACTGAGCTTTTGCAGTTTGAGCTTGGATGTAATTGCTAAAACTGAAAATGCCTTGCAGATATTCGTACTTGGCCAATGACTCAGTGTGCATTCTGAGTTCTTGATAAGCACTGGCAAGGAAAAACTCCTTCATCCAGTGATTGCTTAGATTGAGGCTGTTCAAGATTTCGATGGAAGTACAGAGAGACTGAAGCTCTGACCAGGCATTCCAGTTCCATGGATAGCTGTTCACGGACTCCACGAGGCTGGCACGGGCAAGAGTTTCATTTCCTTTTTCTTTAAGAACCACACCGTACAAGTATAGTCCAAAAGAATCAATTTCTCCGGTCCTCTTCAGGGCTGATAGTTCCCTCTCCAAAGATACCAGTTCACGGTTTATTGCATCACTCTTACCCAAGGAGCCTTCAAGTTCTATCATTTCTTCCTCTTTCCGTTTTTCTCCGGCCTTTCATGGAATAAACCATAACAAAGTGAATGCCATGTTCTACAGTACTATTGGTTTTAATGAAGATAGTAGTGAGTAAAATAAATGAAGAAACATTCGCAATTTGAAGTCTTTACACAGGAAGAACAACTTCCAGTTAAGATCTTTACTGAAGCAGTTGGATACCCTAAGACTCTTGTATTCATATGAAAGTTTATAAGCAGCCTTACAAGGTCAAGACCAAAAGAAACTTCACAGAACATTGGAGCCACCCACCTTCTAAAAAAACCACCATTCCATCATTCTAGAGCTAAGTAAGAAGGCATAACATACCAGATAAAGAGAATAGCAGCGCAAGAAAACTGATTTCTTGCTCATTTGATCACGAAGCACATGGGAAGCCCTTCTGTACTCTCGACAATTGAAGTAAGACTTTGCCAAATGGTAAAGATCACCATCAATCACTTCATCTTCTTCCGGGAGAGGAGTAGCTGCCTGAGAGAAGCCAACGGAAGGTTGTGGCGTTGTGATAGATTCGTTAGTGCTAAACCTTCTACGGATGCTGGAGCTTCCTCGCTGGAACCTCGTGTTCGAAGGTGTGGAATTAGACGGGTCTTGCTCTATCCCAACAAGCTGCTCTCCTGCCCTTCAATTGCGAAACAAGGCTAGAAGATGTCAAAGGATATTGAAGTGACTAGAATTAACATGCGAGTATAAAAATAAAATAAAAAAAAAATTGAAACAAAATTAGAATTTGTCATCAAAAGAACTCAAACATTCGAAAAGTGTCGAGCTCAAACACACTCCCATTTAGCGACAACAACTAATCAAATTCAGCAATTCTGCTGCGTGGGCATCGGAATCAGATCGTTTACAGCTAGCCCAGATTCCGATAACGGAAACTGAAGAAATTCAATTTTCGATGGGAGAGAATAAGATTAGGGTTTTAAGAAAGGAACCATTTTGCGGCGGAGTGTAAGCAGCGTTCGCTGAGTTGTCCAATAGCCGTACGGATCTCGTTGCGGCAACTCTCTTTGGAGACCATGGCAGAAGCTGCTCTGTTTAAGTATAAAAGGCGTTGGACAAAATAATATAGATGAAAATTCTGTTATTCGTCGTCGCTGAGATTTCTGAAGATCCAGGTCTCTCCCTCCATCCAATTATTTTGAAATTAGCGAGAAAAACACGTGTTTCTTGGGCTCGATCGTGCATTATCAACTTTGGGCTTTAAAATAAATTGTTTTTTTTTTGGGTCGAGAAAATAAATTGTTTTTAAATTGATTTTTACATGGTTAAATGTTATTTCAGTGTATATTTATTTATGAGAAAATTAATAGAAGAGAAATGCCCTAGCACTAAAACAGTTTTACTCACAAATATAGATTTTAAAGATTAAAATGACCAAAATGTTTCATTAAAGAGTTAAATATACATTTATATCTCTAGGGTTAATTAATCCAAATCTTAGGGTTTATAGTTAAGAGATGGGGATTTGAGATTGGGGTTTAAAATTTTATAAAATAAAAAATAAATATTAAAAATTTGAAAATAAAAATTTTAAAAATAATTTCAAAAAGTATTTTCGAATTACAAAAAGAAAATTACAAAAATTCAAAAAAAAATTTCAAATTTTTTTTTTATAAAAAAGTTCGAATTTGAAAACATATAATCTAAAACTATAACTTTTTTTAATTTTTTTTTATATATCTAGGGTATTAGAGTATTTTTACCTATTAAATAAAATATTTTGGTCATTTTCCTCTTTGTGATCTATTTTTGTGACCAAAACTCGAAAATGATCTATTTAGGAGAATTGCCCTTAATAGAATGTTATGGAAAAGTTGGAATATGACTAAAATAACATACATCTTTAAAAAATTAGAAAGATTTACATTTTAAGTCACATTTCATCTTTTATATTACACTCTACTCTACGACACTTTTCGCTCTAGACACATTTTTTCTTTAACTTTTCCTTCATTCCTAACCAATTTAGTTACTTTAGTTACATTCTTTAAAAAATTCAACTAACTAAATAAATTAAATCTCTTTTTTATTATTTGAGGAACATTATTAACAATTAACCTTATCTCTATGTGTGATTAACCAAAATGCCATTACTTATGTGTCATCATGAGAATCATTCTCACAACCTTTATTAAATAATCCTTCATTGCCTAGACTAATTACATGTAATGCCATTATTTATTATTTGGATCCTTTCATACAATATACAATATGATTATTTATTGCATTACTAAAAACCAATTGATAGTTGTAAATAATATATGAATTGTGATTACATTACTAAAATTATGGTGTACACTGACGGTTATTAACAATACACTTAGACAACTACGAAGGTTGTCTTTCCCAAATGTGGTGTGGCATAATATTAGTGTATTTTTCGATGTGTATACTGCATTATTTTACAAATTCGTAGTATAATATTAGTGGATTCTTCGATATATATGTTGTATTATTTTATAGAAGTTAGCATACATTTAGTGTATTTGTCTTAGCTATTATATCATGGCTATATAACAAATTTCGATAGCTAAGACAAAAATCCATATTTTTATAATATATTGTTAATAATCATGTTCTTGAGTGATTGTAAAATACATTCAAGAACGAATTCCATATTAAATTGTTTGCAATCCCTTAACTTTTGCAACAAGTCATTTTTATTACAAAATTAACATAAAATGCTGACAGACATCAATTTGGAAATTTATATAATTCTTTCCGGTTAAGTTTAAAGTCAAATATCATGTTCTTTACGATTCATAAATGATACATGACATTTTTTAGGGACACG
>NC_027755.1:24705207-24727788 GCF_000695525.1 Brassica oleracea var. oleracea
TTTTTTTTAATTTGATAAAGATGAAATATATCTTTTGACTTAAAACAAAATATTAAATTAGTAAAATAAAAATTTTAAGTATGAAGACCATATCAATAAATAAATTATGTATATGTTACTAATTATATTATAGAATTTACATATAATTATACAACATATTTTCATTTTATTCGCTTTGATCAGTATAATTAGTTTATATGCCAAACCATATCCATATAGCGCATTAAAAAAAAAATAACATCCATTCGGTATATTCGGTATTACCAAATTCAAAACATTTTTTCTATTTAGGTTCGGTTTTGCCGGATTGAACTCCTAAATCTAAACCATGTATAATATCTCACTATTGCTTTAACATATTCAATATCTATTGATTAAATTTATAATTTTTTTTAGTCTACTCACCCCGCGCAGGGCGCGGATCATCACCTAGTTTATATTATTTTTCTCTCTCTTTCCTAATTCCTTCTAACTAAACCCGTATTCACCACCACATCCACCACCCATACATATGAACAACCCACCACACTCACCACGACCACCAATACCCCCTCACCAATATCCTTAAATTGGCGATTACACGAGTAACAGTGATGAATCATGGGGATTTTACCCAGATAAAAAAACACACGGAAAATAAAAAAAAATCTCAGATTTGTGGGTTTTGGGGTCAAAAACGTGTATCTATAACTTGATTTAGAGTTCCATAAAAAGATAGAGTTAATTTTATAAAGAAATCGGTTGATTGTATGAGAAATGAGTGAAAATTTTCGTGGTAACAATGGTGGCTACGTAGGGAAAAAAAATTAAGTCAAAGAAGAAGAAGATCACATAATTACTCAAAACAGATATCATGTGCAATGTACAAACGAATCGGTGTACATGTAAATTTTTGTGAAATAGTTGTACATGTGGACAACGAAATATATGTGTACACAATGATAAGAATATTTTGACTCTTTTTTGGTTTAAGCTTTTTAAGAAACTAAAACCAAAAACAGACTAAAAGGAAAACTAGAAGTAAAACTGATGTACATATATATAAATGCACTCAAATCAGATATTATACTTGTGCAATGTACAAAGAAATCGGTGTACTTGTAAATTTTTGTAAAACAGTTGCACACGTGGACAACGAAATATATGTGTACACAATGATGAAGAATGTTTTGACTCTTTTTTAGTTTCAGCTTTTTTAGAAATTAAAAACAAAAACAGACAAAAAGGAAAACTAGAAGTTTGTTAGGTTACCATGAAAATGTGATTTTATGATACATTGTTTTAATAATTTAGAGTGTACACATGTACACATATGATTTTTGTACACATATAAACTTGTACACATGTTTATCTTGATTATAATGACTCTCTAATAATTTTTTAGAGTGAAACAATTTATTACAATATTTGAATCGTAACATTTGTGATTTTTACTCGAACCGGTAGCTTCATTGCCAAAAAGTCTCAATTTTTTAAAAAAATTCAATTTTTTGAAAGCAAAAAACTCAAATTCTTAAGCCATCTCATACTACTTACAAAATGTGATATCTTGCATCCATTTTTAGCTATGAATTAGTAGAAATCTGTGATTAATCTGAGAACACTCAGAAATTAGTTTTGAATTTTTATTAATATTTGTATGAATTGTTTTTTATATTAATAGGCCATGCATAAAATACTAAGTAGTTTACCGTGGCCCAGTGGTGATAGCTGATATTAGCAACCCATCTTCGAAGCCCCAAACGCCCGTTTTTTGACATTTTTTGTGTGTTTTTCATTAATGGCAAAATTGTAATTAATTCATCTTTTACCCATCGTTTTAGGTTTATGTAAGTTTTGGACGGCCGTCAACCATGGTTTCTTCCTAAATCACCTTATTTTTGTGTGTTTTCATGTTCTTTTGGTTGCAATTTCTTAAAATATATTTGCAAGTAATCAATTTCAAACTAAAAGTGATATTTTGATGAATCCATTTTTTCCAAATAAGCCAAAATCACCACGGCGGCTCGCCGCTAAACCTTCCGCCGTCGCATTATCTCACCTTCAACTCAACTGTAGCGGTTCCGCTCGTGTCGAGACCGAAGCTCCTCTTGCGTCGAGCAACGGTTGCGTCTTTTTCATCCTTACTGTCGCGTGTCTCGTTGTTTCAAAATTGATCTTATGTTTGTGGGACCATTTGGTTAGACAAGTGAACTTAGTTTTGATTTGAAAATATTACACCCTGGGTCACTTTTACTAACTTATATTTGACTCTAGGACAGTTTCAACTAGTGAGGTAGTATTTGCTAACTAAAATCCAGATTATCAATTATTCGGTTAGCTTTTTCTGATTACAACAAAATATCCCAACTAATAGGATCCACTGTCTTCTCTCTTATCTTCTTTTTCCTGAAATCTTGTTCTTCCTTTTCTTCATGAGTTTAACTTTTCAAAAATGATTTCCTACCCAAATTAAGTTTTACTTTAATTGAATATTTGTTTTTAAGGAGAAAAAGAGCATGGAGGTGGTTCGGCGAGTCGAGTTAGAGAGAATCATTCCGACGCGAGTCAACTGAAGCTCGTCACGGTGGAGAGAGAGTCTTACCAGAGTAGGTGGGCTCGTCACGGTGACTATAATTTGATCAGACGAGTAGCTTGACGCGAACAATTCGGCCGGAGAGGTCCTTAGATAAGGTAGTGGAGATGATACGGTCAATTTTGACAAAGCCCTGGTTCAGTCTCTGTTGCTACAGTTGTTTGTATGTGGGACACTGGTGCTCTGCTCGCCGCTTTGCCGTCATCTCCTCTGGTCGCGACTCGCCGTAATGAGCATCGTCATCGTCATCTGCTCCGATCTTGCGGCAAAACTTCAACCACGACATCAAACCTGTTGTGCCCTCTGTCTCGATTCGTCTCCGTTTCGGGATGCCGGGATTCACATGTCCACCGCAATTCATAGCCCCGACGAGCTCCACCGCCGCAGTCTCCTTTCTTCTCCGGTCTTCTCTTCCGCGGTGTCTCAAGTCCGGTTTGAAGCTTCAAGGTCATGCCCTTAGACTCTCTTCCGCGGTGTCTCAAGAAGTATTCTCCGTGATCTCAGCCTCTCTTCGTGACCTCCGGACCGTAAAGCGAAGCCGCCTTTGCATCCGAGATCGAGATCGCCATTGTTGAAGCTTGAGATCAAGTATTGTTAATTTGCACGTTTGGTCCTTGAAATTTTAATTGTTTCTACTGTTACCTCAAAATTCCTAGATTTTCACATAAGTCCTCTCGAAATGCTGGTCTTCTTGAGTTGGTTATCAGAAACGTACATTGAATCATTGTTTTAAGGTTTCTTATGGATTGTTGTTTGTTCATGGCCAAGAGTCAGAAGTTTTCATTTCTTTTCTTTTTTTTTTATCAAGAAGTTTTCATTTCTTTATATTACAAAATTATTGGCATGTTGATTTTAATCTATTATTCTTTTTGTTTTTGTTTTCATAACATTCGTTTATATGACCTTATGCATTTTAGTAATGCAGTGGATATTTATAAATGAATGGTGTACATTTTGACCAAAAAATAAAAATAAATAATTGAATGGTGTACACATGGACATCATATGTATACCACTTTTCATATTTTATGTTTTTCATATTTTGTGTTTACATTTTATACTCAGTAGAGTAATATGCATAATCATGTTACATTTGTATATTTCAAATCATATATATAATAGTATGCACATGCATACATGTACATATGTAAACATGTACACAATACATGTAATTTTTGTACATGTGTACATATATATATATATATATATATACACATTCATATGTATGCACAATAGTAAATTTTGATTATTGTACTATCTAATTATTATTTTTAATTAGAAAATAATGTATTACAATTCTTATGATACAATTATGCGATTTTATTGATAATGTATACATATGCATATATAAGCATAAACACATGTAATTTTTGTACATGTGTTCGCATACATATATATATGTACACATTCACATGTATGCCTAATAGTAAATTTTGATTATTATACTGTCTAATTATATTTTAATTAGAAAATAATGTATTATAATTTTTATGATACAATTTTGCGATTTTATTGATAATATACACATGTGCATATATAAGCATAAACACATGTAATCTTTGTACATGTGTACACACACACACACATATATATATATATGTACATGTTCACATGTATATCCAATAGTAAATCTTGATTATAATACTATCTAATTATTTTTAATTAGAAAATAATGTATTACAAATTTATGGTATAATTTGGTGATTTATTGACAATGTACATTCACATGTTTGAATGTACATAAATACACATTTCCATGTATGACCAATAATAAATCTTGATATCATGATATTTATTGGATTTTAGCATCTTATTTTAGTTTAATTAGATCATTTTAGCTTGAATTTAGGTGTGTATATTGCATTTATGTGTTTATTTGCATAAAATATGGATTAAAATACACTTTTGAAAGTTTGGGATCAAATATAAATGATATATCTGCAATTTCATGAGTTTGGAGCCAAATTGCGATCAGAACTAATCGTGAGGAACCGTTCATGCAATTAGAAAAGGGCTTAAATGTAGTTTTAGAAATTTGGAGTTAATTGGCGAGGATTTATATACTAATTTTGAGAGTTTAAGGTCAAACTGAGAACAACTACATAATTAGAGGACCAAATGCGCAAAATGAAGACAATTCACCATTGTTGCTCGAGCTCCTCCGTGACGTGAAGACTGAAGCGACGATGACTCCAGACGGCCACCACGACGGATTCATGGCGAGGAACAAGCTTCACGTCGGAGATTTAAGCTTGGTTGTGGTTGTGAATCGAGAGAAGGAGGAGACGCGTCGGAGATGGTTGCGTAGTGTTGGCACAGTTTAAGAAACTCAGTGACAGAAGAGGTACAGAATTTTGGCATGGTGACCACGAGTGTCTTTGGCAGAGGAAGCCAACATCGTCTCTCTCATTTGTTAATTTTTAGATCTTCAAATTAAGAAAAAGACAAAAATAACACTAAATCAAGTTTATGTTCCCAAACTAGCACTCAAGGTCAAAAGTCACAAAAATAGCACTTAATGTTTTATCAAAAATCACAAACTTAAAGTTTAGAGTTAAAGGGTGGGGTTTAAGATTTAGGGTTTAGGGTTTAGGGTTTAGGGTTTATGGTTTATGGTTTAGGGTTTAGGGTTTAGAGTTTAGGGTTTAGGGTTTAGAGTTGAGAAATGAATTTTTGGGGATAAGATTTCAAATTTTGAAAAATAAAAAAATTAAAATTTTCAAAGGATAAACTTAAAAAGGTGCTATTTTAGTCATTTTAGTTTTTGAGTGCTATTTTTGTGATATAAACTTAGAAATGTGCTATTTTGGAGATTTGCCCCTTCAAATTTTTTGTTCCATTTTTTCTTAAAAAACAATTAAAAATAAATTTTGCTAACTGGAAAGAAAAGAAACCAAACAAGCAGCTTCTAGTTTTGACTTGGTTAAAATAAACTACCTCAATAGCAACAACTATCTTTAAAATATAATAAAAACTTAAAAAGTGACCCTATATGTAAATCATTCGTTTTGATTTTTAGTCACAATAACTACCTTAGTAGCAAGAAGTGACTTAGAATATAATAAAAAGATAAAAAGTGTCATAGAGTGAAAATAACTCTAAAAATTACTACAATGTTTATATACCCCTAATAAATTACAACTAAGGTCTTTGGTTAGTTTTTTTAGTTGATACTATTTTTAAACAACAAATCCATATCACTAATTACTATATCCACGTGATAAATAAATGTAATTATTTTGATCAAAAGAGAAGAAAGACAATGAATCGGCTTTGTAACTAAATTTCATGTGTTGAAAACAAATTCACAAGTTTCATCGTTCGTCACTTAAACTCTAATCTTTTGAGTCGATATTGTTGTTTATCGTTCGAAATTCTTGAACTGTCTTCTCTGATAACGTCTTCACCAAAATCGTCTTCTCCGCAAGCGTTTCTACGAAATCTTCTTCGCTGCATTTACCCGAAATTATCTTCTCTGCTGAGTTTTAATTTATGTTGTGGCTGAGTTGCTTTTCTTTTACGGCTAGTTTATAGATGCAGTTGTGGCTGAGTTACTTCCCGCCAATCTCCAAAAACCTACCTATAAAAAATGTGCATTCCGAGGAGAAAGGCAAATAAATTCCAAAAAACACCCAAAATAGCAATTGTGGGATGTATTCATTTAAGTTTGTTTGTGATTTGATACCCATATTTAGATAATCTAATTTTTTTTTTTCCAGATCTGAGTGAAAGAGAATATTAAACAAAGAGAGAATGGAGGAGACGAAAAGAAGTGATGGATTCAGCAGAGACGACAGAGAGAAATTTAATGAAGCTTGGAGACATGGAGGAGTTATCACCGGAATGGTGCAAAAAACATGTATTTTTGGTTTTCTAGGTAAGAAACATAACTCATCCATGTATTTTGTATTTGACTTATGTTATATTTACACAACTCAGCTGTGTCGTTTATATATCTCACCCGTGTCGTTTATATAACTCAGTCATACCTCAAACATACCCTAAAATTAGAAAATGTTTATATAACTTATATGTGTCGTTTAGATAACTCAGCAATATCGTTTATATAACACAACCATACCTCAAACATACTCTAAAATCGGAAAACTGAATTCAAGTATTTTAAAAAATATATATTGAAAATCATTTTATCAATATCAAGTGAATATAGATCAGCTGAATGTGTATATTTCTTGAATTGTCAAGTTGAGACTTTAACTTGATCTTGAGATATATGTTCTCTTAAAATCATTTACACAATTTTTACTTACAAAACTCTAACTTTAATCTTTTCTTAAATCTAAACATCTAATCCTAAACTATAGAATTATAAAGTTATAAAAATTATAAAGTTTATCTTTGAAAATTAAATCTGATATTTTTTAATATTTAAAGTTTAAGGCTTAGTTTTAAAGTTTAGGTTTATCGTTTAGAGTTAAACTCAAATTTTAATCACTTTGTAAAAGTTTAACCTTTAATTTTTAAATTCCATTTTAAATTTTGATTTAAACCAATAATTACATTCTTTAAACTTAAGCAATTTTTTTTTTTAAAAAATGAAAAGAACTAAATTAAAATTTTGTTTTGACCCTAAATTACAATTTTATTGCTTTTTCATGACCATTGATTGATTTTAATTTAAGGGTTAAAAAATATTTTTTTGTCTATCCCCACCCTTTTTTCATTGGTTAATCTTTCTTTTCTAAAGATCACAATTTATGGTCATTGATTAAATAAAATTTAAAGCCCAAAAATCATTCTCTCATCTTCTTACAATTAACGGGGCTTAGCATCTTCATCTCTCTCTCTCTTTAACTCTTTCTTCTTCTGCAAAACGACGAATCCGATGAGAGAGGGAGCAGGATGTCGGATCACCATACATGACACTGGAGGAGAGAAAACTTCTTCTCTAACCGACCACGATCGAAGTCGACAATCACTGCAATATACCTATCTCCGATTTTTGAGTTTTAGATCTGTGTTGTTTATGCGACTGATTTGTCTCTTGATTTCTAATCTATAGACTCGTTTTTTTAGTTTCTCTTTTGGTTTCCAAATTCAATTTAAGTTTGGATGATGAATCTTGAGCCTGCTAGAAGCTTTTTTGGTGGACTTGGTTATAACAAAGCCGTATTGTAACCATAACTCAACATCTATAAACAAAACAATATATTACATATAAATTTGAATAACATATGTCAAAGTACCTAAAATTAACATATAAACTGGTTTGGTTTGAATATTTGGATTGAGAATCAATAGATATTTTAAGTATTATTGGTGTTTTGAGTATACTTTAGCTATTTTAGACAAGTATTTTTGACTATTTGTATATATTTATAAGTATTTTGGACAGCTTAAAAGTATCTTATATATTTTGATGTTCTTAATATACATTAATTCTAAAAATAATTAATATATATAGGTATGTAAATCAATTTAGGATATAATCGGGTACCCGAAATACTTCGGTTCAGATCGGGTTCGGTTTCGTTTCTCTAAATGCCAAAATTTTGAACCCATTCGGATATTTAATCAATTTCGGTTCGGGTTCAATACTGCTTTTTCGGATCGGGTTAAGTTCAGTTTTTTGGATCCGGGCTTTTAGCCCAGCCCTAGAATTATGATTGAGTTAATGTTTAGTATTAAAGTATGTGGATGAAGTTATAAACCTATACTATTTCAGCGACGTGGAATAGAACACTCAGTGTACATGTATAAGGTCAATAAACATGTGATGCAGAAGACTATTCTTCTTTCCTTTGAAATAATTTTTAGGCACATTTTTACCTGGTAATAATAAAAAAGAAGGATATAACAAAATGAATTAGGATAAAAATGTTAGTTTTTCATTATATCAAAATTATTGTCATTTAATTAATTTCCATCTTAAAATTGACTATTCAACAAATAAATTGGTATTTTTCTACGTCGAACATCGTACATCTTACAATACTAAAATGACTTACCACTCAAATTCTAAGCTGTCCACGTAGGCAAAAAATTTGTAGCCAATAATAGTGCCATGTCAGCAATAATGCCACGTTAAAAATCGTTGTTCGAACCAGGCTCTTTGTGGCCTTTGAAATTATTTGGTAACATGTCCTTCCTCTAAGCCTAACATCTGGAACGTAATACCTGTAAAACGACAATCCTCCATGATCGTCTTCTCATCCTATCACCACTTCCATCTGTACAGCTTCCCCTTCACCTCTTCAACGTATACATTCAACATATTAAGCCTCATAAAGCTCAATTATTAACTACAGAAATCCTAACGCCATGAATCGATTTCTATCACACCACCTCCAAACAATATATATCCTTCATCTATTCTTCCTATCCCTCTTCACCAGTCATGGAAGTCAATCGATCAGAGCTACTAATGGAAACCAGAGGACGAAATCAACCGGTGATGCCACCATGACTCTTTTCTTCAGTAACGTTGTTGCTGGTTTGGCTGGAGCTTCTTCTTATTGATGAACAAGCATGAACTCGCATTTCCATGACGACTATTGTACTCCCTAAGATTCAGTTTGCTGATTGAAACTATTCTACTTGCAAACTCAATTAACTTTCCTATTTATTCCCTTCTAAGTTTTAACAAACTTTCGATGAACTTTTGCAATGGCCCTGTGCTGAATCTTTACCTGCGGGATCATGCTGCCAATGAGTTTTATCGCAAATTCACTGATAGCCTACAAACTCCAACCGATCTGTTAGTCACAACAGTCAACACAAAACGTATAGGAGGTACGCAATACCTTTTTACTCACTCTGTAACTCATTGTCACCCCCCACGATTTCTCAATTATTAGTTAGTGAAGCAACCTTAGATTTCACTTCTGCATGCCAGTACTTAACCATCGTTGGTAATACCCATGTGTTAACCAAATTTCAAAATACGCATGCAACGTTGCCCTCTGTTTATGTCCTTATTTAGAGTTTTTATTGACAACGATATGCCTCCAACCATTGAGTATCTATCTTGGTTTGTATTCATTACTCATTTTAATTGATAGTTGTGATCCATCTGACTCAAAAAATGGTTTAGGTTGGCTCAAAACCAAGACGTTTCGGCTATGGTCAATGCATTTGAGGTGACAGGTCAAGATGCTAACCATTCGTGAGATCTTGCCTTCTTTAAACAGAAACCAGATAAGGTAATTATGAATTAGTTTCTGTACAAAAACCCATACATACTAAGTACGTATAATGCTTACTCTTTCCTAATTGTAGGCAGCCTTTTTAACTGCATAGCCACAATGATAATGTTGGGCATGAAACTAAAATGTTATAAAATTGCATGTAACTATGTAAGTGATTGCCAAACCAAAGTGAACAGAGGGCTGGCCTCATTGAGGTGTCCAAAATGTGGGAACGTGAGTGCAACTGAAGTTGTGAGGTTAGCTTTCCTGATCCTCACATTTCTTCATCGGTTATCCTTTCATTCTAAGTCGTCTGCTCTTCAATACATGTATCTTTCTGAAATTTTGGCTTACGACAAAGACGAGAAGGCCACTTTGTACTACTTGGTGATGTTGGTCCTGAGCTCATGACGGTGGTCAGCGTTAATTACAAATATTTCGAGGTTAACTTTACTATTCTTAATGTTCTTCCTCATGTTGTTTAGTGTCAGTTTAAAGATGTTAATGCCATGCAAATGGAGACATAGGTGCTCATCATTAGATACCAACACCACAATGCATGCTGGATATAATAGGGCAAACCCACAATTTCGGAGCGAAGATTCAGACTACAAATTCATAGCAATGAGGCAGAGCATAACTTTCACCAAGATTGTCTCCATTGCTCTCCTGCGCCCTCTACCACAAGCCGTTGAGATACCAATAATGCAGGTGATGATAGTGACCAGTTTCCTGGGGCAAGTGTAGCATGTGAGTCTGCCTTAGGTACAAACTTCTCCAGTGGTCCTTCTTGTGCTGCAAGTGCTCCTAATAGTGGGAGTGGAGATCAGAAGAAGCATGCAAAACGCAGTAACTAAACACCCCACACTGGATATCTCTCAACTCCATCGATGCTTCATCACCATTGAACTATCATTATATACCTCGCTTATGTTTTTGTCTTTCACTAAGATTTCCATTCGCTCTTATATTTTTTCTTAAAATTGGGGTTTTCATAGTTGGAAACAGTTTAGTTATTTTGATATGGCCTTATTTTCCTTAAACATATGCCGTAGACTGTTCGTTTTAGGACAGTATCATGCATTCACATGTCTATAAACTCAGTGTAATTTTTGTGCTCCCCTTAAACATATTTTCGAAACCAGCAAACCTGAAATCGTAGTTGGGTAAATACCTCTTGGTAACCGGTATTCCTCCTACTACCTCCCCCTTTGTACAACACCGTCTTCAACTACAGAGCTACAACTCAGGAACTCATTCACTATCAGTGCAAAATATTCGTTAGAGTCACTCTACTGCACATTCGTTTGACGCGATAAAGGAAATGAACAAAACTCGCTTTGCAGTGGAACAAAACTTAGGTTCACCCCTAAGGTGAACCTTTAAATTCACCTCCCCTCTTATTACCAATCAAAATGCCACATAGATTAATAATAAAATACATTATTTTTAAAAAAAAAAAATCAAAAATAATTGAAAAAAAATAATGACGCTCATTTTAATGACGCTAACACCACTAACTAAGCCCTAAATCTTAAATTCTAAACCCTAAAACTTAAATCTAAACCCTAAACCCTAAATTCTAAACCCAAACTCTAAACCCTAAACCCAAACCCTATATCTTAAACCCAAATTCTAAACCCTAAACCCAAACCGTAAACTCTAAACCCAAACCCTAGACCTTAAACTAAAACCCTAGATCCTAAACCCAAACCTAGACTCTAAACCCAAATCTTAAACGCTAAAGAAACAACGTCAACATGAACCTAAACCTTTAGGATATAGGATTTAGGTTCAGGGTTTACGATTTGAGTTTAGGGTGTATGGATTAGGTTTGGATATATGGTTTGAGTTTAGAGTCTATGACTTCGGTTTAGGATATAGGGTTTGGGTTTAGGGTTTACGGTTTGGGTTTATGGTTTAGGATTTTGGTTTAGGGTTTAGGATTTTGGTTTAGGGTTTACGGTTTGGGTTTAGGATTTAGGATTTGGGTTTAAGGTTTAGGTTTTAGGGTATAGATTTAAATTTTAGGGTTTAGTTAGTGGCGTTTGCATCATTAAAATTGGCGTTATTCTTTTTTTCAATTATTTCAGATTTTTTTAAATAAATTAATTTATTTTATTGTTAATCTATGTGGCTTTTTGATTGATAATAAGAGTAGAGGTGAATTTAAAGGTTCAACCAAGTCTTGTTCTTTTCAGTGTAACGTTGTGACCATTAATTCCATAAACGGACGCGGGAATCATCTTTTCACTTTTATCAGCTTTTTGGTCAAACACCTTTATCAGCTCAAAAATATTTACTATACTTATTTGCTCATGATAGAAGTAGGTACTAGGTAGTGATGACATACGAAGTAAAGACATTGGCACAAGCGAACTACAAAAATATACTATCTGCTCCGCCAACCACCCCTTTAATTTGTCCCCAATTCCTATAGAGATGTAACATTTCTTACTTTAACCATTATACACCCCACAAATATTATTTATTTTTGTGCATGCATTCATAGACGTCCATGATAAATAGAAGTTTATTATTCACAAATGGAAACAGATTAATATATTTTCCGATGGAGTTATGCAATGTCGATAGTTGCACCTTTAATATTGTCATGCTTCTTAAATATAGTCATTACAAATACGGAATTTCCTATACCTTTGTAGACTGTTTTGCGGAATCAATTTCTCTAATTGCATACAACACTAAAGAAGTATAATTTACTGTCTTAAGTAAATATTCTCGGCATAATTTAACGTATAGAATAAGCTTAGAATGTTGTATGTCAAAGTGGCCAAATGTTTTAAAAGACTATTAAGTGGCCGAATGTTTTAAGCAATCAGGATATTTTCCGTTTAGCATAGGATAGTTTACTGTACACAAGACTCGATAAATTTTCTGTGATATTGCAATTGTCTTAACTAAAAATCTTCTTTATAGTATTATTAGTAATAAAACTAAAGTAATATAAAGTTTAGTTTGTTACTACATTGATATTCTAAGTTTTTTTGAATGAATAGATATTCTAAGTTTCTAACTCATTTTACTAATATTATTCTCTCCTTTTTGGTTCTTATTAAAAAGATGAGAAGTCTTATCTTTATGTTTTAGTTTTCAAGTGAAATGCATTAATTAAAAGTAAAATATCAATCTTTTGTATGCAAGTAAAAAAAGTTGCAACATCAATTATTATTATTTTTTGGTAAAAATGTAAAGATTTTAACAGTTATGGTTCATGAGAAAGCTTTTTATGTATTTGATATCAGTATATATTGGCATAAGACTTATTTTAGTAATAACAATCCATTTCTTATATAAATTTTGATAAGTATTTCTATTTCAATATTTATGGTGTTTTAAATAGTATATTATTTTTATTTAACTTTTAAATATTTTCTTAAAATATTATTGGGAGAATTGTCAAGTGTGACTCAAAACTTGGAGTCAAACCCAAAACAATACCCCAACTTGGGTCAAAGGCAAAAGTAACCTAAAAGGCTATTGAAATTACAACTATCCCCTTGTGACCAAACAAGAAAACGGATTTTTTTTTACGTTTCTACCCCTCGCAAGTCGTCTGTTTAGACGACTTGAAAATAAGTCGTCCAGACGACTTAACTGAAAGTCGTCTGGACAGTTAGTCTTAAACATAATTTAAAAATTTTGTAAAAAATATTTTGATAAGTGAAAAATGGGAATTATGTAATTAACATATGTCTTAGGAGGTATAAATTAAGATATAACAAATTTCAATTGTTTTCAGCATAGATGAGTGAAAGTAGTGAGTCATGATATTCTTAAGTTTATGTTTCATCAACATATGTTGTAGTATTGTATGTGTTCTTAGGGTTAGATGTTGGAAAGCATTAAAACCGTTTTTGAAAATTTTTAAAATTACTTATGCGTGTTCATTTCTGTGTATAGTAAACACTATTTAAGTATAATTTGATTTTATAACGTGGTTAGTTAGTTAATCTAGTCATTTTAGTTTAGGGGTTCATTTTAGGGTCTAGGACGACTTAATATTTTGTCGTCTGAAAACAGACGACTAAATATTAAGTCGTCTGTTGTACATTATCAGCCAGAATAAGTCGTCTAAACCGGACCAAACCTTAAAGTTTACCAATGTAATTTTAAAGCTAACCGGATTATTTACCCAATATATAAGGTGATTTTTATTTTTTTGTTTCATTTTTCGCGAAATTCAGAAACCCTAACAGTTCTCCCTCTCAAAGGCGATTTCGAATTCCCACGATTTCCGAACAAACCATCGTTCTCAACATCGGCTATCTATCTCACTTCATTCTCACCGTTGTCGCCGCAGCTTCTTCTAACCCTAGCCGCGCCGATTCCTCTAAACCCTAGCGCCGCCGATTCCTCTAAACCCTAGCGCCGCCGATTCCTCTAAACCCTAGCGCCGCCGATTCCTCTAAACCCTAGCGCCGCCGATTCCTCTAAACCCTAGCGCCGCCGATTCCTCTAAACCCTAGCGCCGCCGATTCCTCTAAACCCTAGCGCCGCCGATTCCTCTAAACCCTAGCGCCGCCGATTCCTCTAAACCCTAGCGCCGCCGATTCCTCTAAACCCTAGCGCCGCCGATTCCTCTAAACCCTAGCGCCGCCGCTTCCACTATATCCGAACAAACCGTCGCCCTCGCCACCGTGGTCACCAACGTTCTAAACACTAGCGCCGCCGCTTCTTCTAAACCCTAGCGCCGCCGCTTCTTCTCTGTAAACCTTAGCGCCGTTTCTCTGTAAACCCTAACGCCGCTAAGTCATCAATCTCGAGGAAAAGATGAACATAAAACGTTGTCTCTATCAATTTACTCATTCTCACCGTTTCACGTTTATTTTTTCAGATCTATAACCGCAATGACGAGTACTCCAACTCCTTCTGCGACTGGAAGACTTGTAAGTAATTTAAGTCGTCTACTAAGTCGTCTGGACTTATATTGTTGTCTTTGATTATTTTGCAGACAAAAAGGATGGATATTCCAGAACTCCCCCGTAGGTTATACACATCAGGGGAAGAACCAGAAGCCCACAATAGCATTTCGTATCATACGGATAACAGCAAGTTGCATACTGCTCTTAGGAAAGCTCTTACTGATGACGAATTTGAAGAGCTCAAGGAGTCGAGTTTGGGAGTTTTCATCAAGTTCAAGGAGCAGGGATTTGGTTGGGCTTCAAGGCTGGTTCACTACATGCTCAGTTTCAAGCTGGACATTAAGAAGAAGTATGAGATGTGGTCTCTCGTTGGTCCAGAACCTTTGAGGTTTTCACTGTTAGAGTTTGAAAACCTCACTGGTCTAAACTGCGAGTACATCGAGGACCTTGAGACACCAAAATGTGACGTTACCCCAGAGATGGTTTCTTTCTGGGGGATGCTGGGAGTTCATCTGGAAGCTGGGCCAACTACTGATCAGATAATAGCAGCACTGAAGAGATGCGGGGATTGGTCCAGGGAAGATCGCAAGCGGCTCGCGTACCTCTCCATCTTCACTGGATTCATTGAAGGGAGAAAGTTTTCAACCGCTACACGATCTACTCTGGCAAGGCTAGTGATGGATTTAGAACGGTTTGAGAATTATCCATGGGGGAGAGTCGCGTTTAAGGTGCTGATGGACTCTTTGTGGAACAAAGAAATTGCTGGCTGTTACACCGTGGATGGGTTTATACAAGTTCTTCAGGTCTAGACGTACACAGCTATGCCGGAATTGGGTGCTAGTATTGGTGGTCCCAGAGCAGACAGTCCGTCTCCACCGATACTGGCTTACGAGGGCAGCAGAGGCCGCAGATCAATGAAAGCTGCTATCTTGAGTCAGGTATTTACTTCAATCCAAAAGACTGCGCAGACGACTTATTATAAGTCGTCTGGAAAGTCTTCCATCTGGACGACTTATTAGACGACTTATAATAAGGCGTCTGGAAAGTCTTCCCAGCTGGACGACTTATCGGACGACTTAATTAAGTCGTCTGGAAAGTCTTCCATCTGGACGACTTATTAGACGACTTATAATAAGGCGTCTGGAAAGTCTTCCCAGCTGGACGACTTATCGGACGACTTAATTAAGTCGTCTGGAAAGTCTTCCATCTGGACGACTTATTAGACGACTTATAATAAGGCGTCTGGAAAGTCTTCCCAGCTGGACGACTTATCGGACGACTTAATTAAGTCGTCTGGAAAGTCTTCCATCTGGACGACTTATTAGACGACTTATAATAAGGCGTCTGGAAAGTCTTCCCAGCTGGACGACTTATCGGACGACTTAATTAAGTCGTCTGGAAAGTCTTCCATCTGGACGACTTATTAGACGACTTATAATAAGGCGTCTGGAAAGTCTTCCCAGCTGGACGACTTATCGGACGACTTAATTAAGTCGTCTGGAAAGTCTTCCATCTGGACGACTTATTAGACGACTTATAATAAGGCGTCTGGAAAGTCTTCCCAGCTGGACGACTTATCGGACGACTTAATTAAGTCGTCTGGAAAGTCTTCCATCTGGACGACTTATTAGACGACTTATAATAAGGCGTCTGGAAAGTCTTCCCAGCTGGACGACTTATCGGACGACTTAATTAAGTCGTCTGGAAAGTCTTCCATCTGGACGACTTATTAGACGACTTATAATAAGGCGTCTGGAAAGTCTTCCCAGCTGGACGACTTATCGGACGACTTAATTAAGTCGTCTGGAAAGTCTTCCATCTGGACGACTTATTAGACGACTTATAATAAGGCGTCTGGAAAGTCTTCCCAGCTGGACGACTTATCGGACGACTTAATTAAGTCGTCTGGAAAGTCTTCCATCTGGACGACTTATTAGACGACTTATAATAAGGCGTCTGGAAAGTCTTCCCAGCTGGACGACTTATCGGACGACTTAATTAAGTCGTCTGGAAAGTCTTCCATCTGGACGACTTATTAGACGACTTATAATAAGGCGTCTGGAAAGTCTTCCCAGCTGGACGACTTATCGGACGACTTAATTAAGTCGTCTGGAAAGTCTTCCATCTGGACGACTTATTAGACGACTTATAATAAGGCGTCTGGAAAGTCTTCCCAGCTGGACGACTTATCGGACGACTTAATTAAGTCGTCTGGAAAGTCTTCCATCTGGACGACTTATTAGACGACTTATAATAAGGCGTCTGGAAAGTCTTCCCAGCTGGACGACTTATCGGACGACTTAATTAAGTCGTCTGGAAAGTCTTCCATCTGGACGACTTATTAGACGACTTATAATAAGGCGTCTGGAAAGTCTTCCCAGCTGGACGACTTATCGGACGACTTAATTAAGTCGTCTGGAAAGTCTTCCATCTGGACGACTTATTAGACGACTTATAATAAGGCGTCTGGAAAGTCTTCCCAGCTGGACGACTTATCGGACGACTTAATTAAGTCGTCTGGAAAGTCTTCCATCTGGACGACTTATTAGACGACTTATAATAAGGCGTCTGGAAAGTCTTCCCAGCTGGACGACTTATCGGACGACTTAATTAAGTCGTCTGGAAAGTCTTCCATCTGGACGACTTATTAGACGACTTATAATAAGGCGTCTGGAAAGTCTTCCCAGCTGGACGACTTATCGGACGACTTAATTAAGTCGTCTGGAAAGTCTTCCATCTGGACGACTTATTAGACGACTTATAATAAGGCGTCTGGAAAGTCTTCCCAGCTGGACGACTTATCGGACGACTTAATTAAGTCGTCTGGAAAGTCTTCCATCTGGACGACTTATTAGACGACTTATAATAAGGCGTCTGGAAAGTCTTCCCAGCTGGACGACTTATCGGACGACTTAATTAAGTCGTCTGGAAAGTCTTCCATCTGGACGACTTATTAGACGACTTATAATAAGGCGTCTGGAAAGTCTTCCCAGCTGGACGACTTATCGGACGACTTAATTAAGTCGTCTGGAAAGTCTTCCATCTGGACGACTTATTAGACGACTTATAATAAGGCGTCTGGAAAGTCTTCCCAGCTGGACGACTTATCGGACGACTTAATTAAGTCGTCTGGAAAGTCTTCCATCTGGACGACTTATTAGACGACTTATAATAAGGCGTCTGGAAAGTCTTCCCAGCTGGACGACTTATCGGACGACTTAATTAAGTCGTCTGGAAAGTCTTCCATCTGGACGACTTATTAGACGACTTATAATAAGGCGTCTGGAAAGTCTTCCCAGCTGGACGACTTATCGGACGACTTAATTAAGTCGTCTGGAAAGTCTTCCATCTGGACGACTTATTAGACGACTTATAATAAGGCGTCTGGAAAGTCTTCCCAGCTGGACGACTTATCGGACGACTTAATTAAGTCGTCTGGAAAGTCTTCCATCTGGACGACTTATTAGACGACTTATAATAAGGCGTCTGGAAAGTCTTCCCAGCTGGACGACTTATCGGACGACTTAATTAAGTCGTCTGGAAAGTCTTCCATCTGGACGACTTATTAGACGACTTATAATAAGGCGTCTGGAAAGTCTTCCCAGCTGGACGACTTATCGGACGACTTAATTAAGTCGTCTGGAAAGTCTTCCATCTGGACGACTTATTAGACGACTTATAATAAGGCGTCTGGAAAGTCTTCCCAGCTGGACGACTTATCGGACGACTTAATTAAGTCGTCTGGAAAGTCTTCCATCTGGACGACTTATTAGACGACTTATAATAAGGCGTCTGGAAAGTCTTCCCAGCTGGACGACTTATCGGACGACTTAATTAAGTCGTCTGGAAAGTCTTCCATCTGGACGACTTATTAGACGACTTATAATAAGGCGTCTGGAAAGTCTTCCCAGCTGGACGACTTATCGGACGACTTAATTAAGTCGTCTGGAAAGTCTTCCATCTGGACGACTTATTAGACGACTTATAATTAATGGCATTTTCGTAGATAAACTGCAGGTGTGGGGTTAAAATCTCAAAAAAAAAGGAGTCAAAAGAAAATGTTAGTTTTCTGTTTGACTCCAAGTTTTGAGTCACTTTTGCAAAAAGCCCAATATTATTAGTTAATTGAAACATATAGAATTTTAAATTCTCTGTATTTTTTATATTGCTAAAGAGAAATTAAAAACAACAATTCAAACTATTAATGGGTCTGATTGGTAAGGGTTGTAGCTTTAAAAATTTTGCTGTAGAAAAAAATCTGTAGACTTTTTGCTGTGACTTTAGATTTTATTGTTGTAGAATTTTATGGAAAGCACTAAAAAATTGCTTTGGATATTTGGCTCTGCAGAGTACTTGTACAGCTGTAGGTTATTTCAAGAGCTGTGGTTTAAAAAAAAAATTTAAAGCTTGATTACTCTGAATTTGGTGCTTTAGAAATAAATAGGGCTGTGGACAACACTTACAGCAACTACCAATCACCCCTAATGTTACACGACACCAATCAATATGTATTATTGATAGTGAGCTAAATATCAAATATATCGCAAGACAAACATCAAATTTGTTTACTTTAGCATCAATGGTGTTATTATAAAATGGTACGGAAAATTACCAAAAATACCATTTTGTCATGTTTACACTAACCACTTTTACCCTCATCTTTAATGAATGGTAAAAGACATTTATAACCTTTTGATTAACTTTAACAAAAAAAAACATGTGATTAAACTAATTTAAACTTAAAACATCAACTTTAAACCTTAAATCACCAACTCTAAATCCTAAACCATGAAACATCAACACTAAACCCTAAACCCCGAAACATCAAGTATAAACCCTAAACCCTAAGCCTTCAAATCTAAACCCTAAAACATCAACTCTAAACCCTAAACGTAAACACTAAACCCTAAATCCAAACTTAAAACATAAACTTTAAACCTTAAATCATCAATTCTAAACCCTAAACCATGAAACATCAACTCTAAATCCTAAACCCCGAAACATCAACTCTAAACCCTAAACCCCGAAACATCAATTCAAAACCCTAAACTCTAAACCTTCAAATCTAAACCCTAAAACATCAACTCTAAACTCTAAACGTAAACTCTAAACCCTAAATCCAAACTTAAAACATAAACTTTAAACCTTAAATCATCAATTCTAAACCCTAAACCATGAAACATCAACTCTAAATCCTAAACCCCGAAACATCAACTCTAAACCCTAAACCCTAAACCTTCGAATCAAAACCCTAAACCCTAAACCTTCGAATCAAAACCCTAAACGTAAACCCTGAACTTAAAACATCAACTTTAAACCTTATATCATCAACTCTAAACCCTAAACCATGAAACATCAACTCTAAACCCTAAACCTTAAACCTTCAACTCTTAACCCTAAACTCTAAACCCTAAACCCTAAAACCCTAGAGTTGATGTTTTAGGGTTTAGATTTGAAGGTTTAGGGTTTTAGGGTTTAGGGTTCGAATTTCAGAAAAATATAGGGTTTAGGGTTAAGGTTTAGGGTTTAGAGTTGATGTTTTAGGGTTTAGGGTTAAGTTTTTAGGGTTTAGGGTTTAGAGTTTACTTTTTAGGGTTTAGGGTTTAGTCTTGATAGTTTAGGGTTTAGTGTTGATGGTTTTGGGTTTAGAGTTGAAGTTTAGGGTTTAAGGTTTAAAGTTAATGTTTTAGGGTTTAGAGTTGAAGGTTTAGGGTTTAGAGTTGATGTTTCGGGATTTAGGGTTTAGAGTTGATGTTTCAGGGTTTAGGGTTCATATTTAAAAAAAAAACGGTTTAGGATTGATGGTTTAGGGTTTAGGGTTTGTATTTAAAAAAAAGGTTTAGGATTGATGGTTTAGGGTTTAGAGTTGAGTTTTAGGGTTTAGGGTTTAAATTTCTAAATAGTATAATTCGAAAAAAAAATTAAAAAAATATTTTTTATTTTTTTAGGTTTTTATTTATGTAAATATTTATTTATTATATATATAAATAACAATGGCATAAGAGTCTTTTTTTTTTCACCTAATGAAAAAGATATTTTTGAAAATATATCTTTAGTGATTGTAAAAATGAAATGTGGTAGCATGAAAGTGGTAAACATGTAATTTTTCCTATATATATTTATATATATATATATATATTTATATTTTTTTTTTTAGTTTTAACACATATCACAATCTTAAATATATAATTTACATGTGTCGCAATCATATTAATTAGTAACTTTCAAGAACCAAACTTTATATAATTTTTTTTTAAATTATCTTTTCTTTTGGATTTTCGGAAATGAAAATTAGTATTAAATAAATTATTTTATGAATATTTTTTTAGGATATTTAAAAGAAAATTTTCTTTAAATAATACTATTATATAATTTTAAAATTTATTTTTACTATTAAATAATTTTTAAAATTACTTATTTCAAAATTAATTGAAATAATTAATTTTAAATATCTAACTGTCATCTGCCATAATCATGTTAATTAGCAACTTAAAAAAACTATACTTTAAAAAACCGTATTTTATATAATAAGATATGAACTATTATATCTTATAGAACGAAGATTGTAACCTAAAGACAAAAGAATTGAGTTTATAAAAAACAATTATCCAATGTTTCACCAACTAATTGATAAAGTATTTTTTTAAAAAAATATAATGATTTTATTACTAGAGAAATATCTTGGGATAACACTAAAAAAAGTTTTGGTCACAAAAATAGACCGCATGGAGGAAAATGATAAAATATTTCATTAAAGAGGTTAATATACATTTATACACATAGGATTAACTAATCCAAACTTAGAGTTTAGAGTTAAAGGGTGGAGATTTATAATTGAGGTTTAAAATTTTTCTCCTTGTGATCTATTTTTGTGATCAAAACTTGAAAATTGTCTATTTAAGAGAATTGCCCTTATTATTATGTTGTAGATAACAAAATTTATAAGGTTGACAACACAATTCCTCTTAAATAATTTTTGGTAAATGAATTAAGTATTGTATGTAACACCAACGTCTTTAATGATTTGTTAAGTATTATAATTTTCTACAAAATCTAACATTCAACTTCTTTTTTACAAACTTTGCTAAATAATTTATATATATGTAGAATAAATTAATAAGACACAATCTGCGCGTAACGCGGTCGAAAGAACTGGAGTATACAAGGAGAAAGTATCATCCTACCATGATTATATTCAATAAAAAGCTACTATGATCACGCCAATCTAATTTTAGAAAATATGTGCATTTAAACTGACCGAATCTCATATTAAGTATTAACTACTCGCATAAAACTTTATAAATCCCAAAAGATTTAATTTTCCAAAGGCAAATATAAAAACAAAAATCCAAATCCAAACAATCACACTGTAAAGAACCAAATCAACTTACAATTTTTTTAAAAAAAATCAATAAAAATAGATTAAAATTAGTAAATTTCAAATGTACTTTTAGGTTCGTATTTGTGCGTTAATCAGAACCGTAAATATTGTTAAAACAAAATTTTCCAAACCGGAAAAAATAAAAAACCGATAATACCGACCGGGACCGACCACAGAACCGTAAGGGGGTGGGGGGAACAGCTTTACTAGATTTGAGGGGGAGAGGAAGGAGAGGAAGGACGAACGAAATTCAAATTGGCGCTCAAGTTTTCAAGTGTCAACGTATCCTAATTTACTTAAATCCCCCCTCCATCCTCTCCCTCAAACAATGTCAGATCTGCCGCCGGAAAACCCCAATCTGTCGCTCACTTCATCGTCTTCCTCTTTGCACCATTCCTACAGCCGGAAGCAGAAATCTCTGGGCCTTCTTTGTACCAAGTCAGTTCCTTTCTCCTCTAATCCCGTTTCTCTTAAGTTTGCATCTTTGATTTATCAGTCGCCTTCCTCCTCCGCAGTTTCTTAGCTCTTTATAATCGTCATGGTATCGAAACCATTGGGCTTGATGACGCCGCCTCAAAACTAGGTTTTTCT
>NC_027755.1:24728910-24733511 GCF_000695525.1 Brassica oleracea var. oleracea
CCCCTGTTTCAGTTTTTATTCATTCATTCATTTCTGCTTGGGTCTGAATTTGATTGTGTCTTCAGGAGTTGAGAGACGGAGAATCTACGATATTGTTAATGTTCTGGAGAGTGTTGGGGTGAGATTTGTTTTGTTCTTCACTCTGATCTCTCTTTATGTTTGATTGACTGAGTCTTGATGAAACTTTTAGGTTTTGACAAAAAGAGCCAAGAATCAGTATACGTGGAAAGGATTCTCTGCGATTCCGGCAGCGTTGAAGGAGCTTCAAGTGTGTTTTCTTTTCTTTACAACTTCGATTTGCGAATTCTCATAGGTAGTGTGTGTTCCTGACGCAGGAAGAAGGTGCTAAGGACACTTTTCACCGTTTTTATACCAACGAGAATGTCAAAGTAGGTGGATTTTGATTGAGTCTTGAAGTTGTTGTCTTCTTGCTTCTTGTGCTGTAAGGTCCCTATGCTTTTATTTCAGGTATCTGATGATGAAGATGATGAGGAAGAGTCTTCTTCTCAGCCTCTTTCTAGTAGCCAGACTGATACCTCCAAACCTGTCTCTCTTCCCCAGTCTTCAGATCCCTCTAAAATAGGTACTTTTCTGTATGTCTCTAGGTTTGGTTCCGTTGCAAAGCAGACTCCGTGAATTACCAAGTTCTAGGTTAGATTGATCCTTCTTATCAAATTAATGGAAGTATCACTCTCTGGACCTTAGGATAAAGAAAAGATAAGTTTCATTAGATATAATGTGGATTCCTTGACAATTTTTTTGGTTGGTTATGTGTGACAGATAATAGACGAGATAAATCTTTAGGACTGCTTACTCAGAACTTTATCAAGCTCTTTGTTTGCTCTGAAGTAAGTTATATGTTTTTATATTAGTTTTACAAACTAGAGAGTTTTTTTTCCAGTAAGTTACTTATACATTTGGTTGAATCTTTAGGCTAGGATCATCTCCCTTGACGAGGCTGCAAAATTACTTCTTGGAGATGCCCACAATACATCAATAATGAGAAGTAATCATCTTTATCTTTTGACCTTTTTGACTCTTTTTTTTTTATTCTGCATACTCTCTTGTTGACACCACATTGATATCTTCTTGTGGCAGCAAAAGTGAGGCGGCTTTATGACATTGCGAATGTCTTGTCATCAATGAATCTCATTGAGAAGGTAAACCAAAACTAATACTTAGCTGGCTGCAGTATTTCATGAACCATCAATGATTTATTGATGTTAAATTAGTCTTACTATATGTCTCTGGTTGTGACAGACTCACAACTTAGATTCTAGAAAACCAGCTTTCAAATGGTTAGGATACAATGGGGAGCCTACTTTCACACTGAGCAGCGATTTGATGCAAGCTGAATCAAAGAAGAGAGTTTTTGGAACTGATCTCACTAACGTCAGTGTCAAGAGAAGCAGAACCCATGAAAGTGCTACCGAGAGGAGGATAAAGATGAAACAACAAGCAATAGCAGATAGTTCTTATAATCAAAGCTCTGATGATGCTCATGAATCAAGAGGTTACGAGTTTGGTCCTTTTGCACCAGCCGCTGGTGGTACATATCCAGCTGCTCGTTTGGAGGACAACTCCAAGAGAGCTTTTGATGTTGAGAATCTAGTTTCGGAGTATCGTCCTTCTTACCAAAATCAAGGTAACACTCATATCCATTTGATGTTTGAGAAGATTTTGCTATCAAAACAAACATATTAAAAAGTTGTTTTCTGAATAAAAATTTCAGTTTTGAAAGACCTCTTTGCGCATTACATGGACGCTTGGAAGTCATGGTACAGCGAAGTCACGCAGAATAATCCATTACCAGATACATCAAAACGCCATTAGAGATATTCTTAATCTTCTCTTACCAGTGAACATTTCGTTTTGACCAATGTGGGTTTAGTTTCTCCACACAATTTTAACGGCAGGAATCCGACATTTTAAGATGCAGACTGCACCATCTCTGTGCTTTTGTAGTCACTGTAGGCTGTTTAGAAATCATCTTTTGCTTGATTCCGATGCCAGTTGTATGTAACTTATATATAATCCCCATCTTTTATTTTTAAAGAATCTCAAAAGTGAAAACCTAGGTTCTATACGGATCTCTTTGTTTTATATTATTGTACACTCATTGGTATCACTGTATAAGGAAGTATAGTGCTCATCTCAGAGAGAGGAAGGAGCTTTCTACCATCCCCATGGTTCATCAGAGGTATACCGAGTCACCTGCTTCACACTCAAGTACTGAGTCACAGGCATAAAATGTAGTGTACATGTATTATTGGAGCTTCTTGATATGGGTATGTAGATAAATCTAAACTCACTGGGAGTCATTTGCCATCTGAATGGCTTCATCCTGGGTGGAGAAAGTTTTGACACGCAGAACAGGACCAAAGACTTCGTCTAATACTGCGAAAATCAATAAAACACTTGCAAGTGATCACGGGCTCTAGATTGGATTAGTCTAGAATTGTCATGTACCTCAGGACGAGCTCCTCCGCAGAGGACAGTTGCACCTTCCTTTCCTAGCGTTTGAGACAAATTTCAGTACTCTCTCTCTCCTACTGCACAAGTTTAAGATGTAAGACTTAACTAAAAGTCCTCTGTGGTGATGTGTTCGTAAGAAGGTTTTGGGGGGTGGGGTTGAGAATATCAAATTCTGTCTAGCAATTTTAGTTCTTTGCTGACTATAGCCCTTCTTCGAAAGGATCTGAAATCTTAATGTTGTTTGTCCATTTTACAAGCTTGTCCAAAAATTGGTCATCAATCTTTCCTAGCATTTCACCAAAACTTTCTTTTCATCAAAACAACATTACTACAAAGACTACAAGTATAGTGAAGCTTCTCTATCCTAGTTTAATTTATGACAAATAACATAGTGGCTTTATTAAAGCAGCCATGGGTAGATGAGCAGTTGTGTTTAAGGATATCTATCACAGTTCGATGAAATATTGTAACCAGAGACTATTGCAGATTAGATGCCCAACTTTTTTTTTTTTTTTTTTTGTTAATCTGGGGGTATCCCAGGCCCATGGAGAGGCCCGAACTAATCCCCAAGGGGAGGTGCAGCCCACGGATAGATTCTCTCTCCGGGTATTCAATTGGGCCCTAAAGCATAGGCCCATATCCGTGTTGGGTGACCAGGATAATTGTGACTTAGTTTCGCGCAGCAGGTGGATCGAACCTGAAACGTGTTGGCGTCTCAGTCCCGTCTCCTTACCACTCGACCACAATCACCCGGTCAACATGCCCAAGTTACATGCACGAGAAGTCGAGATGGGGCACTACAAATGACTATTCGTCCAGAAACAACCAAACACAGTCCATTCCACAGCTGTTAGAACTAAAATGTGGTCACTAACTAAACCAATAGTTAGGAGTCCTTATAGCATGGTTTGTTCAAGGTTCCAAAAGTACCCACCTCTGTCAATTTTAACATCATCAAAAACAATGACAGGGCTTTTTCCCCCAAGCTGAAACAGGCTGTGGAATTAAAAAGAACAAGATTCATACACAGAGCCCATGTCAATAAACAAAACCAAGATAGACACATGTCCCAAAAGAAACAATGATAGCGACCATTGGAGAAGAGAGCACCGATTTTCAAACTGCGAATAAAAACAAGTCAAGAAAGTTTGTTTGTGAATTTGAAGAAACTCATATCCAAAAGACCAAAGAACCAGTTTGGTGAAACCTCAAAGCTCACACAGCTATAAACATGCATGTACAAAAATTTTGCAGGCTCTTAAACAAAAAAAGTTGTCTGCCATACTCTTAATGAGTCTAATATGCTCTTCGTTGAATTGATACTCCTTCTTAATGTGGTTAAAGTCAATTGTATCCTGATTTCATCTAACCAATAAGTTATTTTCGTCTTATTCATCTCTCTCATCCCTCTTCTTCCATCTCCTCTCCGATTCGACTTGTTATTTCTCTCTCTTTCCGAATACCATTGTTGCGGACGTACTTTTACATTTGATTCATTTCCTACCCAACACTACATAAGCAATTTTTGACGAATTATAAGTGTACATTCATACCCGGAACTAAATTAAGCACTACATGTGTACCCAACATATAACAAGCATGTGTGTGTAAACAAAGAACAATCAAGCAGATACATCATAACCTATATATTGAGTATATGCTACTATTCTAACTATATATAGTATATGATCAATGTTGGATAATTCCAAGCTTGTGGAAACTTAACATATTATTAGATGTTTAATATGTTAAGATAAACACAATAATGAAACCTAGAAATAGGAAAAGGAAGTTTCTATTTAGGTTAGGTTTGTGTTTTCCATATCTCACATGTTAAAGGGAATTGTCTTTCATATAAATATAGGTCTAATGGAGAGGTGTTCCATATGATCTAAGAGAAACATATCGAGAGCTTTAGTTTTGAGTAGTTTCTAAAGCTAATAAGAAAAGTTGTTCTTATAACTCTTTGTGTTTCTAAGAGATCTGAATTGGTATCAGAGCCTCAGGTTGGAGACTCGATCTAAGCTTAAGTTGTAGCTTAAGATCCTGGTGCTTGTGAACAAGAGATCGCGTAAGCAAGATGGCGGACGTGACTAGGGCTCCACGCACGAAGGATTTTGGATCTG
>NC_027755.1:24733687-24733951 GCF_000695525.1 Brassica oleracea var. oleracea
AGAGATCTGGAACGCCATCAAGTCGCGACACCTAGGAGCTGATCGTGTAAGGGAGGCGAGACTTCAGACGTTGATGACAGAGTTTGATAGGTTGAAGATGGATGATTCAGATACGGTCGATGGCTTCGCGGGGAAGATATCAGGCCTATCATCCGAAGCAACCTCTTTGGGAGAAAACATAGAAGAATCCAAGATGGTCAAGAAGTTCTTGAAGGGTCTTCCGAGACACAAGTATATCCAGATCGTAGCATCACTTGAGCAAGT
>NC_027755.1:24734123-24734526 GCF_000695525.1 Brassica oleracea var. oleracea
TGTGTCACACACCGAAGATAACAACTCGAAGAAGAATCTTTCAAAGCTGATATGTTGGAGATGTGACAAGCCTGGTCACTACACAACTGTCTGTCCCGAGAAGACATAGAAGAATCAAGAAACCAACCTAAATGAGACATAAGAGGCTGATGCACTGTATGTACACGAGGTGGTGTTTATGAACGAAGATAAGGTGATTCCAAAGAATCTTGATATCGACAAAGACAATGCAAGTGTCTGGTATTTGGATAATGGAGTGAGCAATCACATGACAGGGAACAAGGAGTTCTTTTCGAGTTTAAATCTCAACACCAAAGGGAAGGTGAAGTTTGGTGATGGATCGTGTGTTGACATTGTAGGAAAGGGTGTGGTTACCTTTGTGTGCAAGACTGGAGAGAAGAAG
>NC_027755.1:24735061-24736342 GCF_000695525.1 Brassica oleracea var. oleracea
ATCAGACAGTCATTCCCGACCAAAGCCATGTTTCGTGCGACAAAGCCGTCAAAGTTATTGCATGGAGATTTGTGTGGACCAATCACACCACCAACGCCAGCAAATAATAAATATGTCTTTGTCTTGATCGATGACTTCTCTAGGTATATGTGGGTTATGCTATTGAAGGAGAAGAGTGAGGTATTCGATCGATTCAAAAGGTTTAAAGAGAGTGTAGAGAAGCAGACAGGGCCAACCATCAAAACCTTTCGCACCGATAGAGGAGGAGAGTTTACCTCATCTGAGTTCAATCTATTCTGTGAAGAGAATGAAGTTAAAAGGCACCTAACCGCGCCTTACACACCTCAACAAAACGGTGTTGTGGAGAGGAGAAACCGAACCTTGATGGGAATGACAAGAAGTATGCTGAAGGCAATGAAAATGCTGAACTACTTGTGGGGTGAAGCTGTACGACATTCAACTTATCTCATCAACAGAGTTCCTACAAAAGCCTTGAAGAATCAGACGCCATACAAGTGCCTTGCATGAAAAAAACCAAATATAAAGCACTTGAGGATATTCGGTTGTGTAGCTCATGCGAAAATCATTGCTCCTTATCTGAAGAAGTTGGATGAGAGATCAAAGAGTATGGTCAATCTTGGAACTAAGCCGGGTTCCAAAGCCTACGTGCACGAAGGAACCATCAGTGTACCGCAAGACTGAAGGAGGAGACGTATTGATCATAGCCATCTACGTTGATGATCTATTTGTGACAAGAACTTCGCTTAAGGTGATTAGGCAATTCAAGGAGGAGATGTCAGATCTAGGTAAGCTAACGTACTACCTTGGTATAAAGGTGATTCAAGAAGCAGACAGAATCAGAATAAAACAAGAAAGGTATGCTCAAGGAATCATGTGTGACACGAAGATGGAAGCGTGTAACGCAACTCAAATTCCATTGGAGTCGAATTTGAAGATCTCAAAAGCTGAAGATGAACGAGAAATAGATGCTACCGAGTTCAGAAGAATCATAGGATGTTTGAGGTATCTGTTTCACATAAGACCCGACCTGTATTACGCAGTAGGTGTTCTTAGCAGATACATGCACAATCCGAGAGACTCTCACGGACAAGCCATCAAGCACATATTGCGGTATGTGAAAGGAACAATAAACTACGGTATGTTCTTCAAGAGAGATGGGTCAAGGAGTGTCGTTGGTTATAGTGACAACAGTCATAACATTGATCTCGATGACGGAAGGAGCACGTCAGGTCATGCATTCTACTACGGTTCATCACTGAT
>NC_027755.1:24736828-24755077 GCF_000695525.1 Brassica oleracea var. oleracea
GAAACTTAACATATTATTAGATGTTTAATATGTTAAGATAAACACAATAAGGAAACCTAGAAATAGGAAAATGAAGTTTCTATTTAGGTTAGGTTTGTGTTTTTCATATCCCACATGTTAAAGATAATTGTCTTTCATATAAATATAGGTCCAATGGAGAGGTGTTCCATATGATCTAAGAGAAACATATTGAGAGCTTTAATTTTGAGTAGTTTCTAAAGCTAATAAGAAAAGTTCTTCTTTGTGTTTCTAAGAGATCTGAATCAAAAGATATTGTCACATTAACTATGCAAAATATTCAAACACCAGAACCAAACTATACTATGCCACAAAACATATCAAATAGTGAAGCATCAATGGGTACATATCTTGCGATTGACAATTACGGCGGCAAGATGGCCTGTATAGCAACCCCCCCAACCTTCACCGCTGACAGAACCAAAAACTTTGGATTAATAAGCTAACCGGGTTGCAACACTCAGCTAACCTTCTTTACAACCTCAGTAGGGTGGACTTAGTGGTGTCGCATTCGTCGTCGTTTGTTAGTAGGCCTTCTCCGTCAGTCCCGTACTTCTATTCACCGAATCAAACATCTACCCCCTGTTCCTTTCCTACTTCCTTGCTGATTCCTTTACAACAACCTTTGATTGTGTACGATTCGCAACCCTAAAGAACATCTCCAAAAACACTTTTTTTTTAGTATTTTGAAGTATGAAAAACTCTATATTTGAAGTTTAAAGGTGTTATTCTCCAAAATCAAAACTTCCAAATTAACTTCAAAATTATTTGTATTTTATACTATGGTCCTTATATTTGTTATACTTAATTAAAATTCACAAAACATTTTATGAATAACTAGCACATGTATAAAATTACTACATCAATATTAATTAATAAAATGTTACACTAAAATCTCTATAATATTATTTGAGAAGTCAGTTTCTTATGTGTCGCGTTCACGTTAACTCTCATGATGGTTGATTACGCTGATATCCTTAATAAATTAAAAATATTACATTTAAATACTATTATTGGTTTTTTTATTTAGTTTCCTTTTTAAAAAATTTCAAATAACATATATAATAAAAAGGAAACATTTTTTTGTTTGTCCTCAGCTTACACAGGAAACATTTATAAAGTTTAAAAACCAAATTTAAAAACAAAAATATATGTATATATAATATGATTTCACTAAAAAGGAAAGTTCACAAAATAGAAATATTTCATTTAAAAAATATTTTTAAATGACATAAAATATACTTTTGAAGTAATAAAATATTTTTTTATATGAAAATATATATTTACATATAATGTGATTTCATAAAACAACATTCACACATATAATCTTCATATTAGAAAAAGAAAGATTATTTCTTTTAATACATAATTTTAAACAATACAAAAATATATATTTTCAAAGTAATAGAAATACTTTTTATATATCTATCTATTTTTTTAAATGATTACATAAAATAATTAAGTAACATAACCTGATATATGTTTAATTGACAAAAAATAGTTTATAATTAATATTATTGAAATGTTTTATTTATTTTTCATATATTTAGTTGACTATAATATCTTTCAGTTACATCAAAAAAATTATAAATAATATTTTTACTTATATAATATGATTTTTAAAATACAATCACATAAATGTTTTTTAAAATGCTTATTTTTAAGAGATATTAAAAAAAGAATTAACAATAAACATCTTTTGATCAAATAATTACAAAATATTTTAATAACATAACACGATAAACTTTAACGAGGTAGATATATTATAGGGCAATTCTATCAAATAGATTTTTTTTAAGTTTTTGTCACAAAAATAGACATCAAAAAACAAAATGACCAAAATAGACTTTTTTATTTTTGAAAATTTTAATATTTTTTTTAGTTTTTAAAATTTGAAATCATACCCCCAAAACTCCACCCATTAACTCTAAACCCTAAACCCTAAATCATAAGCCCTAAACCCTAGATTCTAAATCTTAAACCCAAAAACACACCCCTTAATAAAACATTTTGGTCATTTTGATCCTTAGGGGCTATATTTGTGACAAAAATGTTTTTAGTGCTATCCTAGAGAATTTTTCTATATTATATTTTTATCATTATTAAAATTATTTGTTTTCATAATATTAAATTTTCTTTTAAATTTTATGTTTTTATGTTTGTGGAACTTAATATGATTATAAAATACCAAAGAAAATATGAATTCTCATTTTTAAGATTATTTAAAATAAATTTCAGTTTACCATTTCAGTTTAATTATTGTAAATATTGGTATATGTTCATGAGCTTCCAAAAATGTATTAGTTACTTATATATGTAACATCATATTGATCATCACTTTGTTTTCTGATATTTTGTAAAAAAAAATCAACATATAATTCGATAAATATTATGAAACTACATTCACATTTAAACGATAAATAAAATTAATTTGATTTTAATTAATTATAATAAAAAGAATTATACTTCAGTTTGAATTTGAAAAAATATATAAAACTCAATATACTCACAACATGAGTGACTCGACTAATCCAGTTTATATCTAAAGTCATATATTTAACTACAATAAGAATATATAATTTTATAATAATCATTTATTTTATAAATGTAAATTATAGGATGCCTCAAAACATATTAACAAATGAAAATAAATATTAACCAACGGTTATAATTTAGTTCTTTTGTAAAACTTATATATATGCATGAGACTGTAGAATATTATCGTTATAGTAATTTACATAATTTGGAATCAGACACTTTAGTTTATTTTTTATTAAATTCTAAGACCAATATATCTTAAGTTATACATAATCTTCCTCAAATATATTTTCATATCTAAGCCAACAACCAAAGTAAATGAAAATTAGAAAATTAATCATAATTCTAATATATTTAAAATAAAAAATATTATAGTTGAATTCAGAGAAATAAATGCAATCTAATATAGCCAAATGATAATTAAATCGACTCTAAAAAATAACAAAATCGACTAAATATAACATATCTAAAAATCATATGTCTAATTAAAGTAATATAATATTATAAATATAAATTATGCATAAAAATTATAAATTAATTTAAAATTAAAAATAAATAACAATCAATTATTATAGTATGTTTATTTTGTAAATATTTATACTAGTGCATGAGCACGGAAAAATAACCTAGTTATAAAAAGAAATACATAATTGAATATTAAACTACAAGTAAAATATCACATTTTGAAGTTTGCAAAAATCTATAATTAAAATTTGTAATAATTATGTCTTCATGTACTTCCCAAAAAACTTTTTTATTAAGTTTTTTTTTTGTAATATTGTTGTTTTCTAAATCTAGTTTTAAAATATTTTAAATTTTATTTTAAAGTTTTATCTAATTTTATGTAGAACTTAAACTTAGAAAAATAAATTAGAAAAATAAAATTTTCAAAGATTAAAACGATAAACAAAAAAATATTTAAGAATCATATATAAAGATAATGTGTAATTGTAAGGACTAAAATGCAAATAAAAATATGAAGCTTCAAATTTGAATCTTTTAGCAGTAAAACTTCAAATATGAAGTTTCACTTTTCAAAACTCCAATTGACGTTTCACTCCTCAAAATTTCAAATTCGAAGTTTTGGAGGTGAATCATCTTTTTTTTAGGTTATTGGATGCAAGTTTCCTATCTTTATTATTAAGTTATCAACAGTTTAGGAATAAATCCCAGTTATCAATCCATTTTGTAGGGTTAACTAAATGGTAGAAGCACCGTAGCCTAGCGGTTAAAGTTTAAAAGTTTCTACATCCAAGCCTGAGGTTCGAATCTCAGACTAAGCAATTTCTTTCAGATTGCATATGATAGGAGGTCCATGCTTCAATTCTCGGAGAAAACGATTTATTAAATAATTATGCAGACTACGGATGAAAGACTTACAAGGGATCTTCGACATAGTGAAAGTAAATCCGGCCAGGTATGGTCTTCATAGGACGGCTCAGGTGATACAGTTAGACATAGATTCTCATAAGGCATATAATATTGATCTTTCTTATAATTGTAATATCATAATAAATCAGCGTTAAAGAAAAATTAACTAAATTAATATTAAGGTCAATATATATATATATATATAAATATCTTAATTTTATAGTGGCTAATTCGCCGCTCTTTTTAGGAAATATTAAGGACTTAAACGGTGAATAGGAGGAAAGGTGGATTCAGAATTCTAATGTCAAAAGCATCCACATGTAAATAGCCATTCAAAAAAGGTAGGCTTAAACGGTGAATAGGAGGAAAGGTGGGTTCAGAATTCTAATGTCAAAAGCATCCAATAATCTAAATTTATATAATTTTGGTTTTAAGTTTTTTCGGTTTTATACCAAAAATAATAATTATATTTAGCTTTTATAACAGTTTTTGAATTTTGGTTGATATGATTAGATATCAAATTTATTAATACATAAAGGTATTTTCAGTGCTCTACACTTATAATATAATCCGGTTTAAAAATCGGTAATGTCAATGTTTTTAGGTTCCATAAATAAAAATAAAAACACAAATATTAAAAAAAGTTTTGATAAAGGAGGGACTTTGATTGTTGTTAATTTCTCCTCTGCAAGGAGGAGTCTCGCCTAAGGTCTGTCTTTCTCTTTCTTCATGTTGAAGTAAGACACCCCTTCTCCATAATCTCATCAAGTAACTCTATTTGATCTAAAATAGTGTACATTTCGATTTCGGCTGCGTGCCTTTTGTCTTTCTCATGAATGGTGAATTATGGCCTGGTAGTGTTCCGCGGCTGTTTTTTCTCCCATCTAGTAAATATCTTGTGATGTGCAAGACATCTTAACCTGAAACTAACAACAAGCCAATTATATCGGATATGATTTGAGAAAGAGAGAGAGAGAGATGAAACGCTTGTAAACACTTACTAGTAACAATATTTTTTCTGTAGTTTTTTTTTTACTCTAACGAGGAGGAGGGTAATTATAGATGTGTTCGTAATGAATGCGTATTATCAGGACTCACACGCAACTAGTTCGTTTTAAAACTTTGCCTCATTAACTTCGTAATACCAAATCCTGATTGATTGATGTAACACAAACTCAAAAATAAATTTGATTTCTAATAAAATCGAGTGATGTAAGTATAGCCAAACCATTTATTAATTTATCATTAATTATATTCTAGTAAACTCTATGTATGATTCTTTTCCAACTGGGTACAACTTTTCATCATTAGCTTAATAAAACCAAATCATTTAAGTTACGCAACCAGTTCATTTATTCTTCTAATAAATCGAGTGATGTAAGTTCAACCAAATCATTTAGAAATACCAATTCGGTTATACCAATTCATTAACGCAACCACCTCTACAAATCCGGTTTAGTATATACTTCGTTCTACTTAGAAATACTTTGTGTTGTGTTCAATTGTAAAAAGTAGTAAAACTGAGAAGTACTTTGTTTAACAAATCAAAACAGCTAAGGTCCGAATACAAGTTAACCGTAGACTAGTCTGAACGATGACAACATAAGAAATGGTTAAAGAAGTTAACCATAGAAAAGTCTTAACAAAACAAATATAGAACATAAATTCATACAATGACACTCATGGAAGACGGTACACAAACTCCTTATACTCTGCAATCTCATCAGCCATCATATTCATACGCTCCCTTAACCGCTGAACCTCCTAGACACCGATAACCCATGGTTGACGAAAGTGGAGGCCATCGTTCAGCAAGTAAAACCCAAAACTCTGTTATATTCTCTCTAAAGGAACAAAATCTAAAATGAATTAAAGTTAGTCAAATTACCTTGAAGTCCTTGCATGTGAAGTATCTACTCCCAGAAAAAGTATCAAAATATGTTGGATACTTTGGTTTTTGAGAGACCTCGTCGATGACTCGTTCCCCACATGGGCAACGGCTTGGAATCCCGTAGTGGGCATCTGTTACGTACCCAATCATGTCGAAGTGTTCCTTCATCTTCTTATTCTGCCTCTTGTTCATTTTCTTATCCTATGGATCCATGCCGCAATTTTTTAGATGTCGGTTCGTGATGTGAGATGAAAGAGAGATGGAGAGTGAACCCTTGATAGAGAGAAGGAAAGGAAATGAAATGAAGAAGACAGAGAGGGGACAGAGAGAGAGAGTCTAACTTTTGTTTTTTTTTGGGCCCCCCCCCCCCCCACTTTTTACCAAGTTTGCAGTTTTACGAGTATCTTCAAAGTTTCACTTTCCGATTCTTTTTTTCTTTTTTATTACATGTACCGGACTAAAGAGAATTATGTTATGGTTATATCACTTATATTCAGCTTTATACATTCTTCTATCGTCTAACCATGTAATAGTATAGCTTAATTCGTCAAATATATAAGTTTCATCATATCAGAAGGCCAATATTAAGATAAAAGCCATAAAAGTATAAGGTAATATTCATAAACAATCAAACACGTATCAAAATTTTTAATATAATTATTGTTTTGGATTTAAATCACTAATATCTTTAGACATATTAGAATAATACATGTATACATTTTTTAGTCCATTGTAAACAAGCAAACCAGTTGAATTTAATCTCCATTTCAAATTTTATAGGAATTTGACCAGTTTCATTAAGTTTCACTCAGTTATACAACCATAAAACAAAAGCAACATTAAAATATATGAATATATATTATGAACGGCTTTGTGTTTTACTCTCAAAGATTCGGGGTTTCCATGTGGAGTCTCCTCCTATCATTTCTCATCGGTCTTACTTGTTTTGGATTTAAATCACAATCTTTTCATGCATTTCTAATTTTTCTTTGGAATTTATCTTTTCATCCATTTCTAATTTTTCTTTGGAATTTTACCAGTTTCACTAAATTTCATTCAGTTATTCGTTTTACAATCAAACGGGTATAACAATCAAAAACTCGTAATTCCATTAATTAGATAGAAGTTCATATTACTTGTACAAGAAAATCTCCAGAACTACGACAGTAGGAATTAAACAACAACCTACAACTATCCTTCCATAATTTGGTCCTTCAATTCTCATGGTCACTTTGATAAGTTGAAGTTATTCTTCTAGCACATGAACTTGATTTTCCAATTGTTCTTTTTCATCCGTGAATGCCTCATCGACACATTTGAAAACATAATTGTCATTCACAAGATGAAAAAATAGAGAAAATAATGGCGATTTAGACAAGTTTAAACACTATACTAATAACTAAAGTTGAACGGTTTTACCTTCCTTTGAGCCGCATAGCGATTGATATAACATGGATTTTACCAGTTTTGAGCCATGGCATATAGTTGCTTTAGAGACTATTTATTGTTTTCGAGTCTTTTCAGAACTTTTACAGGTCTAGGTATGTTTTGGAGCAATGTGGAGATTGGAGCTAAAGATCGTAGCTGTTAAGAAACCAAGCAGAGAATACTATGTAAAAATCATTTCTTCCCTATCTATCACATTACATATGAGTTATGTATTTTTCTCCCTGACACGGTTATCGAAGACCTAACATTCTATCATCTTCCGACGCCGGTGGAGCATATGCTCGCCGGCGTCGCCTCCTGTCTCCTTTCCCTTTGTTCTTCTCATTTCCTCTCTTTCTTTTTGCTTCCCACTTTGTTTTCTCGCACAATTGTTTCTCTTCTTTTTGTGTTTACTCTGGTTTTAGAGCGCCAGTCAGATCTACATGTGTTTCTACGTCTGAAGCGGACTGGTCGCTGCTATCTCTCTTTTCCGGCCTTGAGGTGGTCGTCTGCCATGGAGGCTCGTGCCTCTTCAGTATGTCGGCTTTATACCACCGGATCTGATATTTTCTCGGGAAACTCCCGAAGATCTTCCACCATATCTACCACCCATTGTCGCTGTTCCTATGCAGTAGCAGCTCTCGAATCAGACTCCTCTGTTACGATTTCTCTGACCCATATACCAGTGATAAGAAGATTCATACAAGGCAGGGACAGTCATCTTCTGGAATCGAGCGCTTCAGTTTTACGGATCTCCTCAGACTTGTCTCAGAGCTGCTCCACCGTCTCCCTCCATGTTCTTCCCGGCGACGGCTTATTCCCAGACAACTCCATGGTAACCCTAATGGGCCTAGTGGGCTTCACTTACTATTATCTTTGTGTTATGGGCTTTTGCATTGAAATTTTCTTAGTGGGCCTTGGCTTATTATTTGATTCGCTCTATGATCGGGAATCATTAGCTTGCGTTTGGTGTTCTGGTTCTTCCTTCGGTAAAAAGAATATTGTTCCTTCATTGACCTCCTTTTGGGAGAGCCAAATTTTACTTTCCTCCCTTCGGGAGAGATCACTACTACCATCATCTCTTTTGGAAGAGATCTTCACGCCTCCACTTTCCCTCTATATGAGAGGTGAACCGTTTCCGGTGTCCAAACCGGTACTACTCTCCTCCTTTATGGAGCGAGTCTTGAAAAGCTCATTGGCTTTAGCCTTGCGAGCGTTTATTGACCATTCAATGGTTTTGGGTTTAAAGAAAGTTGATTCCAAATCTGCTATCCTCCAAATCTCAATATATCGAAGTCTCGAGGACTGGATTTCTTTAGTTGAAGATGTGGTGGCTGCTTGTGTTTTGTCTACAGCTTCAGACAGTGGTTCTAGATCTCTGAACATGTTCTCAGATGCTTGTGGCCTTGCCTCCCTATTCACCTCACAGGAATTGGTATACTGCTGTGTATTTCCTCTGATCCTATCCAGATGTATTCTCTTCTATGTTGTAGCATCAATGTGGTTGTTTCTTAGTTTTTATGATGTCCGTTTCTGGAACAATATATCCTTTATGGAGTGTAACCACCTTTAAATTTAATGAAATTGTTGTGCACAAAAAAAAAAAAGAAACCAAGCAGAGTCGATATTCAGATTACGTGTCGATCGAGAAAGAAACCTTTTCGTCGATCGAGGCACGTAAACGGGGCGACTTGTTCAAGTCCGACTTAAGCTCAAAGATCCACATAATTACAAGACTGCCCCTGGCCGATCGGAGTATTTATGTTTATGTGCTCTGCCATTGTATTTGGCAACACACACTTTCTTATTTTCTATTATTCACAACAACCAGTTTTAGGGTTTTCAGTAGATTTGGAGAGAAGATACAAGACTCCTTCAGAGCTTGTATTGGAAATCCATTGATTTCTTAATCGTATTCTATGCATTCTATTAAGATATTTGCTATGTTTTGCTTTGTTGTGTCTCAGTAATTTTCTTTGTTAGATTTATGGTTAATTAGGGTTATGAAGGATTAGCCAAAACTATTGAATCACTAAGGTGATAAATATATCAATCAATTGAATTACTATTAATGCATGTGTTCTAGAGTATCTAACTAGAACCATGAACTTAGTATTGTAGACAACTACGACTGTAGGTTCTTCACTTGAATTGATTCTTTTGAGCTAGGTTGCTAGATACATGCGACAACTGGTCTAGGAAGTTTAGTGAACCTATCGATAGGACTATAAAACCTATTTGAGGCAGTATCGATCGATGCTCATACCATATATAGCATCGATCGATACTGTTTCCGTGTTCACAAGCGATAGCTGGAACACTGGACTTAGATAATTTATTAGACTCACATACGAAAGCCGGATATTTATACATTAGAATTCGAGTTGTAGAATATCACATACATATCTTATGCATTCTAAATCTCTATAATCATGATTGCTTGAACCCCAAATCTAGCTATTTTCTCACTTATTTACAAACCAACCAACAAATCGATCTGCTTCGTTCTGATTTATTTACTGCTTTAAAATCTATTGCCTAGCTCAATTAATATTTAACTGTTTTAAATCTATTGTGTGTCCTCTCTCCTTGTGGATTCGATCCCTAAGTACTACAACTGAACCTCTTATTTGAGAGAGTAAAGTTGCTCTAAGGTAATTTGAGCAGTATCAGCGATACTATCGGCGGTAAGGGTTTGGATCGGATTTGGAGATGAGATCAATGACACCCTCGCCGCAGCTACACCTTATAGGGATCTCATGAGTTCTGACTCTTGTCCACACACCGCTCGTGGAACAGGAACCCGACCGATTGGTAATTATGCATATATATATATAGAGAGAGAGAGTTGAGATGAGAGATAATGGAGTTGAGACTTGACAGGATTGGGAGGATGGTAAATTGTTTTTATACTTCACAACATAATGAAATGACTCTTCGGGGTGTTTAGAAAATATGAGACAAAATTGGACGGGAATTTAATAAAAACAAATTTCAAAATCAAAATTTTACTTATCTGTTACAAAATTAACAAAAACAAATTTCCGAGTGAACCAATGTAGTGTTGAGAAGCATCTAATGCTTAATGTAGTGTTGGGTACACATGTAGTGTTAGTTTTATTCAGTTTCCTATAATCAATTCTTATCTAACCATCTGATAAAATACTTAATTTCATGAAATATATAAGTTTTCTACTTCATATTTTCTTTTCTTTCCTTTTTTCTTTTACGGTTTTACTAATCTAGTTATACAAGTTTTACGGTTAAACTAATACAAATCATACCACTAGTGTTTAAATTTCTTACATCAATAATCAATATACGATCTATCAAGTCCTCATCATATACAAACCAAGTTCTATACAGTTGAAATCAGTTGAAGTTTTAAGAAATTGTCCAAAGTTTTGAAGTTTCAACAAGTTTTAATAAGTTATACATTCTGGGTTCGATTTTAACTTTTCTTTTGATGGGTTACTCGTGACTCGTCTCTTGTTGTCAAATCCTCCTTTTGGTGATGAAAGAATGAGGAATGAGAGAATATAATGCTTATTTTCATGAACTATGGAAGTTTTGTAATATAATGCTTATTACAAGTTTTTTAATATCATAATTTTGTATTATAATCATCTTATTACATCTAATATAATGCTTATTTTATTACATATAATATAACCATCTAATATAATCATCTTTGTACATCGTCTAATATAACGATAAAAATGATTATTTTAACCATCTAATATAATAGTTCATGAACTATATAAGCATTGTCATATCATAATTTCAGTTGTTTATACAATTTTGCTATTCTAATTATACAAGTTTAACAGTTTTACGGTTAAACTAATAATAAGTTATACCAGTTGCCAATATAGTTGTACCAAGTTATACAAAGTTATACCATTTGTGATGGGTACGAGTTAAATCGACTGGAAACATGTAGTGCTTAATGTAGGGTTAGGTTCACATCTAGTGCTGCTTATAGTAAATTTCACATAATCAATTATCATCTAATAAAATACTTATTTCATTCATTTATAAGTTTTGTGATAACATAATTTCATTTCGTTTTTCTTCTACATTTTGAATAGTTTAGTTATAAAAGTTTTACGGTTGTACGTAGGCCTGGGCGTTCAGGTCTTCGGGTCGGGTTCGGGCCGGTTCATTTCGGGTCCAGGTCCTAAATATTTGGACCCAATAAGTACTTGTAAATTTTCGGTTTGGATTCGGATCAGTTTTTCTCGGGTCTGGGTCGGTTCGGGTCTATAGTTAAAATACCTAGAAAACACCCGTCATTTTGGGGTCTATATCGGGTTCGGATCGTGTTCGGTATTTAGAATCTGAAAAGGACATGACATACTCAAACTCCATCAAATTTAGTCGATATTTGTCACATATATCTAAAATTTTACAAAATAAATTAGATTAAACTATTAATAATTAAAATAAAACATTTTTAAAGTCTAAATTTTACATTTTAAAGTTTCATATTACTTCAAAATGTTACAAAATAATAACAAATATTGTTAACAAAAGATATTAAAACTAAATCATAAAATAATATATATAAAACAGAACACAAACAAATCATATTTTTAGATATACATATTTTAAGTCGGGTACAAATCGGTTCTTATCGGATCGGGTCTATTCGGGTCAGTTCTTTTTGGGTCCGGCTCTATTCGGGTCAGTTCTTTTTGATTCCGGTTCTTTCGGGTAAAAGAAATTTGGACCCAAAAGGTACTTGTAAATTTTCGGTTCGGGTTCATGTTAGGTATTTTTGGGTTGGTTCCGGTTCAGATTTTCGTCTCCATGTTCAAATGCCCAGGCTTAATTGTACATTTCAACTAATACTTTGTTTTAGCAAGTTATACAAAGTTATATCATTTATGTTGGATAGGAATTGAATCAATTGAAAAACATATAGTGCTTACTATAGAATGTTTTTCACGTGCCCATGGTTTATGACAACATTGTTGTGTGATTCCCTACATATAAATGTGCTATCGCCTTTGTGCGGCATAACTTATTTATCATTGTTTTACTAGTGTAATGGTAAATAGAATGTGTAAGTTAAATGTTATGATTTGTGTGGTTATGTACACGGCAGTAGTTGAATGGCATCCGCGTAGACTATTAATCTATGAAAGGTGTGTAGTATTGCATTTGTAGTATATATTTATGTGTTTGTTCTGAGCTGACACATTGGATTTGTGTTATATTGTTGGTGTTTGATTCCCTCGACCGAAATGTGCAATCTTGTTAGTAAGTCAAAGCTTATTTCTAAAAGTTTCGATTGGCTGTGGAAGGTAACTAGAATTCAGAAGTGGAAGGGTAGAGTTGAGTGGTTTGGGTCATGGAAGAAACGAGGGACTATACGCTCTCAGTTATGTTTGCACATCAAAACTATTTAAAAAATAATTTACTAGTAATTATTTGATATGTATAATTTGTTCTAGAAGATAACATGATATAAACAACAACAATAATAATATTTTTAAAAATTAATAAAATATTAGGTAAAACAAATATATCTTAATTTAAATTTAACTAAGATATTTAAATGTAGTAAAAAGAACCCATATCAATAAATACTTTAATTTTATAACAATAGTCACCAAATAGAACTAATAATTAAAATAATAGAAAAATTGTTTAGATAATTACATAGATAAACGTAGACTACTATGAAATGAATTTAGAATTTTTTTTTTTGTTAAATATACTTAAAATGAACGTGGGTTTTTAGTTGAAAACCAAAAAAAAAAAATACTAACTCAAATCTTAACACATGTAGTATTTTTGTTGACGCTGAGTTTTTTTTTGAATAAAATATTAAATTTGATTCAAAAGAAAATAAACTTGTTTACAGCAAAAGCTACTTTGGTTATAATTTTTTTTAACAACAAAAGATTAGAAAACTATGTTCCCACTGCTACGATCCATGCTTGAAAAGCATTGTCCAGTCTCTTGTCTTGTGTCCGAATGGAAGTAGTTCTATTCTTGACTTGTATGTCAATTATCCGAAAGAGAGTCTCCGGTGGTCGTGGTTTCTCTCCATGCTTTCGAGAATTTCGTTCCCGCCATATCATGTAGAGCGTGGTCTGAAATACGTAACGTGCAAGGAACATCTGGGTTCGAGAAAGCTGAGACTGCGACATGAAAAGGATGATACTACTCCCCTCTTCCGTGTGATGGTTACCCAAGAGCTCACGCATTAGTCTTCTCCAGAGAGATGAACTGTAAGTGCATCGGAAAAAGAGATGATCTCGAGTTTCATGCTGATGTTGACATAGCACACAGCCCCATCAAGCCATGAACAGAACCGGAATTTTGGTGTCGCGTGTCTGAACCATAGGCCCTTGTGCCAAGACACCTTGTCTGATGTGATTCCAAGTTTCCCGAGTGATGAACGCTTTTGTAGACATTTTGTTTTCCCCGCCAGAGCACAACATCCTCTGCATCAGAGCTAGGCAATGATATGAGATGGTGCTCCACATTAATGAGATCCTCTGAGCGATGATTTCATCGCCTTCTTTTTGTCCTGGCTGTATGGACAGTATCATGAGTTACATTTATCAATTTTATTAAAAGGGTAACTCAAAATTGTAACTCAAATATAACATATCATAATTTAAATAGCGACTCAAAATTCTAAAATTAATTCATGATTGGTAACATTTTTTGAATTATCCTTCTAACTCAAACTTATTCATGATAACTCAGTCACCAATGAAACAAAAAAAAAAAGTTACTTTTGGAGGTGGGAAGTCTCCCAGCCGATAACTTGTGGAGGAAACCAAGTTTTGGTCGACGGCTATGGGATGCATTTACCTCAAGTCTTGGCAGCGAAAATCTCCACCGTGGATTACATGGACAGGTCATCAATAATCTAGACGAGATGGACATTATCTGCTGACTTTCCGTGAGTTTAGTTCGAGCAGGTGAGAATCGATCGCCACTGACGGATTGTCGTTCGAAAACATCAGGTGCAAGGGAAAACTCGGCGATGGTCCTCAGATTGCCATCAAACGATTTTGGAGACTTTCATGGCCTGATCCTCTAGAATTCACCTTTCGTCTTTTCTTCACCATTTTGAAGGTTTTTGCCTACTCATTGAAATGTGTGCTTCTAACTTGTGACATATGTGGTGGAGTATCAGTATGAAGCACAAGGTGTTCGGAGATTGAGTGAAGAGTGAGCATATGGCGAATTTGATTGGTTGTTGTTCTGATGAATACGAGAGACTTATTGAGTCTGAGTATGTGTATGCCTAATGCAACTTTTTCAAAGCATCTCTTTCCCTTTTTTATACATTTTCTCACTGACTGATGGATGATGTAGTTGTAGCTTAAGAAGATTGTAACTAAGTTTCAGGGGAGAAAAAAAAAGACCAATGAAATGGGAAGCCAGGTTAAAAATTGCACTTCACACCGCAAAAGCCTTGGCGTATTGTATGACAAAGGAATAAACTTACCATACAGGATATTATTGTTTGATAAGGTACCTCCATTTTCTTTTTATTTTCCTTATATGAAGTAAACCAATAATATTTTTTTTTTAAATTCCAAATTGCTTGATGACAGGCAGGCAGGCAATTCTAAACTTTCTTGATTAACATCTCATGAATAATAGCCACCGAAGGAAGAATCATAGTGTACCACTTAGTTTTTGCTCCTCCTGAATATTTACGCTAGGATGATCCTTAAAATTATTACAGAAATAAGTTGGTTCATATAATTATATAATAAGTTTTTTTTATTAAAGTAATGTGTTTAAAGTATATATGTCAATTAATGATTTTGAATAATAAAAATTTGATAAAAATTAGTGTATCTTCTATAATATTTTTTTAATTTTAAACTATTAAAATTAATTAAACAACCACATTAACCATATAATAAAAATTTAGTTTTTTTTTTTCTGTATATGTTACATTTTGAATTAAAAAGCAACTATAAATTACTAAAATATTTGAAAGTCTCACATTCAAATTTTGTGATCCATGGTTTAAAGTTTTTGTTATGACAAAATACAAATAATTACAAAATCATATAAGTAAAAAATCTAATTTAATTAATTATTAAGATAGAAGATATATATATATATATATACACATCATTTTAAGTTAAAATATAACCCCTATAAAATACATAAATATTTTAATTTTGAAATTTACTTTGAACAATTATTTTTGATAAAAGTTTTGAACAAACATTGAAAACTTAATTTTTAAAAAATTATAAATTAATAAAATTATCAATCTCACATTGAACAAACATTGACAACAAATGATAAAAAAAACATATGAATAGAAAACATCATTTAGTAAATATTAATATTAAAAATATACTATGTATGTTAATATCATTTAAATTTAATTATATATTCTATCAAATAGAAAACAATATTCTTTGGACTAATAAAATTAATTTATATGTTTGCACCAATTTAATTATATATGTAATAATTACTGACTTTTAATTTTTTAATATATATTTATTATTTCGTAATATGTAAAAATATATAACACATAAAATTAAGTTGATATATAATGTTTGCCCCGCGCTAGATCATAGCATTTTACATAACGCATAAAATTAAGTTGATATTTAATGAGGATGAGGTATACGTAATAATAATTTTAGTATGAGAAACTTTAATAAAAAATGCCCCCTCATATTAGATGCCCTAATCGGCGGTGGATTCAGTAGTTTGCCGTTGGGCCTGCCCTGCCGAAACCCAAAGTGACTATCATACTTGATGAACTGATTTCAACAGATGCAGTAACAAGTCACCACCCAAACTTTGGTGTTTGAAATAACTATAGCCTAAAAAGTATCACAGTGGGAGCATCACACTTTATGTATCGATATATATGTTGGAGTAAGGATCGACGACAAAAACATAAAACGTACGTTGGGTAACTTGGGTTTGGTGCAAAGACAAAAACCGACAAAAACAAATTAGATCTGAGCAATAAATGCTGTCTTGAGAAAATTCATGCAATTGCTTATACATATGTCCATAAATATGTTCGATAGAACTATATGTAAAGCAGTTATGTACGTACAGATTTCTTCGTCACACTAGCTATCATAACTTACTTTGACCAACCAAAGCGACACTATCATTTGTATAAAGCAACGACTACTATATAGATCTATATATGTTATGCATACATATAAAGATATACATGACAAGAACACTTTCATGCTCTAAAATTCTTGATATCATCCACCACGGTTATTGTGTTTATATGGATCAGTAGTTAACAACATCCCTACCCCAACCAACAAATTCACCATATACACATATTCTATACACATTTTTATTTGTATATCATAGTCTATGATAAACTGTTAAATACCTTCCCATATCGAAAGATTTAATTTACCTTGTGTTGTATTATTCATGATTCGAGCGATTGATTACATCGGAACTGAAGTTTTCCCAAAATGTAAATAACCATCATATAATATGGAGTTTTAACTTCTTGAACATAATTTGAAAAAGAACATAGTGATACGTAGCTTCATAAATCTAAATAAGCCAAACGAAAACACCATCGTGATAAGAGAGAAATCTAGAGGAGAAAAAGAAGCAAATAGAAGAACAAAAGGTAGTCGTGAAGCCAAAAGAAAATACAAAAGGTAGTCAAAATAAAAAAACACACATAAAGAAAAGAGAGATGTAACAAAGACACTTGATTTGATGATATTATCGAGATGAAGATCGCTTTAAAACAGCGAAGGATCGGACCGAGACGCTTGATTCCCCTTTCGGATCTCGTACGCACACGTGGATGATGATATATGATGATGATGATCAAGAATCCATCTATATGAAAAAGTAGAGAGAGATGAGGCAAACCCTAATCTTAAAATCTTGATGATGATGATAATCAACAACTTCTTCTTTTTCTTGGGATTCTTGATCTTGGGTTTGTGTGATTATGTCTTCTTCTTTGGTATTGGGACTTGGGAGGTGAAGAGAAAGAAGAAGGAGAAGAAGACGACGAAGATGGAGATGATGAATTATCATCATCATTATCATAATGTGGTGGGGAACAAAAGTGAAGGAAGAGAGAGAGAGAGAGAGAAGTGAGGCTGTAATGATGATGAGGGATGAATAGAAGTCAGAGATAGGGGAGGAAATTATCATTACTACTTTGAACAAAATGTTTTCTAGCTTCTGTTTTCTTTATATTTTTGGGCTTTGAACAAATATCCTAACCTTATCTTATTCCCTTGAGACTTTCTCCCCTCTTATTTTATGGTACATAAATACCTTTATGACAACACTTAGAGGCAAAACATTTTAAATTACCTACATCCAATGTTATACGGAGAAAGGTTAAACGAACATAAGATTTTTAATATTTACAATCTTTAGCTTGCTATTTTCTTCGTACACATTTGTTTTATAACTCGATTAGCAAAGCAAAATAAATATAATTATATGTATTTCATCCAGTGCCATTTTTTATAACTGCCAAAATTTTATGGAAACAGATAATAATCGTTTTGAATGTGATGATTCCCTACAAGAAAAAATAAATTTTACGAGGGCGGTTTTCCTCGTTAGTTCGTCGTAAAAGAGGTTTTACGACGAATTAGCGAGGAAACACGTTTTGTCTTTACTCGTTTGTCGTTACACATATTTTCTCGCTAATTCGTCGTAAATTAGCGAGAAAAATATTTCGTCGTAAAAACAAAGAAAACAAATCGTCGTAAAGACCACGTAGACAGTCGACGTAAGAATATCGCTACCGTTCCTCGTAAATACCACGAAAGCATTTCCTCGTAAACGACACGTAACTACCTTGAAATGTTTTCCTCGTAATTTTCACGTAAATACCTTGAAAGTATTTCTTCGTAAAATACTCGTTTAACATTTCTCGTGATTTCCTCGTAAATGTTTAACGTAAATAAGTCGTAGATTAGCTACGAATCTACTTCGTTTAATTATTTAACAAATTTAAAAATATAATTAAAAAACAA
>NC_027755.1:24755095-24755348 GCF_000695525.1 Brassica oleracea var. oleracea
GTGCATCGCCCGGAGGAATTCATCACTCCTCCTGTCTACATCCTCCTCGGCATGTGTGTCGTCGGATGGTCCCTCGCCTGGAATGGGATTTTGTCGTCGCTTGTTCCTCAACAAGATTTCCCATTCCGGATTTGTGGCCGCTATAAAGTCCAAGAAGCGATCGAGTCCACCCACACGAGCTGTGAACGCAGATTTTGTCGCGGTCAACTCGTTACGCAGCTCAGTGACTTCATCATCCCGTCGCTGACCATAA
>NC_027755.1:24755416-24757052 GCF_000695525.1 Brassica oleracea var. oleracea
AACCTTAAAAACAAAAAATAAATATTGTTAGTAAAAATTTAAAGTTAAATTAAATGAATAATAAAAAATTAAAATTTTAGAAAATTTACCTCCTCGTAAATCTTATCCACATCAAGTGTGGATAAGGTGACGGATAATCCGTCGGTAGAATGCTGGGTCAGCTGGGTCTGGCGGTCTTCAACCTGAGCAACCACGTCGTTGTAGATTTGCTCGGACTTGCCATCTACAAATACGCCCGCTTTGTTCTTGTGGGTCCTCTCGTAAAGTTCCATAAGAGACGGGAGATGTCCCATCTCTTTGGCCTAAAAAACATTTAAGAAAGTTAGAATAAAAATATATATATTAAAAAATTTATTAAATAAAATATTTAATTACCGTTTCCAAACGGACACCGGCGTGGAGTTTTTGGCCCGTTGTGTGAAGCATCGGCGGGGGTATATATAAGATTACATATCGTCGCAAATTCCTCGTAAGGTTACGACGAAATAGCGAGCAGTTACAAAGGCCCGTGTTTTTTTGTACGAAGAAATAGCGAGGAATTACAAAGGCCCGTGTTTTTATATACGTGGTATTAACGACGATTTTGCTTACGTGGAATTGACGAGCCGCGCTTTCCTATAAATATATTCACAACTCTCATTCTCAAACCACACACAAACTCCCAAATCACACCCTATCTCAAATCTCACTCCTCAGCAAAATCCTATTCAAATTATAAATATTTAAAAAAAGGAAAAGAAGAAGATATTAGAATTCATGTGGGCGAGACTTACGTATTATAATTGCTGGAAGTCTTGCCACATGTGAATCTGGTATCTTTCTCCTTTTTCTTTTTTTCTAGTTTTTACACTACGAGGTATTTACGACGATTTCGTCCTACGTGGTGTTTACGACGATTCCTGTTACGTGGTGTTTACGATGATTTCTACTTACGTGGAATTAATGAGTGTTATGTTTAAATCCCTAAAATCCGAAACCCCAAACCCTATATTCCTTATTTTCTACTTCATATATTCCAAACCCCATCTTTATTTTTATATTTTGTCGTTATTTCCTCGTTGGCTTACGTGGTGTTTACGACGATTTCGCATACGTGGTGTTTACGACGATTTGCTCTTACGTGGAATTAACGAGTCCCGCGTTCTTTATTTTTATATTACGTCGTTATTTCCTTGTTGGCTTACGTGGAATTAACGAGTGTTATGTTTAAATCCCTAAAATCCGAAACCCCAAAGCCCATATTCCTTATTTTCTACTTCCTATATTCCAAACTCCATCTTTATTTCCATTCCAAACCACAATTCCCACATTTGCTTATTCATAAAACAAACTCCCACATTACCTTATTCATAAAACAAACCCCACATTACCTTATTCATAAAGCAAACTCCCACATCTTATTCATAAAACACACTACACAAAATCAAATACATCAATTGGATACATCGACATTCTCGTCATCACTAGAAACATCATCATTTTCATTAAACTTGTCTTCAACAGCTTCGTCTGTGGCATCATCGGTAAGATCTTCGTACTCGTGATTATGCGGATCAATGAGAAGGATGTCATCAATTTCTTGTTCAGGTTCCTCGACTTCATTTATCTGTTCTTCTTGCAATGGTGGTTCTTCTCC
>NC_027755.1:24759009-24785792 GCF_000695525.1 Brassica oleracea var. oleracea
GCGAGCGGTGTTGAATCTGCTTGATGCATAAATGTCTCCAGACCCGCAAGGTATTCTTTCGTCACTCTCCCGTTAGCATCTCTATGCATATACATCCACTTCCGCAACTCGTAAATAGTCCCGGAGCCAGCCATTTTTTTTTCTTTCACGTTTTTTGTTGTTGGTGTATTTAAAATGATCTTCAAACATCCATATTTATAGGAAATTTCGAATCTGGTAGTTGTAATTTTCCTATGAATTTACGACGAAAATTAATTAGGTGACAAAAAAAACGTGTAACACCTACATAGTTGGTGGATTCAAAATTTTCTCGCTAAATACACGTAAATTATTTCCTCATAAATAACACGCGAAGTTTACGTCGTATTTACGAGGAAATAGAATTTCTCGTAAAAGACACGTCAAATTACATCTACTTTACGACGAAACGCTTTTGTCGTTACTTTACGAGAAAATAACGATGACATTAGTTTTCCACGTAAGTTTCTCGTAAAATCGACGTAAATTTACGAGGATTGTTTTTCCTCGTTTCCTCGTTAAGCATGTGTTTTCTTGTAGTGATTTTACTACTACAATACATTTATTTTGATGATTTTATGCTAATTTATTCACACTATTTTATCATATTTATTACTATTTAATCTATTAATTAAATAAATAATAACTATTTACTGTTTATACTAGTTTAATTGTTATCTTAGAGCATGATTATTGGAGGTTCTTAGAGTGAGATTCTTAGCGGAATTTAAGAACCCGTCTCTTAACTTTTAACTAAAAAAGTTAAGAACCGGCTCTTAAAACTCTTATTTAAAAACCGGTTCTTAGCGTTTTTAGTTAAAAATTAAGAGACGAGTTCTTATATTCCGCTAACAACCGCACCATAAGGACTCCCGATAATCATGCTCTTACTGTCCACAAAGTAGAAAAAAGTAAGGATGGATCAACAAATTTATTGAACATTCCTCCAAAAAATCATATAAAACAAATATTGTAATCCAAATGAACGAGGTATATGTAAAGTGTATAATAGAACAATCTTGCTCAATCTTGCTTCATCGTTATTCTTATAGAAAAACAATATTGAAGCTAGTACTCTAGATGGCTATCCAAATTACAATTCTCCATATCAAAGCTATGGGTCTTCTTGACAACCAAATTTTGGAAGACAACTACTATCTCATTTTACAATGATTCATCCGATAACCTCCGAATCACATAAGTTCAAGGTATTGATAGAGTGATAAAAGTTTTTCGTCAATGATAAAAACAACAGAAGAAAATACAGTTTTGTTAAAAAAAAACAGTTTTGTTAAAAGAGGCTCATTAAAAAAAAAGACTACAAAACAGATACACATTTATTAGCTTGAATGAGCTTCCACAAGCTCTTGATCGTGAAGCCAGTAAGGCCTTTCAAGAATCAGATCTGATTGCAATCACCCTTCTTTGTCATGCTCCTATATTTTAATAGCAAAGTTTATGAATTGAAAAAGTGATACACTTTCAATAAATTTAACGTATACAATAGATATGTATTATATAAAAACTTATTAACAGGACTATATATCTAACTAGTAGAATCACATTAGCGTTAATACAAAATTTTAAAATACACTTGCAAATTTTTCTTGATAGGGTTTTCTGAATTTTCAATTGAACATTGTGGAGGACTGCGGAGTAACACAAATCCTCCAGCCTCGGATATATTCGACCTTGTGGCAAAGACACAGATACTTATTGTTTAGCTTCAATATGAAACAGCTGCGTATTGGGTATATTAAACTTAAATCTTTCCCAAAATCTCCACACAGCTCAACCCATTTTGTTAATTTTCTTCCAAATTGGTGATTCCTTTACAACATAAATGATGCTCGTTCATTTACGTCAGTCACCAGTGTATGTATTAAGTTCATTTAAATTTAAAAGTAACGAAAAAGTTAAAGGATGGATCAAACTTTTTGATCGATCGGGCTTATTCTAAAAGCACATGGATATTCTTTCCATATGCAAAACATTATGTCGATTCCATCAACCAACTTTTTCAGTTCAATCTCAGTGCTTTTTCATACATTAAATTGATTAATATCCACAATATTCCAAGCTAAAGCTTTCTTTCCACCAAACTTGACATGTCATGTAATTAGATACACACTAAATTACTATTGTGTTAAATTGCTTCAAGATTTAGATCATTGCTGCTTGCAATAAGAAAATCCCATAATAGATACTTACTAGGAGTTTCAAAAACTGTGTGTTGAATTGGATTAATCACTACAAGAAAACTTCTACGTAACTAGGAAATTTTACGAGGAAAAAATGGCTCGTAAATTTACGTCTATTATAAGTCGATTTTACGAGGAATATTGAATTCCACGTATTATCGTTGTAAAGTAACGAGAAATCCATTTCGTTGTACAATTGAAGTTAGTTTACGAGGAATATACGAGGAATTTTAATTTCGTCGTAAAGTAGTCGTAAAATTAGCTTCTATATTACGACAAATTGTTTTACGTTTCTCTAACGAAAAAGTTTTGAGTATATCTCCATTCTTGATTAATATGAATAATTTTAATGTTGTCTTTATTTTGTAGGTTAAATACGATGATCCATCTTACCCCTCCATGGTTTCACGAATTAGTTCAGGATCCAGTTGCAAAGGTCACAACATCACCGATGTATTCACACGAGGCATTACTTTCATGCATATGAGTATGATAGATAGCGGGCGACAAGTAATTATGGAATATGTGTGAAAGGCGAGACAAATTTCTATGGGATTTTGCAGGAGATTATTGAAGTGGAATTCACAAGGTTATTGAATCTGAAATGCGTCCTCTTCAAATGTGAATGGTTCGACCCTGTCGTCAACAAAGGTGTTCAGTTTAACAAATTTGATGTTGTTGATGTCAATTCTGGACAAAGATACAACAAATTCGAATCTTTCATATTAGCTTCGCAAGCAGACTAAGTTAGCTTCATTTCATACCCTCGGCTGAAAGACTGTGGCATAAATTGGTTAGCAGTTATCAAAGTTACACCTCGCGGACGAATAATCTGTGGAGAATTTCAAACTTGATGATGTTTGTAGAGATGACTCGAATGTCGATGATGTATTCGAATAATGATGTAATTTTTTCCATATATAAATCAAATAATGAATTTCAAACTTAATGTATGTGTTTGGTTTGTTTAATTACGAAAATTAAATTTATAAACTGATTTTAGAGTTGGGCAAAATGTTAAGAGATTTATGGATTGAGGGTTTAGAGAGTATAGAGTTTATAAGTTAAGTAACTTGGGGTTTGGGGTTTTAGGGATTCAGAATGAGTCGTCATTAATTCGGGATCTGGTTGATAATTTGTAATATATTTCGTCGAAAATTACTTGTAATATATAAAGCTTTCATCGTAAAGTTCTCGTAAACTGAAAACGCGGGACATGGTTTATTCCACATAACACTTTTCGTCGTAAAATCTTCGTAAACCGAAAACACAGGATCTGGTTTATTCTTCGTAAAATGAAAATGCGGGAAGTTCTTCCTCGTAATGTTACGTGGATTTTACGACGAAACCTAAAACAAAAACGCGGGAAATGGTTGATTATTCATAAATTTACGAGGATTTTACGAGGAAATATACATAAACCAAACTCGCTACTCATTTCGTAGTGTTTGCCTCTCATTCTCCAAGCAAAGTATTCCTATCTACTTTGTCTTCTTTTTTGTTTAGTTTAGGTGGTTAGTTTAGGGGAATTAGGGTTTGATTAGATGGTTAGTTTAAAGAATTTGTAGATAAATTTATGGAATTTGTAGATTACAGGATGAGGAATTTTAAATGTTACTTGATTAATCTAATTAATTTTTTTCCAGATTGTTAGGAAAAACAAGCCGACACCTCATTACAGAAATCTGTTTGGTGCGCCGGGTAGTCATGCAGGAACATCATCTTCTTCAGACAACGCTCCACAAAGGAGGAGGAGGGGGAGGTGGAGAGAAAGAGTAGTCATGAGTACTTCCCGGAGTTCCATAACCCTAGCTAGTTTTTTCTTTTTTCTTTTTATTCTATTATAAATTTGAAACTTAAATATTTATAAAATATTTTTTGAATTTTTCCATTATTTAATTTTTTTTATCATTTTTGTTCATTAATTTAATTCTGACTTTTTAATATAGAAAAAAACACGAATCAAAGTAAATGCGTATTTAATTCTACGTAAATTTAACGAGTAATTTACGTGAAATTATACGTAAATTTCTTGTAAAACTTTAGTTTGAATTTACTAGGGAAGCCACACAAATTCGTCATAAAGTCCAGAATTTATGACGATTATTTGCGTTTATTTTACGAGGAAGCTGACGTCATTAGTTTGATTGTTTATTACGACGAAATATTAAACGTCTGTTTTACGGCGAAATACTTTTCTTATAACTTTACATGATTTAGCGAAGAAATATGCTTTTCGACGGACGATTAACGACGAAATGACTTTCGAGGTTATTTCTTCATAATGTGTTTTTTACGACGAATCAACTACGATTTCGGTCGTCGCTAAGTCTATGTTTTCTTGAATATATTCACTTTCGGGGACAACCTATTTGCATATTTGTTATATTTTTCTGTTCGAAGATTTGTTATATGTAAACTATAAAATTAGATTACATCAAAATATTCATCCTTAAGAACAATTGCTATGTTTATCAATTTCTGCAAATAATTAATATGGTCTTTCTAGTCAACTGAACTTACTGGCAAAAGGAAAAGGCTGTTCGTGAGTATATAGATTACTAAATTGCTAATAACATGAGCTTTATTGGGTTTTTAAAGAAAGAGAATTTCGGCAGTCCATGTCTTGTATATACAGGATACACACCGTAAGTTATAGTTATACTTTTATTCTCGAGTACATTATTAAAGTGATGACAGTCAGAGGACAATAAAAAAGCAAAGACAGAGGAATCAAAATCATGAAACCCAGAAAAGGCAGTGCCTTGAAACCAGAGAGGGAGGGAATGCGGTTTTTTACCTGTAAAAGGCAACCTCATATACAATGATCTATCTTGCATGCTTTAAAAATATAATAATATTATACTTTGGAAAATATTTTTAGATTAACTCTGACCCAAAAAGATTAACTTATTAATGAAGAATGAGACTTTTCGGAATTCAGACCTCCGCCCCCTCAAAAGTGCTAAATTGTCAGCGTTATTCTTAAGAAAAGTTTAATTATCGGGAAAAACAAATACCACACTAGCATTATCATTTTTCATGTTTATACCATTTTTACCTTCACTTTTAATAAAAAATAAAAAATATCTATATTTCTAGGATTAACTAATATAGATTTAAGATTTAGAATCTAAGGGTGGAGAAGGATTTTAAGAATAGAAAATTTAAGATTCTAATAAATATATAAATAAATACTTAAATAATATAAAAAAATTAAAAAATAGTTTCCAATATAATTTTTGATTTTCAAAAAAAAAATTGAAAAAAAAAATTCGAAAAAATTCAAAAAAATTCAGAAAAAATTCGAATTTGAAAAAATATAATTCGAAAATATAATTTAGTAAATTATTATTTAGTAAATATATAGAGAACAATGATATAAAAGTATTTTGCCACTTAATGAAAAAAATATTTTTGAAAATGTGAATTTAGTGGTGATAAAGATGAATAATAATACCATGAAAGTGGTAAACATGACATTTTTCCTTAATTATTTATATAATAATTAATAATAACATGTGATGCACAGGATGAAATTTCAATTGCACACTTTTAACTTCATCTCATTTTTCACTTCAAATTCCAGTTTTGTTTAAAATATTTTCCAACATCATTCCCTTTTCTATTCAAATAAAATAGAATAATCATTTAATTATTCTATTGACACTCCAAAATTTAATAGAATCTGAATTAGAATAAAATGCAACTCTGTTTTGAGATTATGATCTATTTTCAAAATGTTAATATATTAGAAATACTCTTATAAGAAAGCAAGTAAGTGATGTCAAAATCAAGCAAATTTAATTTAGACCATAGTAGCATTAATTTGTTTTTAGGAATTTATTTTTAAAGTATTGGGCACATTTACATAGTTCATTAGTATACTTGACCGTGTGTTTGGTTATATGTAAAATCATATTTAAAAATCTTGTACAACTCCATATCACAATATCAGGGGATATTGAGTAATATAAAAAAATGTATAACTATAACCATCACATAAACGTTAAAAAAATTTGAAAAACTAGATAAGATAAAATAGTAGGAATAAAGAAGTATAATTGTTTTTCTCAAATTTTGCGAGAAACAATTGAATTTTAAAATTCCCTAAAATAAAAGAACAAGAAGAAAATTTAATCTTTATAAATGACATGATTTTAAAATGATAAGATATTTTTGTTTGAACTAGTTCCCAATAAAAAAATGAAACAATATAAAAGAATGAATAAAAATATTTGTTACTTATTATTCCTTCCTTAATTTAAAAATAATTTTTCTTGTTTTATAATTCTTTAAATTAGAAAAATTAGAGGGAATGATAGGTAAATTTTATTCCTTATAAATGGTATGAAATGTAAAGAATGAATAAAAATTTACTTTTGTCACTTATTCATTTGGCCACTATTTGGAGTTTTAATGTTTTTCTTCGTTTTTTTGTTTTTTTTTTTTGGTCACCATTTAAAACTTAAGAAAGATAACCATTAACTTCAGTCTTCGCAATTATTTAATTATTTATAAATTTCAAAAAAAACATATATACATATATATATTTATATGGAAAGAGACTTTTTCCTAGTCTCAGGCTTCCCATTCTCCCGTCACCAGATGGGGCTGGGTAAAATTATCTGGTACTTATCTTGTACATGCTGTTTGCCTCGTACTCGTTTGTAAAAACAAGTATTTTTTTTTGTTCAAAAAAATGACTAGTATTACTCGTTGTCACGTCGAATAACAAATCGCAAAAATGTATTACTTATAAATATGAATCTAGTAACAATGGCATCTCCAATGAGACTCTATTTTTTCTCTATAATTTACACTAAAAATCTAAAATAGAGTAACTCTATTATATTGTAACTTTTGTTCTAATAGAGTTACTCTATTATAGAGTGAAATATAGAGAAATGTCATATTTTACTCTATATTTGGAGTGAAAAAGTAAATCCTCTATATTTCACTCTATAATAGAGTAACTCTACTATAGAATAACACTATTGGAGCAAAAGTTACGCTATAATAGAGTTACTCTATTTTAGTGTAAATTATAGATAACAAAATAGAGTTCTTTTGGAGACGGTCTAAGTAGCAGGAAACAACTAGTACCGCTTTGTTAATACTTGCTACTCGTAAAAAGTACTTAATTCTATTTAAGTTTGTGTAAAATATATTTTCCGTGAAATCTATCTATATTATAATAGTTGAATTTTTGCTCACTCCTCAGCGCGCCACATCAGCGTTTTGTGGGCCCCACTTTTAAAAAATGTGAAAATGTGTCAAGTCCATGGCTCGAATCCGGGTTATTAAGATATAAACACCAATATTTATACCACTAAGCTAAATGCTACTTTGTACATTGATGGCCGAACCTAATATATATTTATAAAGGTCAGAAGCCCTTGCTTCTTCGGCTTCCTCTAAGGGTAGGACCTACAAGTGTGTTATGAGTTTTATTTTTAAATGGGATTCATCACATTATATGAAAAAAATCAACTTTGCAACAATTATATTTTTCCCATATTGTAAACTGTTGTTGTTTAACATGAGTTTGAGTTTCTTTTCATCATTGTCTTAAACAAGTCTGAGTTGCAGAATTGCGCCGTGTGTATGTTCGTAATTTATTTTCTCACCGGTGAATTCTTCATGTCCACATCTTAAATCGCTTGATCATAAATGTTCCTGATTTGAATCCCCTATGTAAACCCTATATATATGATTCTCATCTTTGATGAACCCAATCTGCATCTCCACAAAACTCATTGATTCCTCTTAGATTTAGCCATCTTCTAGAAAATGTTTCTCTCTGCCTCTCTAGTTCGTCAAACCGGCGTCCCGGAGTCCGTCACTTAACCTTCGAGTCTCTCCGTCTTGGTCGTAGTAGTCAGAGCATAGCCTCTGGCTTCCTCACATCTGGGATTCCCTGAATTTCAAGAAAGATAGAGAGTTTGTGGAATCACGGTTCTCTTCCTTGATGAAAAGGTAAGTTAATCTTCGATCGATCATACTTATTTAACATAATTGTTTTAATTGATTTCTTGATTCTTTGTTGAATAATATTATTAGCAAATTCTGTTATTCATGGGTTTACTCCTGTCGGACGTTTTAATCATTACATGCCATCTTTGAAAGCAGGTTCCATTGTGAAAGTCGATCGTTTTGAGGTTGCTAGGTGCTCAAACATGTACAAGATAATTGATCATCCATTGCTCATTCGTTTCATCTCACTAACCATTATTGATGAAGTCATCACATGTGCTCATGAGATCAATCTCCAGTCAAGATTAGACTGCTCGACAATCTCCAAGTGATTGCGAACACAAACCTAGAATTCCCAGATATATTATCATATTGCATCTGGGTTTATATTATGTTTCGATATCATAACTGATATTTAAACTCGCAGATGTGGTTGGGCAAATATGTTCTGTCCAGGGCTCTGACCTCACCAAAGAAACAACTCGAGTCGTTATCCGTCTCCTTATTGATCCGTTAGAAACAATCAACTCATAATTTCCTTTATATTACTTTCTATATTGTGATAACATCAATAATCAAAAATATTTCCTACCCAGGATTTGTGGTCGTCTATTTATCTCTCTTACTTATCAATCTAATTTTACACAAATCTTTATTTTAGAGCTTAAAAGAAACCACAATAACCCAAACAATCAAAAGATCAAAAATTAGAATCCAAAAAAAGACGAATCATTAATGATCACCTCTCTTTTTTCCTAATCTTACAAATAAACTTTAAAACAAATATACCAAACCAATCAACTCAACTAAAACTCAACGACACATACATTGAGCCAGCTAAACAAATACAAACTACACGGCCAGTTATTTAACAATTTACAAACTTACTTTCGCAGATGCTTACTAAGAAGACGAAGACGAAGATGACAACCAAGATCAGTGAAATTACCTAAACAATAAAGTATAGTAAGTTACAAACTCTAATATATACAACTAACAATGACTTTTGTTTACATATTACCCATCAAATAAAAGAGAAACAAACACAACCACACTAGGAGATACAAGAGACAATCCCAACAGACACAAAAGCGGCAAAGACATCTCCACCTGCTCACTCCTCATGTCTTATGAAAATAGCTTACATGCTCAATGTCAACATGTCAATGTTATTGTCTTCTTATGAAAAATACATATATTCGTTTAAAACCTATTAAGACCCAAATACTAATTGTCACTCATTTTATAGTTATTTGTACAAGTTTTCATGTATTTGTTTTAAAGGTCCGGTAAAAACAACAAGTTTAAAAATAAAAAAACATATAACCAACATAATAAGAATAAAAAAAATATTACTTAATACACACAACTTACAAAGCTAAACTGGAAAAAAATTATCCAGAAACAAAAAGTACCCTCAACGACCTTAATATATTTTTTGTAATTTCAACAGTACAAATTAAAAAGACAAACAAACAATAAGTCTCAGTGACACAGCAAGCAACACCACGAACTATATCAATCACATTACTAGTACAGTTTAGTCATTCATGAATGAAAAACAGTGCATACACAGTTCATCATCCCAATTTTAACCTATAACAATAAAAAACTTGAAAAATAATGATTGCAAAATTCACAGCTATAATAACCTTAACAAATATTGAGATGAAACAAGAACTATGCCCATATATAATTAATGGGTTTGTAATACAAATCTATAACAACTTAGTTTATGTATGACTTTTTTTGTTTTATTCCACGTTGGTACTTCCATATCGGGGGGTTTTTTTTTAACTTAACCTACACTTATATATAAATAGAATGACTTCTTCACTTTCACATATATGGTCAAAGTTATTCTACTCACAAACTGAACATGAATATACATACATAAAATCAGTTTTAAGTTTTTGGTATTAGCCCATGTTATATAGATAATGGGCCAAGACAAGTAAATTGCAAATATTATATTTCTGGATGGATACTTTAAATATCAAGTAGTTTCTTAGGGAAAATCAAGTAACAAACCAAAATTTACAATACTTGGACAAGGCAAATTGGATAACAAATATAGTTAAATTAGCAAGTTCTTGCCTCGTGCCCATCCTTTGACATCGCATAGAGACCATTGTTATGGGCTACATCATGGTTACTGGTTATCCTAACGGGCTTCGCCAAATATATTACATAATGATTTAAAGACGTAATGCGATTTTTAATTGTTTGACCCAAAAACAGTGCGTTTGTTGCAATCATACAACAAATTTCTATGGAGGTTTAAGAAAAATCATCACTGAGATCAAATGAGAAAAATAACATCCAAGAGATTTTATTGAACTAAGATTGCACTACAATGATTTGAATAATAAAGTGAATCCAAGAATCTATAAAATCCTTATAGGATGTGCTCTAGATCTAAGAATGAAAAAAAAAATCATTTGCTAAGGAGAAGTATGCAAACTGCGTATCCAAGTATCTCCTTATTTATACAAGGATAAAGTCTAGGGTTTCCTAGTAGAATGTGCCTAATTCATTGTTTCATGGGTCTAGTTGAAGGATCAAGATCCATCCCTAACAGTAAATCCCCCAAGTTCGTAGAGAGATGAAATCGATCTCTGCGAATTTTACGAAAAGGGTTTATGAGGCAATGAACTAGGCACATACTCATGTCGCATACGAATTGTCATGAACAGGCTGTCATGGTTAGGTTGTCATAAACGAAGTGTTATGGACGCACTGTCCCGGGCGAGCTGTCATCGACATACTTCTGATTCCAATCGGACTTCTTACTCCGGGGATGGTTGCGAGAACGATCTGTGTGGACAGTGTTCTGAACCACTTGAACGAGTTGCCATGGATGAAGCGTCAATCGACAAACTGCAAGGGACAAGTCGCCATAGACATCATTATGAACGTAATCCCATGGACGAACTGTCACAATCAAATCGCGACGGGTGGACATGTCTTTGCGGTATCACGTCATGCCCAAGACTTGGGAGCAATCGGAGTGACCGTGAGAGCGAGTCGAGTGACTGCGAGAGAACGATCTGCACCGAGTAACTGCGAGAGAGCAAGTTGAGTGACTGTGAGAGAGCAATCCGAGTGACTGTGAGAAAGTGATCAGCGCCGAGTAACTGTGAGAAAGTGATCAGCACTAGCACGACAAGCTTCCGACAAGCTCGTAGCTGAAAGTTCTTTTGTTTGTCGGCATAAGTCTTTAGTCAGGAAGAGGTTTTGGTCGGCATGAGCTTTTGACGAGCCGAGAAGAAGAAGACATAGAAAGAAGCTTGGGTTCTCTTGGCTCGACGATCTCTGGCTCACGAAAAGCATGATCATGATTAGATCGATATTGATCAAAAGAAATAACCAAGTTTTGTGTAATTGATAAGCAAGCTACATAACATATGAAGCACTTATCTTTGAGGAGTAGATGATGAGCTCGGTTTTGACGAGTTGGAGCTTTGTGCGACAAGATGATGAGACTAGGCTATGATAGTCTTCCGTTTGTCGGCATAAGCCTTTTAGTCAGAAATAGCTTTTGGTCGGTGTTAGATTTTGGCCGGTCGTGAGCTTTTGGTCGGAAAGATCAAGTCTTCAGCTTTGACGAGATGGCGAGCTTGTGACGAGATGACGAGACGACCAGCTCATGACGAGATAGCCTTTGTCGTCAAGATAAAGTCTTGAGCTTTCTGGAGATCAAGTCTTCAGCTTTGACGAGATCAAGTCTTCGGCTTTGACGAGATGGCGAGCTAGTGAAGAGATGACGAGCCTGTGATGAGATAGCCTTCATTTCCAAGATCAATATGAAGACTTTACGAAGAAATTTTTGAACTTTGGCATCGATGGTCCATCCCTTCGCCCATCAGGAGACTCGTCTCTTCTCGTCGACGCTATATCGCAAAGCCTTTCCGTCTATAGCTTGTTTGAACCGCGCTAACATCGATCTTCTACGATGGGATTCTAGTCGCCGGACTGAAAGCTTGAGGTGAATATGGATCTAGGATTCTCCCAAGTTTGATATGCTTTGAAGATAGTTCTCCTTGACCCCTCCTTCTAGCGCCAACGGTTTGACCAAAAAACGGTGTGTTTGCTGGTGGTATTTGTTGGAATCATACAATAAATTTCTATGGAGGGTTAGGGGAAATCATCATTAAGATCAAATGACAAAAAGAACATCCAAGAGATTTTATTGATCTAAGATTGCATTACAAATGATTCGAATAGTAAAGTGAATCCAAAAATCTATAAAATCCTTATAGGATATGTTCTAGATCTAAGAATAGAAAAAAAAAATCATTGCTAAAGAGAAGTATCTCCTTATCTATACAGGATAAAGTCTAGAGTTTCCTAGTAGAATATGCATAATTCATTGTTTCATGGGCCTAGATGATCGATCAAGATCCATCCCCAACATTAATGGACCCATATTTTTATGTTTAGAATAATTGAATAATCCACATAATATTTATCAGTTATCTTCTTAATAAATTTCTTTTTATTAATTGAAACTAGATTTTAACCCGCACATCCGTGCATATATTTTTTATTTTAAAAATGATTTGATATTATTATAAATGTTTTAAATATATAAATTCTATTTTAGTGTTATTATTGTGTAACTCTATAATATTATTGTTTATATTTCTTATTTGGCATTATTAATATATAGTGCTTTACTTGATATATTTTACTTTGTTATTAATTTTTATTACTTATTAATATATTTTCAAATTAGGTACAATAAAATAACAATCTGAAAAAATCAAACAGAAAACATCTTTTTTTTTTTTTACAACAAGACATTCACAGACTCATATTGACTCTGTAAACCAAAATGGTAACTCCGCATCCATGTGAACGACAAAAGACAGTTGTTTCATAGCACTGCGTGCTAAGTTATCCGTCCGTTAGTTCTCCGTTCGAGGTACATGAACGATGTCTGAGTTGAGGAAACTTCCTTGTAAAAACTTGATATCTTTTAGATAACTTTCAAATTATGGCCATTCTTCTGGTTCCGAAACCATCTTCACCAATTGAGAATAATTCGTGGCAAACGTAACCTGAAGCTGTCTTAAAGTCTTCATACATTCCATTGCCCAAATCAAAGCCTCCACCTCCGAATGAAGAGGTGAAAGACATGCCCTTACATTCCTTGCCCCTAATAAACCATCAAAACCCGGTATGGTACTATACCAGCCTTGTCCTGAAAATATTTCCTTATCTTTCCATGAACCATCTATAAAGCACCAACGTCGTGACGTTACTAATGGGATTCTGGCCTGCACCTGAAGTTCCTTCTTTTGATCAGTGAGTATCTGTGCCTCAGCCCAAAGTGTTAATTCCAATTCTGCTAATTTAAGTGTTTCCCTTGGGTCAGAATCCATATTACTAAATACTTTATTATTCTGACCTTTTCATATATACCATAATATCCAAGCAAATTGATGGTCAACTATCTTTGGATTAACTCTCCAAAAAAGATGATCCATATTACCAAAAAAAGACCTTGTAGGAAAAAAATTGGGATTCGATGGTATTTTAGATAATGCCCACACTTGACGTGCTGGAAGACATTAAAAAACACATGGTTTATTGATTCCTCCGGGTCTCCACATCGAGCACAACATATGTCCCCTTGTATTCCTCTCGCTCTGAGGTTTTTCATTACCGCTATATAACCTGAAAGGAATTGCCATAAAAAATGCTTAATCTTCGGCGGACACCGCATTTCCCAACAGAAAGCTTTAAGTAAATCCACTGGGGGCCCAATAAATTCTGGTGGTTTTTCCTTATATACCCGTTCCACTTGATACCCTGATTTAACCGAATATTTCCCATTGTTAGTGAAATGCCATACATTCCTATCTTCCATCTGATGTTTACTTAATGGGATACTTTCAATGATTTTTACCTCATGAGGATCCACTAAAGCCATAATTGCCTGAAGGTTCCAAGTTCGGGATTCCGAGTTGATGAGGGAATCCACTGTGATATTCGGGTAACTGTGTTGAAGGTTTTTGTTTGCTGGTCTCGGGCGAGTGGCTGAGATCCAATGATCATTCCATACCGAAATAGATGATCATGTTCCCACCCATTTAATTAGTCCTTTACAAACCAAAGATCTAGCAGATATAATACTCCTCCAGCCATATGACGGGGAGTAAGAGCGGATCAATTCTAGGGGGTGAAGCATTCTTATAGTACCGTCCTTTGAAAACTCTAGCAAAAAGAGTATTTGGCTTTTCGATCAGCCTCCACAGTTGCTTTCCAAGCATCGCCGTGTTAAAATCCATAAGATCCTTAAAACCTAGTCCACCATTGTCTTTAGGCACACATAACTTATCCCATGATTTCTAATGCATGCCTTTTGTGCTCCCTCCTGGAGCCCTTTTGTGCTCCCTCCTGGGCTCCACCAAAACTGAGCTACTGCACTCGTTAACTTCTTTACTCTAGCTTTTGGTAACCGATAAACAGACATCACATGGTTTGGTAGGGCCGTGACCACCGATTTAATAATCACTTCTTTTCCTCCTCTAGTAAAGAATCTAAAAGTCCATCCATTAACCCTATTATTCAAGCGATCTTGAACAAAACCAAACACATGTACCTTTGATCCTCTAAGATTTTCGGGCAATCCTAAATAAGATCCCATTCCTCCTAGATTTTGAATACCCAAAATATCTCTCAATTCTTGCCGACTGGATTCTTCGATCTTATGTCCAAATTGAATTGAGGATTTCTGGAAATTAATTTGTTGCCCTGAAACAACCTCGTATTCCTTTAAAATCCTGAGAATGGTTTGACACTCTTCCTTGTTTGCCTTACAAAAGAAAAGACTATCATCGGCAAATAGCAAATGAGAGATTGATGGGCAAGCTCTTGCTACCTTCATACCGGTTATTTGTTTCACTCTCTCCGCCTTCTTTATATTCATAATTAAAGCCTCAGTCCACATAATAAACAAATAAGGAGACAAAGGGAATTATAAGGCCTCGCGGCTGACCATTGAGAAAGACCCCATATTGAACCGAAGAAATACATTCCAGCATTAAGTTGATCCAACGAAGATCAAAACCCATTTTATGAATAAGAGCCTCAATAAAGCTCCACTCGATCCTATCATATGCCTTGCTCATATCTGTTTTGATCGCCATAAACTTATTTTGACATGACTTATTAGCTCTCAGTCCATGAAACATTTCCTGCGCTATAAGAATATTATCCGATATTAACCTTCATTCCACAAAAGCTGATTGTGTCTCTGATATTAGTTGTGGGAGGCAAATTTTTTCAGTCACACAGAACTTTCGAAATAATCTTGCATCCCACATTACATAGACTTATCGGTCTCAGTTTCGTTATCCTTGTAGGCCTCTCTATTTTCGGAATCATACAAATATTCGTAATATTTAACCGCGGATCCATATCTCCTGAAACCAAAAAATTATTCACCATCTCAACCACATCCTTATTAATAACATGCCAGGAATTCTGAAAAAAGGGGTGTCATTCCATCCGGACCTGGCGCTTTCTCCGGGTGCATCATAAATAAAGCTTGTCGGACCTCATCCTCTGTTGCTATTCTCAATAATATTTGATTGATTTGGGGGGAGGGGGGGGGGGAATAGACGGTACTATCTCTTCCAAAAAACTATCAAACTCCGTTGGAGTGCTAGAACTAAACAGACCTTCAAAATAATCAACTGCCACCTTCTCAATTCCATTCTCCTCTGTTATCTAGTTACCCATTTCATCATGGAGACCCACAATTTTATTGCGGACCCTACGCTGCTTTGTCAGAGCATGGTAGAACTTGGTATTAAGATCTCCAGATGAGTGCCACATATTCCGACTTTTCTAATCCAATATTCCTCCTTATCCTTATAAGCCTCTTGTAACTTCCTGAAAACTTCAAGAATCTCTTCTTGTGATCTATTGTCATCTGTTTGAACTTCCTCCAGTGCATGTTGAAAATCTTTAGTTTTGTCCTTCCCATATGGCTGATTATCTTTCCACCATGAGGAAATTTCATGACGACAATTATTAAATTTTGTGACAAAGTCCTCAATTTTCCCTCCCTGGTTTTCTGTCCAGTCTGTTACAATTGATTCCATAAGGCCCTCCTCCATCTCTTATCAAACCTGAACTGTCCCCTTTTTTTCCTTGAAAAATTATCCTCCAAAATAGCGGACCACAGGACGATGATCAGAGCCCACTAACCTCAAATATTCTGTGTAGGAACATGGGAAAAGCATATGCCATTCCTTATTTGCCAAGACCCGATCCAGTCGACATCTGACCGTCACTGCACCTTTTCCTTTGCCTCTCCTTCCTTGCCATGAAAATTTATTACCTAGAGCCGGGAATTCTAGTATTCCACTATTCCGTATCATATTGTTAAAATGGATGAATGAAGTTGCGCATCTTAGGGATTCCCCATCCTTCTCATGATTCCCAGTGATCTTATTTAGATCTCCAATAATAAACCAAGGTTCAGATCGTGATAATCAGTACCGAGTTAGTCTCTCCCATACCTGTTCTCTTAATTTTTGTACTGGTTCCCCATAGACAAAAGTAAAAAAAAACTTGTTTTCCTTTGACCACCTCTTCAATGTCTATCATTTTGTTGCTAGAATATAAAATTTTAACTTGATACTCATTGTTATAAAAGAGAGCTAAACCACCGCTTCTCCCATTTGGATCCACCGTAACTGGACTATCATAGCCAAAATGCGTTTGAAATCTTTTACGAAATCAAAATAATGTTTCGTTTCAGACAAAAATAGAAATTCTGGTTTGTGTTGGTGCCATATCTCCCGAAAATAACTTACGGTCCAATGACTTCCGAGTCCTCTACAATTCCAGCTTAATATTTTCATATATAACAATTTTTATATTGCTTTTTCAAGCCAGAAAGTACAGGTTTAAAGATACCCGATAATGTTTTAACCTCCAGATTCCATAGCCATCATAATAGAACCAGGGCCGGCCCTGAGATTTATGGGGCCGTAGGCGGTTTTTAAAAAATTCCAGCTAAAAATTTCTTTTAGTAAATTTGGGGGCCTAAAAAAAAAATTTTGGAGGCTTTTTTCTATATAATTTTTTCCAAAATTTTTGGGGGCCTAAGGCCAATGTTTCGTTAGACTTTGCCCAGGACCGGCCCTGAATAGAACTATATTCGAATACTCATCAAACAAATATATAACAAAAGGACGCCATCTTAGTTCAATATCCTTATGATAATCATTATACCAAATTTTTCCAAACAATCGCCATACTCGAGTCGAGGCCCAAATGACCATCCTTTTGTTTAACATTAAACTCCAAAACCCCCCATAGGAGACCAAAGAGAAAACTTGTTACTATAAGAAATAAACGAGCCCACTCACTATATAATACCATACACAATTTATTTTTCATAGGGGGTGATTGATTGGTTGGACCGTAGGAAGTGACTTTATATAATTTTCATCCTGTTAACTCTTTTTCCATCACTGAATATGTTTCCTTTATCCAAAAAAATCACAAACGTAGCTAGTATAAGTTTCCATGATAAGCAAATTATAGAGAAGAGTAAATAAGATTTCACAGCCATTCCTGGAACAACTCTATCATCGACCTGTATCCCCTTTAAAAGACACCTCATAGTCTTTTCCATATCTGTATCCCTTCTCTGTAACTGGTTTGATGAGACCAAGTTAAGAGTTTGCAGTGCTGTAGATAGGACAGGAAGATAGATCCAGCATCTCAGAGAACTCCAGTTGTCCCACCTATTTCCAGTCCTCCCAATTCGTCTCCAACATATGACCAAACCCCAATATAAGCCTATACGAAATAAGATGTACCAATGACCATAATGAGTTGTCAAGACTAGAGACAAGAAAACATAACCAAAAATTCCATTTTTATTCCAATCCATAACCTTGTACGGGTCACCAACCCATATTGAAACCACAACCAGAAACAAATAAAACATAAAGCCAGAACCAAACATGCTCAGAGAGCTTATTGAATTAATTAAAACAGCCAAACCAACGATCACCCATCTCCTCTCTATCTTGTGTTCTGCCTTGAGCTTATCCATAATCTCCTTGTCGAATGAAATATATCTCGTTTTGATGATAACAAAGATCATACCTTGATAATCTTTTGAGTGATCCTCTTGATTCTGCATCCATTTCGAAGATCCTAATGATAATACGCTCCTTGAATTCCCAGTATTTGCTCCGACCCACAAAATCCTTCGCAAAACCAAAATAACCCTAGTTGCAAGAACTCCATTTCGTCCCAGAATCCTCACGATCGTTTCATTATAGTAGAGATCTGATTGATTCCGTTTTATCCCTTGAGAACCCGGATCCCATCTTCGAAAGAGCATGAAAACCCTAAAGAGCTATCGCCAGCGCTGTCGCCGTCAAATGAAAAAGTTTGATAGTTTTTCTTTGAATGGTGCCTATTCAAAATATGTTTTTCTTTAATTTATACATTTTGCATACAATACATTTTTAAAATTTATTTATTTATATTATAAAAAAGAAATATCTTGAAGATAGTTTATATTTACAAGTTGTGTTTAAAAAAAAATATGCTTTAACATATATCGTTTTAGTATTTACGGGATTTATTAGTGAACACACTGTTTTGTTTAAAAAATACAATCCTATTATTTTAGTAAATTTTATCATAGTATCATGTATCATATTATTTTATTAAATTTTATTGATATAGGGTATTTTTAGATGTTAAGATATTATGTTTTATTTTTTAATTAAGAATTTAAAATATTAGATTGCTTTTAATTTTTACAACATATATTTTTTTTTTGTATTTCAAAAAGTTATTCTTTATTATCTATGATTTCGTACTTCGTAACATTTTGAGTTTGAGTATTTATTTTCAAAAAATTTATATTTTGTCAAGAAAACTTTGGAAAATTACACAACTATTTTTGGGTTTGGATGAAGATTACATGAATTTTGATTTTTTTTTGTTACTACATTAATATATTGTTTTATAAATTTTTTTTGAAATTTCGGTTATTTTTTAATTTTTCTAAACAGCTTTTGTTATAATTAAAATAAAATTACTAAATTTATAATTAAAATTTGATTTGTCAATAATATTTTAAATGAATTACGAAAATGACATAGTTTTCTAATAACATATTTTTTAAATTTCATATGAACTAAAGGTTATTATGTACTATTATATTTTTGTATATAAAACATTGTAAACAATATATTGTTGAGAGTTTCAAAATAAATGAAAAGATAATATATAGTTGTAGACTTGTAGATATAAAAGTTTAACCTATGTTAATAAATTTATTTTTTTATAAAAATATTATATAGTTTAAGAATTTTAACCCATTTTAATGATGAGTGATAATATATTTAAATGAAACAATTTAAAAATATTAAATTTGTTAATTTACCAATTTAATAAAATTTTGTCATTTAATTCGTATACCACTTCTATTTTCTGTATGATAGAGAGTGCATTTATAGAATTTATAAAAAATAGTATATAATTTTTATTTCTTTTTTTAAAAAAATTTTAGTTAATATTGATTTATAATTATATTTTATTACTAATTACGAAATTATATAATGTGTTATTTTATAAAAATATTTAGGGGAAATTTTATGTTTATTATTTTTATAGTACCACTTTTCATCTTTACCATCACGAAAGATACATTTTCAAAAATACATTTTTCATTAAGTGGAAAAAGACTATTATACCATTGTTATCTATATATATATATGATAAATCATTATTTAAATAAAAATAATAATTTTTTTACGTTTTCGAATTATACTTTTTCAAATTCAAACTTTTTATAAATTTTTTTTTTGAATTTTTTTTTCAAAATTTCTTTTTGAAAATAAAAAATTATGTTTGAAACTATTTTTTAATTTTTTTAATATATATTTTAAGTATTTATTTATATATTTATTAGAATCCTAAATTTCGCATTCCAAAAACCCTACCCCACCTTTCAACTCTAAACCCAAAGTCCAGATTAGTTAACCCTACGGGTATATGTGTCTTTTGCCTTTCATTAAAAAATAGTAAAAGTGATTAGTGTAAACATGAAAAGTGGTACTATGAATGAGATATTTGTGGCAATTTCCCGTAAAATAATTGTGATGTATAAACTATTCTTATAAGAAAATGGTTTTTGCCAAAACTTTTTAAATATGATAATTGTTAATACATCCTATAACATCATTAACAGTAATTTTTCTATATAAATATTTATTTTGGAAAAACTTTTAAAATAAATTAATAACTAATAACTTATATATTACCATTAAAAGAAAAATAATATATATATAACATTAATAAAAATTAAACTAAATATAAATACATTCTAATTACATATATATAAAATTATTAATATTAATGGCCTTTTTAATATTTTTCTTTTTTGACATCGAAACTAATTATGACATGTATAATTTCTTTTATAGAGATTTAAATTTATGGCAAGATTTTTAAATGAAATAAGAACTAATAATTCCTATATCACCATAATATATATATATATATATATATATATATATATATTAAAAATGATATAATTCATATATCACCGTTAACGTAAAATTTATATAAAAAAGGTAATTTTTGAAATATGATAGAAATTAATAACTTATATATCATCAACAAAATAATATATAATGTTGATGCTAAAAGCACTTCAAACTCATATATTTACAAAAAAACTTTTAAAATGCTAATTTTGAAATTTAAGTTACTAACTTTTAGATAATATTATAAAATTTTGAATTTTTTATTTTTAGTGGTAAAACCCCTCAACTATGTTTTACTTAATGTAGAAACTTCTAAACTAAAGATTTACCGGTATTAATGGTAATTATGACATGTTAGGATTTAATTCATTAAATAAAATAAGTTTGGGGGTTTTTTCGTTAAATATTTAGTTTGAGTATTTTACCCCAAAAAACTTAGTTAAGAGGTTTTAACGTTAAAAATCCATAAATTTTTGATAAAAAAGGATAATTTTTTTCAAATCAATATACCCCTTAACAAACAGTTATGTAATTAGAATGACTGGAAAATATAATATAGTTAGGTAATAGTTAATTTTTACCGTTGATATAGTTTTGTTTAGAAACATGTAATTATGATTCAAAGTAATTTTAGTTATTAAACTAAGCAAGTAAATCTGTAATTAAGATAAAGTTGTAGATGTTTACTCATTTGACCATCATCTCTATTTTTTCAGTTTTTTTCAACGTTGAAAGAACAAAATTATATTCTAAAAGTTTTTTTTTTTTTTTGAAAAAGAATATTCTAAAAGTTCAATCATTTTTTTTCTATCAAACCCCGAAACAAAAACAACAAATAGAGCTTATATATGAACCAATGACTATAATTTGGATGAATACTAAATTCTATTAATTGTAGGTAAGCATATATTTAGAAAAAATATAATTTTCAGAGATCATTTTTGGTGATTAGTAACAAGCACAATGGAAATTTTAGAATTGGTTTAAACTATTTAGAAACGATTGACAGAAGACATTAAAGAAAAAAATATCTTATGGATTTTGTTAATTGAGCTGGACCTTTAGAATATATTATATATTTTTCGGTTATAAATATGAGGTTTAGTGATAAAAATTCCCAACTATTTTTGAATTGTAGAAAAAATCCTCATTATTTTTTAGTGTTTTAATCTCTCAAGTTATAAACAGTTAACGTCTGTTACACCCTGTCTATATATTTCTGTAACAGGAAGTGATAGACATTAGCGGTTTGCAAGTTGACAGGTTGAACATTAAAAAGTTCACTAAAGAGATTTTTCGATTGAAAAATAGTTAAAGATTTTAATCACTGAAACACATTTTTAAATAAATTGGTTAAATAAAGAATAAAGAAGTAGAATTTTCTCTAACTATCAAATGTTTCTTGTTAATTAAGAATACTTTGGCTTAGACAAAATGATTGTAAGCGCAGAGTGCAACGATTGTAGCTTAAGTACAGAAAAACGTGACTACAAAGTCAATAAAAGAAAGTTCATTTATCAGATAATGTGTGTTTAAATAAGAAACTAGAGCTGGACCCGCCCGACTGATCATGTGTTTTTTTTATTTACGTAATGTAACTAAATATTTTTTAACCATTATATAATCTATAAAAATTATAATAAAATGGCGACAAAAATACATCACATAATACATATATTGCTGTTACATAATTCCACTAATAGTAAAAGTAAAATGATTTATATAATTGTAAATGTAAATATCACGCGAATATTTGTTTTTATTTAACCGATATCATTTTTATTTACCTGATACTGAGTTGACTAGTGGTAAAGGAAATGCTAGTAGCTTTTCATTGGTTGAGTTTGATACGCGTTGGAAAGAATTATTTACAACATTTGGGTTAAAAAAAAAGAAACCACTTTTTCATTTTTTAGAAATATACTTTTGTTTTCTATAAATAATATAATATATATTTATTTTTTCACGTATTATGTATTTTTTATTATGACATTACACATAATAATTAAAATATATATTTTTAGTTTATTTTTAGTTTATGTGTGTTTTTTCCATAAACTAAAATATATATCCAAAAATAATATTTGAGATGTTTTGATAGGTTTTTGGTCATAAATGATAACTATATTTAAATTTCCAACCCGTTATATAAGTAGTCCTAATTTTAAATTTCTCAACCCGATATATAAATACTCGCCATGCATTTTTAGTAAAATATTTATATTATACTTATTAAAATGAGTAATTTGTAAGAATGAATAATTGCATTTCTTGTATTTATATTATTATCATACTAATTTTATTTTAACTTATTGACTTTAACATTTTATTATATTTAGGATTTTTATTGTATATGAACTTTTTTTTTAGAACATTGTTATCTTGTCTAAATGTTTTTTTGTGCATATAAAACTTGAAGAATATTCTTTTGAAACTTTCCCTATTACAATTTTCTCATATGAAAAATTTTAGGTATTTTTAATTTTTTTATTACTAATACTTAAATGTACATGTTATTACCAAATCTATTATTTCAAATCCTTACTAAAGAAAAATATTTTAAGGTAAAATTCAATTGAACATATGTAATATCATACATAATTTTCTAATAGCATTTTAGTTATATATATCTAAAACAATATCGCCAATTTAATAGATTAGTCAAATTGGTCATTTGAAAATTTTAACTAGGTAAAAATTTAGAATTATCAAGTAAAATGGATTTTTTAAATATGTTCTAGTTATTAAGTTTTTATTCTCAAATATATCATATCCTTTAAATTTTTTAAATATTGTTAATTGATTTCATTAACAATAAAATTTTGAAAATGTAATAAATATTATTTAACAGAGAATAACACCCACGAATTTATGGAAAGAAGTTTTCTACTTTACATATTATAGTATTAATGTGCATTAAGTGTAATATTTATCATGAAATTGTTGTGGAATAGATTTAGGAGAAAAATTAATTTAGATTTAAGTTTATTAATTTCTTCAATGACATTGTATTGTAATTAAGTTGTAAGTTTTAAGGTTAATTCATAAATGTACTTCTATTTTAATAAAAATAGAAGAATCTTAATTGGCTTTGCAGTCACATTTAAAAGATAAGAGGAGGTCTTCGGGAATCAATTAAGAAAAATGTTATAGAGAATGATTTAAGCCCATTTGATGGTGATCTTTGACTAAGACAAATAAGGAAATCTTCATTAATTGTCCCGCTTAGTGAAAAAACTTGAAAAATCTTATATAAAGACTCCTTGAGCATGTTCAATGGTCTAACTCATTCTCTACAAGAAATTCTTTAACTAGTTCTCAGACCATGTCTTCTGTAACGGTTGCTAGTCGAACTTTCCTTACTTGGAATCCACATTATCTGATAACAAACCTTTTTAATTGGATTTACAGTCCTACTATTTATGTACTTATGCTACTACTGCCTCATTCTCAGTTTATAATCATTTTGTCTAAGCTAAAATTTTCTTAGTTAACAAGAAACATTTGATACTTAGAGAAAAATCAATTTGATTATTCGTTTTTCAAACCAATTTCTTTAAGAATGTGTGTTAGTGATTAAACCCGGCAACTATTTTTCAATTGGAAGAAAACCCATTAATTATTTTTAATATTTTAATCCCTGAACTTATAAACCGTTAACTCATGTTACCTTCCGTAATAGAATTATAGATGGAGGGTGGCATGTGTTAACGGTTTGTAAGTTGATGGATTTAAACATTAAACAATTAATTGATGGGTTTTCTTCCAATTGAAAAATGATTGAGAGGATTTAATCACTAAACACACGTTTTTAAAAAAAAATGGTATATGATGCTTCATATTTTGTTTCTTTTATTTGTCGATGACTCTTCGTATCTTTAAAAGGGAAATTTGGTTCCATAACCATAAGAAAAAAAAACATTTCACGAAATGACCATATCAAACAATAGGCTAGGGATATACTCTCCATATTATATAATAATTGCTACATTGTCTTTCTCATACACAAACACACTCACATCAAAGTTTATTTTTCATATTCCAAAAATATTTTGTACTTCAACTTTCAATGGTTCTCACTTCTCACTTTTCGTTAAGACAATTAGTGAGTTTTTATTGTACATATTAAAACATGGACCTTTTTCTACACATAACATAATTTGATGTTTTCAAAATTTTTATTTTTATAGATTTTATACTAAATTCCATAAACTCGTTTTTAAATATATACTAGAATCAAACCCGCACATCCGTGTGGGTGTTGTATCAATTTAGTAATAAATTAAATTTATATGAAAATAAATAATTTTCCTATCTAAACTAAAATTAATATTTAGATTTGAGTAACATAGAACCAAAAATTACTTTTCAAGCATTTTTATTTTAGCTTTATATTTGCATAAATTTTATAAATATTTTCATGTTTTGTGATATATACTTATTAGTTGGTATTAATATCAATTAAATATTATAATATTTAATATTGATATATATTTACAATGAAGTAAACATAGGGGTACCAAATATATGAAGTTAATGAGACTAAATAAAGTTTTAGAGATATTTATAATTCATTTTTATACATTTAAGTTTAAATAAATTAAAAATGTAGTATATGAATAAGTATATGAATCATATATATATATATATATAGATGTATAATAAATCAATTATCAAATATTGAGTGTCTCTACGGGTAACAAATATAAAATATTATCCTTTTGATATGTATTACATGATTTTAGTATAGTATTGGTTTAGCTTATATAAATTCAAAACAATAAATTTAACATACAATAATTTTGGAAAATAATGATGATTCTTCTGATAAACCAGTAAAGTATCAATATTTTTTAATTCCGGACTCAGTGTAAATATTTAAACTGTCATATTTTATGTATATTAATTTAGGATCATTATTTGGAAGATAATGTTAAAGTTAGGATCTCTGAAAATATTTAAAATGCTTTAGTATATTCTGTAATATACCGTATCTTCTATTTAAATTTAAACAAAATGTGTTAACAATTTGAATAAATCTTTTTAATGAAAAAATTTGAATATATATATATATACGAAAATAGTTAAGATTATTAATGTGTGTTGTTTAGTAGGTTATGTATATGAAGAATTGCACTGGGTTATGGTCTAAGAAAATGTGTTAAATCAATTGTGTTGTTCATGGATTTTTATTCTTTTTGTGATGAACATGGTGGCTACGAAGAGGATAAATATTTGTAATGATCATTTTTTGAATTTTCTTATGTTTTGTAATCTCTCCTTTTGATGCCATGTAGATACTGTATTTCAATATGAGATGAAAATTATGTTATGAGATGAAACCTAAAGGATATAATATTTATGTTCAAGAAACTTTCAAATTTTGCCTTATGTTTGATGAAATCAATCAAAATTACATGTTGTAGTTAATAACATAAAGAAGTTTCAAATGGTTATCACCATCGAAATTACATGTAGTAGTTAATACGTAAAGAGGTGTCTCTTTTTGTTAAATCTCATTAGTAAAAATAATTTGATTACGTAGCCAAGAGTTTGATCCGTAAGTAAAATAGATATAAATAATTTTTAATATATTATGTTAGTAAATGAAATGGTTAGTAAATAAAAGGGTTCTCTTATAGTTTAATTAGATGGACCTAGTAGACTTCTAAATAGTAGATAAAAATGGTACTTCTCTTTTAATAGAGAAGATTGTCTTACACATTGTATATAGTATAGTTTGATTTTTTTTTTTCAAATGAGACAATATTTTGTTAAGTTTTATTCTATTTAGAAACTTATAATATAAACATAATCCCTCCCTCCCTCCCTCTCTTTATTTTTTTTTTTGTTATTTTATATAAGTACTTATTCGATACTATTTGTTCGTCAATATAGTATAGAAACCCGATGGATACTTTACAGAAAACAGAAACAGTATAATAACTATATGGAATGAGACTCAATTGACAAATGTTATTTCGATAATTCAAGCAACAGTCACACAAGGTGAAACCGATGAGCCAGTTATGTGGGGGAGGGGGGG
>NC_027755.1:24785810-24796683 GCF_000695525.1 Brassica oleracea var. oleracea
GGTGGGGGGTTGGTCTTTTACGAACGGATCATGGAAGGAACAATGGAAGAATAAAGAGATGTAGCACTCCGGAGGGTTTTGAAGGTTTAATGAGAATAAGAAATATAAGAGGATGCCTTTTAGCATTACATTCGGAAATAGAAGCTCTCATTTGATAATAGAAAATATGAAATTTCTCAGACAATTCCATGTCACTTTTGCAACAGATAATTTTCGATAATTCAAGCAACAGACACACAAGGTGGAACCAATGAGCCAGCTCTGTGGGGGAGGGGGGCGTTGGTCTTTTACGGACAGATCATGGAAGGTAAAATGGAAGAATAAAGAGATATAGCACTCTCGAGGGTTTTGAAGGTTTAATGAGAATAAGAAATATAAGAGGATGCCTTTTAGCATTACATTCGGAAATAGAAGCTCTCATTTGATAATAGAAAATATGAAATTTCTCAGACAATTCCATGTCACTTTTGCAACAGATAATTTTCGATAATTCAAGCAACAGTCACACAAGGTGGAACCGATGAGCCAACTCTCTGGGGGAGGGGGGGAGTTGGTCTTTTACGGAGAGATCATGGAAGGTAAAATGGAAGAATAAAGAGATATAACACTCTGGGGGGTTTTGAAGGTTTAATGAGAAAAAGAAATATAAGAGGATGTCTTTCAGCATTACATTCGGAAATAGAAGCTCTCATTTGATAATGGAAAATATGAAATTTCTCAGACAATTCCATGTCACTTTTGCAATAGATAATTTTCAGCTGAAGAAGATGTTTTCAGAACCGGAAGAATGACCTGCGTTTACACCATATTTGGAGGAAATACAAAAGATTGAGGAATAGTTTTAGCTCTATAGAGATCAAGTACGTCCTCAAAACTCAAAATATAAATGCGGATAATTTAGCACTAAGTTCTACATGAATACATAGTTTCCAGTTTAGCTACCAGAATCTAGATAATCTATTTACGCTCATAAGAGAAAAAAAAATAGTATCATTTGTTATCTCTACACATTACATGCAGAAAGAAGAAAGTAGTCACTTTGGTGTGAAATTGTCACATTTTTTCTTTACCAAACAGCACATGGGTTAGTTTCTTAAATTGTTTCTTCTCAAAATTTATTTATGACAAATTCTCCCACTTTAATTAAAACTCCTTTTCTCTTTCTTTTAATTTGTTTAAAAGTTCAAAAGAAGAGGTAATTGAGGAAATAAACATAAAAACAGATTCTAAGACTTAAATGGAGAATCGAATCCGGAGCCAGAGGAAGGAAGGCCTCGTGCTTATCGGTAATTCCATTCCGGTTTACTGTTAGCACGGTTTTAGTAATAATTCCCGGTTTGATTCAGAAACCCTGATGGGACAAGAGTAGAGAGCAATTACGTAGAATTAGAAAAGAATCTCTCACAGCCGACGACGAAGCCGAAGCCGAAGCCGAAGCCGAAGCCGAAGACAGTACAGTAGTTTTCTCTCACTCTCTCTCTGTGTGTCTCATCTCAACGCTACCTTTCACTCACACACATTCTCTGTTGCGGAATCACATTGCTTGACGTCACTCTGAGCCAAGTCAGGATTTTTCTGTTTCTCCTCGCAGGTAACTAACTTTCAATAGAAAAGGTTTGATCTTTTCTTTTCTGGGATTTCAATCAAGAGTTTCCTAAACCCACATTCGATTTCTCAATAGATTGTTTTTCTTTTTCTATTTTGGGATCAAATGTGAGCAATAATACAGTGTGGTTGATGCAGAAAGGTTGTTTCTTTGCAGATGAAGGCATCGATGGAAGAAGATGATGAGTGTTTAACCTTGAGGAAGATTGAAGTCTCTGGTGGGAATATATCACTTGTTGTTGACTTTAGCGGCTCTTTGACTGGGGCTAGTTCCCACAACGCCCTTGAATCTAATGGGAGTTGTCTGAAGGAGAACCAAACTCAGGAGTCTCTGGTTGGGAATCTTGTATGGGCGATGACCAAATCCAAGAAATGGTGGCCAGGGGAAGTCGTTGGTTACAAAGCTGACGCAAAGGAGAGTTCTTTCATGGTTAGGTATCTTGGCGAGGGGCAGCTTGAATCGTGGTGCGCACCTTCGAAGCTGAGGCCTTTCAAGGAGAGCTTTGAGAGATTGGCGAGTCAAAGAAACGATGTGGGGTTTTTCGTCGCGGTGGAGGAAGCTATGACCTTGTTGAGGAACTCGTTGAAACTTGAGATGACTTGTTCTTGCATGTCTGAAAGGAACGGGAAAAAGCCAGCTCGGAAGACAAAGCCTTTGATCCTGCGTGACTTCTCTGTAGATCGTTTGGAGCCGAAAGAGTTTGTGACTCGGCTGAAGAATCTGGCGGAATGTGTTTCGAGCGGTGGGATACTCGAGGCCACAGTCATGCAGAGTAGGCTATCAGCGTTTTATAGTTTCTGTGGGCATAAGCAGATACCGATGGATCAGCTAAACCAAAACGAGGCTAGGAGAAGTTTCAATGGATCTAAGATGGAAGAGAGTGAGTTCGTTGGTTCTCCATCGGTTGTTGCAGGTAGTCGCAGGAGGAAGTTTCGGAAAGAGTGGTTTAGAAAATTCGTTAGTGAGGTTGACAACGTGTCTGCGAGAGAGGATCTTGTTGACACGTCTCCTTCTGATTTGGTATCTAAACTCAAGCTGCTTGCTGTGGACTCCTCCACGTGTTCAGAGGAGACTGAGAATGTCGGCCTCTTTGAGTGGTTCTTCTCCAAGTTCAGAATCTCCGTGTTTCACGATGAAAATTCTTACAGAATGCAGTTGGCTAACATGGCTGGTTTGAACGATTTGATGGTAGCTAAAGCTGCAAATCCAGGTACTGAGCTGAGAACCTCCAAGTCAAAAAATGTAGGCAAGTCAAAGATTGAGCCTTTCTGTGGGGTTTCAGTTGCTGGAGCCGAGCAGAAGACATTTGAGTCGCAGAAGATCCCAGAGAAGTCAAAAATCGAGCTTATTGGTTGTGTTTCAGTTTCTGATACTGAGCAGAAGATCTCTGAGTCGCACGAGAACTCAGAGAGGTCAAAGATGGAGGTTATTGGTGGTGTTTCAGTGGCTAATACTGAGCAGAAGACCTTTGAGTTGCAGAAGAACTCAGAGAAGTCGAAGATCGAGGTTGTTGGTGGTGTTTCAGTTGCTGATGCAGATCAGAAGGCAAATATCAGAGCTGAAAAGTACCGAACATATCATAGGGCCTCGAAGCCAAAGATGCCAGGGCTGAAAACGATCAAAGATACCATTAGTCGCTCAGATTTTTCTAGTTCTGTTGCAAATGAGCCGTCTCTACAAGGGAAAGCTTGTATGGCAGATACACTCAGCAGACCTTCTGCTACCCTTGTACCGGACTTAAACAGTGGAGGCAATGCTTTAGCTTCTGCAGAATCTGACCATTTACAAAAACCGGAGACTTTAGTTCCTCCCAGTCCCCTCCCACAAAAGGAGGAGAGACCATTTTCTGTGATGTTAAACTTTCAGGCGGCGGCAGCAGCAGCAGCAGCAGCAGCAGCTCCACGTTCAATCTACGGAGCCTCGGGAACGGGTTATGTTTCCAGCCTGACAGATTTGGAAAGAAGGTTCACGAGCGCAGATCTTTGCGCTAAAGTCACTGGTACAGAGAAGAAGAAGAGAGGAAGGAAGAGGAAGAATCCAGAAGCTGCACATGCCACTAATGGTATACCTGACTTAAACGGAACAACTAAAGAGCCAGCTTCGGTTCCGCCTCAAGCTGAGCCTACTCTGCGCAGGAAACGTAGGAAGAAAGAGGAGATGCCCAACAGATCAACCAGAGGAATCACAGTTCTCGTCTTGAAGTTTTCCTCAAAAGAGTTGATGCCTTCAAAGGACGACTTAACCTCCACATTCTCCGCGTTTGGCCCTTTGGATGCTTCTGAAACACATGTCTATGAAGAACTTAGTGGAGCAGAGGTTGCCTTTGTGAGTAGTGGCGACGCTGTAGAAGCTGTTAAAAGCTTAGACAAAGCTAACCCATTTGGTGAGAACTTGGTGAGTTTCAGATTACAGCAGAAACTGATAAACGTAGTATACAGAAACATAGCCCCAAGGATGCCGGCAATCTCGCACGTTAGTCCATTACAGAAACCGAAGAATCCACCGATTAGCGTGGAATCCATGAAGCAGAATCTGTTGATGATGACTGCAATGCTGGATAAATCCGGGGATCATTTATCAAGAGAGACAAAGGCAAAACTGAAAAGCGATATCTCTGCTCTTCTGGAGAAGATAAGTTCTATGCCTAGCTCTTCTTCTTCTTCTTCCTGAGCAGCCATTGACATATATATCAATGTGAGCTTCTCAGATTTTCCAATGTACCATGCGTTGTAACTGTTTGGACACTATCCGTTCTTGTGTTTCCTGTCTTTAGTTTGGGACCGTAGTTGTAGAATAAGGTTAGGTATTAGAAGATGTTGGTGCTGTTATTAAACAATTTTCACCTTTTTTTTTACCATAGAGCTTGAAGCTCTGCAGTTAATTATCTAAACCCTTCAGGGGCAGTTTTCTATAAGTGATGTGAAAACTGTTTTGGATGTCGGCTTCATTCTTGGTAATATCAACACCTACTAATAACACACAAAAATACAGTGAAACCTTAAATGTATCCAAGTAATACTCAATAGTACAATACAAATTATTTAAAACCAGAGAATATGACATTTAATATTTTTATTCACTTGGAAGCAAAAATGGCCTCTAAATCTTTGTAAAGTCCTTTAGGTCTTGATTTGTAGTCTGAAGATGAGTCTTTAGAAGAGCTTCCACTTGTCTTTGTTCCCCATATACTGCTGCTCCAACCACTCTTGCTCCCTGAAGGATCACTAGGAACCTTGCTACTGCTCCTGTCTCTCGTGAAGCTAGCCTTTGCCATTTCTCTTATCTGTCTCAACCATGGCTTGTCCAAGCTACCCGAGCTTCGGCTTCCCGAAGAGTTTATATACCTGTTCTCTGGTGTTGAGAATGCAATCCCTCCATTGCTGCTGCTGCTTCTCCCTTCTAGTTGAGCCGCGGGTATCTTGCTCTTCATCAGTTTCTGAGGTAAGATTAACGCGGCAAGCCCAATGACAAACATCTTGAGACCGCTCAAGAATGATCTGTTGATCTGGTCTAACCTCTTTGTCTGTTTGTACAGTGAGTACCATTCGTTGCACATCTGTGTAATAAACCCAATCAAGAACAGTACGACCATGAATATCCCAAGCTTCTGTCCGCTTGCCTCTGGAAAGTCTTCGGCCAAGAGCACTAGGCATGAGGCGAATACACCGACTTGACATGCTATTGAAATGATCTCAACAAGCTGTACTTTTTTCTTGATGAAAGGCTTTTTCAGAACAAGGAAGAACAGCTGAAAGGAAGTGATGCACAACAAAACCACTACCGGAGTTTTCGAAGTCTCGTTGTCCAAGAAAGCACCAGCAATGATCCCTAAACACACCCTTTTCACGGTTTCGAGAAAGGTGTAGTAAATCCTAAGGATTCCAAACAGTTTCTGTATGCAAGGAGCTTCAGCGTCTTCTGTTTCATCATCTGATGCAATGATGCGGTCATCACGTTGCTTGAGTGGGTTGCTCCCTGAAATCTGTGTGAGCATGTACTTTGGTGGACCCCTTAGATCTTCGAAGACCGGACCTAACCTGGTTAGATAGATAGATTTGTCTTCTTTTTTCCATGTCCATTGGCCTCTTTTACCAGGACCAAGTGTCACTCTGATGAGTTCTTGGTACCAATGGAAATTTTGGCCTTCTTGATGAATCTCTTTATACTGTAACAGCTTCCCGAAGGTTATCCCAACAGAGAGGAAGAGAAACAAAGCCAAGAGAAGAATAGCTACTATGCATAGCACAAGGATACCAACAATGACATTGGCTTCTGCAGCTCCATGCTGTTTAAAATAGCCTGAGAAAGATAAAATTTAGTGGTAAGTGTTAACAATGATTCTCCAAACTGAAAAGAGATTTGGTATCAACAAGTACCTTGTATGAGGCTCCTTGCAGCTTTGCAGATTGAAGGTAAAGAAAGAATGAGAAGAAAGAGTTCGAATCTTGGGAAGACAAACGCACCGAAGCTCCTCTTCTTCTCAGTGTGTGCTTTCTTGAACTTCAGTATCAGAGATAGGATTATATGAAGTAGAACTAAACTGCCTCCGATTATGGCTACCCAAAACATGATCCTATTAAAATCTCTCCACCTATAAGAAAGAAGAACAACGAAAGTTCAAATATTAAATGGCTTCTTCTTAAAGCAAACGTAAAAGATCAATGCTGACTTGAAACGTGCATGACTTACACTGTTGGATGCGGTAGACCCAAAACGTGTTCTGCCTCTGGCTTAAGATTAGGGGTCTGTAATCACAAATACATGAACAAAAAGAGCTTCAAACACAAGAAGAAACTATGGGAGATAAGAGTGGATCCTTCTTTTACCTCAAAGAATAATCTATACTCCATTGCGGTAAGTGGCAATCCGAATACTGGCTCAGCCTTGGTTGATGTCTCAAGATTCATGTTGTTGTGATAAGTTTTAGAAATGAAGGAATGTGGACCAATGAAAGGGCTTGAGGCCACCATGATCTGTTCACTGTGCTTAGTTTCCCATGGGAGAGGAAAGTAAGGGATTATCCACTGAATGCGTCTCACAAACTCATAGTAATCAACAGGCAATGTCACCGGTAGCCATCTCGTGAGTGCGAAAAACTGAATGTAACATGCAGTTCTCTGCATTGGAAACCACCAAAGCACACAATACTACTGCTTAGTCGGTGTAATTTGGTTGAAACAAAAATGAAGTATAAAGTGATAAAACACATACAAAAAGATTCCTTGTGGGATCTGATATCAGATAAGGAGATGGTCTTGGAAATGCTCCAAGAGAATAGAGGCTTGTGGTTGAAAGAGTGAGGAGTCCCGCAACGAAACATGTCACCAAGAATATATAAGTTGATATCCAAGAGATCACAGAAGACATCACAGACACAGAATCTGCAATTAAGTACAGACATTTGTAAGAGAAGCAGGAAAACAAACCACGTACAGATTCAAACTGGTTAACATGCTTACAATGTGTCACTTGTAGAATGTTGGATTCAAGATTCTTGTTTCCTGCTACATCCTGAGTAACATTTTCAGGAACCTTAACAGAGATTGTACTGGTGTTGGCTTTTACATATACAATGTATATGCTTCCACTCAGTTCCTCAAAGCTGACAGACATTTAAAGGAAAACAACAAAATTCACTTAGCATCAAATCTGAAGGAAGAAAAATAAAAAAAGAAGTTAGAAGAAAAAAAAAAGACCACTAACCTATCAAGATATCCACCGGAGATTGATACAAGTGAGGAGTTAAAACCAAACACTGGCTTCATGAACTTTATCCAGACAGGGATGGTGTGCTTTCTTGTCCTCATACCAGATGTTGTGTTCAGTACAACTTGGGGTCTCTCCGTATCTAAGATCATCATGAGCATGCATGTTTCTTTCAGTGAGAGAAGCAAAAACAAGATTCTAGAAACACAAATGTATCACTATCACTTACCGTAAAGAAAAGTCAGTGGTGCAGCTGGAGATGCAGGTGTTCCATGTCTGCTTCTTATTGAATTTGAGTCAAGAGTCACCGTGACTATAGCACGCCTTGATGTATTTGTGACCTGAAAGAAAAAAAGAGTGTGAACGTTACATAAAGAGATAGGTCACACGAGTTAATTAACCTTGAGAAGAAGCAGTAGAAGCACAAACCATAAACGCAAAACGGCGATTGCCGTTTGTTTTTCCACCAATAGGAAGCAAATCACCATGGTTTGTGCTTAGTAGCTTAAGAATCTCAGCTGAAGAGTTCAGTACCGGTTCGGAGAAATACAAGTAGACATTAAGCTTGCCGTTATCATTGGTTGCCTGCACTGTTCTGGTTTGGTTGTTTAGTTTCAGTAACTTCTCCGGTACATGAGTTCGCAGGTTGACAAACACGTTTCTCCTATCTAGATCCCAAGAAAGTTCAACATCAGTATCCCTTATATCTCTTACAAAACAATACAAGATTGGTTACCGAAATGGACGAAGAAGCGCGACCCCAAAGCTCTTTTAAAACTGTTACCGGCTGTGTCAGAACAGACACTCTTGTCCATCACCAACACAAGCCTTCCATATTGAGCATCAGGTGATAATCCCACAAGAAGTGAGTATCTGAGATAGTTTTCAAGAACGGTGAATGAAGATGGTATAACTTGGCCAGCACCGTAGACAAGAAGCTGTTTTACATCATTTAATAGAATGTTAGGAGTTTAGAACAAGAAGATGGAAGGTCAACATGTTAGTGATGAATGTAAACAAGGTTACGTACTCACGTCACAAGCATTCGCAGATGAACATCTGAAACCTCCTCCACCAACACATGGCTCAGTAAATGTAATATTAACAGACACGTTTTGTGCACTTGTGAATGGCATTGATGCAGTCACCGAGGCTGTAGGAGAAACCGTATCTGCATACATAATGTTACAGCTTAATAAAATAAGGGAAGACAAGTCTATAATCCTACACATTCAAGGACTCATAACTGGATCTGATACAAGAAACTGTGTACTCTGCAACAAAGAGAAGCTAAACAAATCAAACAACTCTGATCAGAGAGGTGTGAGGAGAGTTTCTTTACCGACAGTCCAGTTATAGACATTGCAGCCAAATCTAGGCATCCTATTTGCGCAGACCTCAAGTGTATGATTCCCATCCAGTAACTTCGAGTAGAAAACTCTTCTTCGATGGCAATCCACACTGAACTGGTCATCTAGCTGCAGAGAACACATTCATTTTTCAATCAACATGTGTGGCATGTTCATCAAAAATTACAACTCCAAATCTCTTGCACAGAAACAATGTATTTGGCCATTCACAAAGCTAAACAGGTAGTAAAGCCAAACTACAAATAAGTTATTACAAGTATTGTTTGCAGACTCAACACTCAGATCTCATCCAAAACATAGAATCTAGACTAACAGTCAAATTCAGAACTTGGGAACCTTGTAAGAAAAGAAAAATTAAACTCAACCTTGCATTGGAATTTGCAGCTTGAACAAGTTCTGTTTCCATTCTCAAAAGCTTGAAAGGAAAATTTGGCAGAGTGAAATCTAGAAACAGTAGGAGGTGTTTTCAAGAACTTAACAGAGAGCTCTGAACCATAACAGTAATGAAACCTGAAACAAAAGGAGGAAAAGACAAGCAAGAAAAGCAAAAGAATCCATGCACTTTTAAGCAGACCCATTTCTCCTAAAAGGAAAAAGATGCAGCTGTAAAATCTCAAGCCTGAAACTTCTTATGAAGCAATCATTTAAGACAGAGAAGAAATTTATGAGGGATATTAGAGGCTTCACTGGAATTATTCTGGACAAAGTAGAAGAAGACACTATAGAGATAATGTGTTGGTGAAGAGAAAAAGAGAGTGAGAGGCAGAGGATTAAAACAAAAATGGTTACATACTTCTGTGGTCGATGATGGCCGTAACGGATAGTGTATGCATGAGAGCGATAGGAGATACACTGATTGGAAGAGAAAGAGAGAAGACTAACTCCCAGAAACAGACAAACTCTTGAAGAATTTAATTTTATTGCAGGACTTGTCTATTACATATAATATACTATTTGTCTATTACACATATTTACAATTACTTCAAAAGTTTTGGAAGAAGGAGCTTTGTAATCTAATCTTCTCTTAATCTTTTTGTCACGTACACAGAAAAAAATAATAAGTTTCTTCAGCTAAGCTAAAAGTACACAAAGTCACAAACACACAACTACAAATAGCTGCTGCTAAAAATGGTAGAAGACACCAAACAAGAAGCATTAATTCCTACTTAAACATTCAATACACATGGGACCATGGTTTTTTCAGCTCAATGATGATGGGACTTTCAAATGAAAGAAGGAGAAATTCTGGGAGATTGCAATAGCTATTAAACAAAGAGGCCCATCTGATTCTACAGAATAGTGACAATATTACTTCAAAATCTTCAATGTTGTTGACTGCTTTTGCTTCTCTTTGAGTCTCCTATACGTTTTAACCCAAAATGAAATTTTATGTCACTTTCAGCCAAGTTATCAATGAGGATGTTAGCTATAGCGACATAATTAATTATGGAGTTCCCTTGATTTGCAATGTTGGGTACTGTCATAGAAGATATGTTAAATAATATCTTGAATCATTAGAACTGAAGCAAATCAGTCAAAGGTCATTTCACATCCATGAGAAGCTGGTCGTGACTCTTGCTTATCCAAACAAGACGAATGTGAAAGCAAAATGAATTATCATCATAAGGGAAGTCCCCTACTCTATCACCAGTGAAAGACTGTGCGAGTCATTTGGATTGATAATATATATATATGCCACGATACGAATTCCTTTAAGTAAGATGATGAGAATTATGCACTATGGAGCCGATTTGCACAAAAAGGACTCTAGCCAGGCAAGTCTAAGGCGAAGAAAATCACACATCTAGAAGTGATGTATATACATAAAGTTCTAGTTTAGTTGATTTTTGGCATGGATTATATCTTTTAAATTCTATTTCATCCTTTGCAGTCTTAACACTACAAGAAAACAACATGAATACTGAGGGAAAAAATCGTCGGAATTTCGTCGGAATAACGTTATTCCGACGATATACCGACGAAACAAGTCGTCGGAAACAATTCCTCGGAATTTCTTCTTTCCTCGGAATTCCGTCAGAAATATCCGACGGAATTCTGAGGAAACACATTTCCGAGGAAATTCCGAGGAGCACCAGTTTGTCGGAAATCTCCTCGGAATATACCGAAGGAGTACTTCGTCGGGATATACATCGATCGATGTGTTTTTGGACATATACCCATCGATCGATCC
>NC_027755.1:24798303-24799067 GCF_000695525.1 Brassica oleracea var. oleracea
TAATTTCAATTTTCGCGAAATATTTGCCCGGTAAAATGAAAATATTCCGAGGACATTCCGACGGATATTAAAATATCCGTTAGAATTTCCTCGGAATATTCCGAGGAAATACCGGGGAACTAGTGTTTGGGGTTTCAAAACATCAATTTTTTTTGCCGTATTTCATTTCTTATACAATTGTAATGTATACCATTGAGGATTCTTTGTATAGATTAGCATAAACCATGAAATAACAAATTTCAAAACTAATTGAAAGTATTCCCTATACCGTTCATTAAAACGTATAAGTGTTTCTCTTATGTTGTGGGATTTCGTTCATACAATCGGAAAAGTGTTAATTAAGGGGTAAGGAACAAATTTTAGACTTCATAATTAACGTAAGACACTTAATAAGGGTTATATAGGTGTTATTCAAACCGCAAAACGTTGTTTTTGGTTTAAAACCCCTATTTCCTCGAAATTTCCTCGGACTATTCCGAGAGAATTCCGAGGAAACCCTATTCTTCCTCGTAATTCCGTCGGAATATTCCGAAGAAATTCCGAGGAACTAGTGTTTGGGGTTTCAATCTTGTACGTTTTTTATAAACGGATCGATCGATTTGTTTTTTACAAAAACGCATCGATCGATCACCAGATGGACGAAAGCCGTAAGAATGTGATCGATCGATTAGATTATACCATCGTTCGATCGAACAAAATCTCAAATATTCCTCGGAATATCCTCGGAAAATCTTGTAAGTTTTTTTATAAACGGATCGATCGAT
>NC_027755.1:24799301-24802736 GCF_000695525.1 Brassica oleracea var. oleracea
AATGTGATCGATCGATTAGATTATACCATCGATCGATCGAACAAAAACTGAAGCGTTTGGCAGATCCCAGAAAATACTTTTTTTGTGCCAGTTATGTAGTTCTCCAACAGCATCTACCGGAAAACGCTCATGTCCACCGACTTCTGGCGTCCTTTCTGCACCAAAATCTCTTAGTTGTATCTTCAAATCTTTCCCACAAATTTCCGGAGGTGGACTGTCAAACACCCTCTTGTTCTTCGTAAACAAATTCCTACTCCTACGATATGGATGATCAGGTGGTAGGAATCTCCTGTGACAGTCAAACCAACACGTTTTCCTTCCGTGTTTTAGTTGGAAAGCATCAGTGTTATCTTGACAATATGGACATGATATCCTTCCATGCGTTGTCCATCCAGACAACATATCATATGCTGGAAAATCACTTATTGTCCACATTAGTACTGTCCGCATTTGAAAGTTTTCTTTACACGAAACATCGTATGTTTCAGCACCTTGAGCCCATAGTTGTTGCAACTCATATATTAGTGGCTGAAGAAACACATCAAGTGATCTCTTAGGATGCTCTGGTCCGGGAACGAGAATCGAGAGAAACAAAAACTCTCGTCGCAAGCACAAGTTTGGGGGGAGGTTGTATGGTGTAAGAATGACGGGCCATAGAGAATATTGTCTTCCACTCTTGCCAAACGGACTGAAACCATCAGTACATAATCCAAGGTAGACATTTCTTCTTTCATACGCAAAGTCGGGATACTTTGATTGGAAATGCTTCCACGCTTTTGCATCTGAAGGATGTCTGATCTCACCATCTGTTGAGTGCTCCGCATGCCATCTCATTGGTTGCGCTGTGCGTTCAGACAGATACAACCTCTGCAACCTTTCCGTCAAAGGTAAATACCACATCCTTTTATATGGCACTGGAACTCTTCCAATTGTATCTTTATAACGAGGCTTTCCACAAAATTTGCATGTAACCCGCTGTTCATCCGCCCTCCAATAAATCATGCAGTTGTCGCTGCATACATCTATTACCTGATACGATAAACCAAGACCAGCTACGAGTTTCTGAACCTCGTAGTATGAACCAGGAGCTACATTATCCTCGGGTAGAATACCTTTTACAAAATCAGCAATCGCATCCACACAGTCTTCAGCCAAATTATAATCTGTTTTAATGCTCATCAATCTTGTAGCAGATGATAAAGCTGAATGACCATCTCTGCAACCTTCATACAATGGTTGCTTTCCAGCATCTAACATATCATAAAATCTCCTAGCTTCTGCATTGGGTAAATCTTCCCCTCTAAAATGATCATTTACCATCTGCTCAGTACCTACACCATAATCTACATCCGTTCTAATTGGTTCTTCTAATCTAACCGCTGGCTGAGGTTCGCTAGTACTACCATGTTCATAATCAGTTTCCCCATGATGATACCAAATTTTGTAACTTCGTGTAATCCCACTCAAATATAGATGAGTCCAAACATCCCACTCTTTAATAACCTTTCTATTTTTACAATTAGAGCAAGGACATCTTAACTTACCTGTTTTTGCTTCCGGTTGTCGGTGAACTAACCCCATGAATTCGGTTATACCTCGTTGGTATTCTTCCGTAAGCAATCTCGTGTTCGGATCCAAATGAGGTCGATCGATCCAAGAACGAAAATAATTTGAAGAAGACATATTTTTTATGAATCAAATTCGTGTGTAAATAGAGTAAGAGGGAGGATGAAGATATGGAGTGAATGAAGAGGAAGAGGAGTGATTGTATTTATAGGTTAAATCCTGCCGACAGACCGAGGAAATTCCGACGGAATTCCGACGCCAACGGTTAGTTCGTCGGAATTTCCTCGGAATTTTGTAAAATCCCCAAACGGCTCTCCAACGGCTATAATATTTCCTCGGAATTCATCGGTTTTTTCCGAGGAAAATGTATTTCCTCGGAATTTCCTCGGAATATTCCGACGGATTGATATTTCCTCGGAATTCCGTCGGTATATTCCGAGGAAATTCCGAGGAAACCAAATTTTGTGTTTCCTCGGAAATTCCTCGGGATATTCCGAGGATTTCATTTTCCGTCGGAATGTCCGTCAGAATATCGTTGTTTTCTTGTAGTGTAAACACAAAATCACAATTGTTGTAAAAATGTTTTTTAGCTAAATAAATAAAAAATATATTTTAAATAGATATGTTTGATCCTTATGGACCCATTTATCGAAAATCATGAGATGGTTAACCTTGCATATCTTCTATATAGAAGAATGGTTGATGTGAAACAAGATTTCACAAAAGAACTATAAGGATCACAAAGATGGTAAATGATTTCGAGGAACGGTAGATTGTGGAGTTTAATTATATGAAGAAGAACTATTAATGTTTTACGTGAACAAGTTAGATTCAGACACTTAAAGAAGTTGTTTCTTGGAGGATCGATTGAGGACTCGAAGCCACCTAACGGAGGAATGAGTAGTATGTTCTTCTCCAAACAACTAGCTTCCAGCTTTAAGTGAAGGCAACACTTCTTTTGATCCTCCTAGACATAAGCTATTTAAGAGATGTCCTAGTGATTTATATGTTAGAGTTAGTCAATACTATATGAAGATGACACACCAAGAAAATCAAGAAAAGGTCACTGCACAGGTCCACCAAGTTTTTGTCCTCCCTTGATCCTATCCAAGAATTTGTGCATCAAGTCTACGAAGGATGAATGGTTACTCTACACAATTTCCAGTTATTGTGGAGAAATATTACAACTTTAAGAGAAAGTGCACAAGAAAAAAAGTGATTTAAAAGCTAGCCAAAGTAGTGAAGAAGCTGGTACCAAATTCTTCAAAAGATCTTCTCCAATCAGACATTATAGAAGCCACAATGTTGGCAGATTTTCACTTGTATTTGGTTTTGATAATGAGAACGTCCATGGCCAGCATAATAACGTGACCAGCCAGACTCACCAGAAACATAGCCGTGCCAGCTCAGGATCACCCATCAGCAGAGATCTTAGGAGATTCAAATGACACAAAGATAATATGTATCTAATGATGCAGATTATGCACCTTCCATAAAATTTTGATCCAGGTCTTTTCACTATAATTTGTTCATCCATTTACTTTTGTTTTTGAGTCTTTTCACTCCTATTTCAGATTACTGTTGAAACAAGACGGTTCATGGTAATTTTGGGAGGATTTTCATCGTTTTTAACGCTAAATAATTTATTCTGATATAACTTTAGGTCGTACATAGTCCTAGGAAAATACGTACAGCAGTTGCACTACAAGAAAACAGCGGTATTCTGACGGACATTCCGACGGAAAATGAAATCCTCGGAATATACCGAGGAATTTCTGAGGAAATTCCGAGGAAACAAAAAATTGGGGTTCCTCGGAATTTTCTCGAAATATACCGACGGAATTCCGAGGAAACCTCCGTCCGTCGGAA
>NC_027755.1:24802836-24828357 GCF_000695525.1 Brassica oleracea var. oleracea
CCGACGATTTTTTCCCTCAGAATCTTTGATGTTTTCTTGTAGTGTTGGTACTATTTAAAAATGAGAAAGTAATAGACCACAATCATTCCTAATTGACAGGATCTTAGTTGAGGTAAAAAAACAACTGAACTGGAACCACTAGGGTGTTATCCTTGAAGTTTTTCCCATTCAGAACCCTACTTTATTAGGATTAACAATACAATCTTGACTCTTTATATTTTTATGAAGAACTAAGAAGCCAACGAGATCAAAAACTTAAAAATCAACCCTTGAAAACGAAAAGAAAACAATTCAACCTTGCGAGTTAACATGATTTAAGTAAATATATATTTTATTTAAATTTTAACAATAATTTTTATTAAGTTTTAATAGTTAGATTAAAATAAAATTAAAGAAAATTAATAAATAATTTATAATAAAATATTATGTATGTAATATAATTTAATAATGAATATTTAAAATTATGAGAAAAATTGATCTTTTAATTTGACTTAATTTCGAAAACCATTTGAAAATTTTTACAAGATTAATTTAATTTTTTTATAAAATTATAATATAAATTATTTTGTTATATTTTATTAATATTTAAATATTACTCCATGTTAAATTATTTTCTAAATTTGCATGTGACCCCAGTTATTCATAAAATTCACGACCAAAAACACTATATTAGGTCTTTATTGGTTTTGATTACTAAGAGTTTTCAAAGAAGAAATCTCATTGTATCCAAGATTGGAAGATTTCTCAAACATATGTATCTTGTTATAAAATTTTCGTTTTGGTTTCTGTTAAAACTTCTTGTGTTTTGTACATCATATTAGAATATGTCACTTTTACCAAAACATTTGAATATGTCACTTTATTAGGTTGAAGTAAATTGATGGTTGCATAATAAATATTTTGTTTATGATTGTTTAATATAATGGCTTATCATATGATCTTCATTTTTTCTTATTATTATTGCATGAGTTGTGTAGGCATGGATATTGGTTCTTTTGTTTGGTATGGTTCTTTTTGGTTGAAGATGTTTCAGGTATTCATAAAATGTTTAAATTTTCCAAAATCTAGAAACACATTAAACATTACAGACCTCTGAATCCGATTTCATTAATAGAAAATATCATCAGTTCATCACGGTCAACTCAACAGTTCAACAAAGTCAAAATTGAAAAAGTTCAAATCTGTAAGAAAAAAATCTTATTTCATTAAATACTGTCAGATTTCAGCAATGTAAATCCCCCCTCCCCCCCCTCCCCCCAATTTGCACTTTTATGTTCTCTTATTAATTTCATCGTCGCAAATAAATGTATTAAAATATTATTCAAACGAATTACAAGACTTTCGCATTAATCTAGCATAAAAATGTTAAACTAGATTCATGACAGTTCAAATTCTAAAAATAACAAAAATGAATAATATAAAAATGTTTAAACTAAACGAATTTTTTTTAAAAAATGCGATTGATTGAAGAAATTATTTTTTTCGCCAGTTGAACGGATTTTTCTCGAAGAAAGTAGATAACTTCATGTAAAACATAAAAGGATTTCATAAACTAATATGAAAATTAGTTTAATAGATGCACATACACAAAATTATCTAAAAATATGATAACTTATTGTTTCACTACACTAATTTACTATTCTTTGATTAAAATGAATAAATAAGCATTGTGTATAAAATAAAATCATATATTTGGTAACTTTTAGATAGATATTTCAATCAGAAATAACTGATTTAACTGTCTTAAATACAAAATAATCAATTATATAAAATTGACCAAAATAAAATTTGGTATTTTTTTGGAAAAGCTGATCCGAAGTTTCTTTCTAAAGTCTATTCTCTAATTTTTGCAAAATTAATTTTTTGAGATACGCAGAAAAGTATTTAAGATCAGATCTTGATTTTAAAGAAAATTCAAATAAGAACAGTGGACAAATGCCATAATCTAACCAAAAATACTCTTTCTGTCAACAAAAAAAAACACATTCACAACTAAAATACTTTTAAAATAAATTTTTAAACAACCAAAGTGCACCACATTCAAAAAGAGAAACCTTGAAGGATTTCCAATCAAACAAAATTTTAGCACGTTAGAAGTTGTAGGTACGTAGTTAGTAGCAACAAGAAAAAGAACTAAGATCTATCCAATACAAGAAATTAGGATTTTGGAGAGGCATATGCAAATCAACAGTAATAATAAAACAATAACCATTTCAATCTGCCATCTTCTTTATATATAAAGAACAGATTGAATCCCTCCCAGGCAAGACACGTCAACAATTCGATGTATCGACACGTGTCCCGTGATCTCAATACGCCCCGTTTCATTAACTCAGATATTCTGGTGAGTTGGGTTTCTGTCGTTACACATACATTTCGAAGGTTTTTTGGGCTAAGAAATCGGATGGGCTTAAGTTTAGATATAGAGGCAGCCTGATAGCCCAATAGTGAACCCTAATTGTAGTGACGGGAAGAAATGTAGCTTTAGAGTTCGGCTTTCTTCTTTGATCTAATGCGACTTTTGATCTTCGTCCTTATCTCTGAAACGGTCTGAGCCATGTCTTCATTTTCTTTAATCCTTTTAATTCAATCAACCACGGTCGTTAAGAAACATCGCCATGCTCTTCAAGTGGCTGGTCATTACACTTCCTCCACTAACTCTGAAATTGATTGGCTGATTAAATCAGAAACAACATCTCCACCTATTCATCTTTGTCCTCACTGTATATAACATAGAGATTCAAGATAATCGGTTAGTGCTTGAAAATGTCTTTCTTTCTTCACTTAATAACGGTTCCGTTCAGAAGTAGATTTCACCGCCGCATCCTTCAGTGTCAGATGAATAAAAACTTTGAAGATCTCCATTTTTGTTGTCAAGACTTACAAATCCCATCTATCAGAGTGATTGATCTTCCCAACTTTCCAAATAATTCAGAAATGAATGGTCTGAAAGGTTTTTTGGTGCCAAACACATGTATTTGATTACTTTATTTGAGATTGCCGAAATGTATTTTCTTGGCCCTGATTTAAGTTTTCCACCTTCCAATTTCACCAGAAAGGGAGCTACCTTGATTTAATTAGCAACAAGGTCGACATATCTTTCAAAGTCAGCGTAAAGTCATGTCCATGGCCAGATACTACTTCTACTGTCTCAGCTATATTATGTTTATAATGTAAAAGAATTTTTTTTCATTATGGTATCTAACCAATGAGTTTTGATCTGTATATTCTGAGCGTCTGAATTCTCATATATTATTGGTACAGAACTACCACTGTGCTTTGAAAATCAGGTTATCATGTCACTTCTGATTTTGTTGGTCTATTCTCATCATACAGAGGAACACAACGGTAAAATTTTGTTTTGAAAACCCTCCATTTAATTGGAAACTGTCTCCATCTTATTCAGTGTTTCCCAAATTGTTTATATTCTAAAATCAAAGTCTTACAACTGTAATTGATGTCTCAGCCAATGGAATATTGCTCAAGCAGATGATGTGTAATTGATGTTTTTTCTTCTAAAGCATGAGAATGACTAAAGTTTTTGTTTTTAATTTCTGGAAGATTTGAATCTTTGATGCCTTTTTTAATATCTTCACCATCTTTTGATCTTTGCCATGGAAGTACTAAGAGCTATATCCTTACCTCTTTGATTGCAGGCTTGCAGCTTGATCATACCCAGCATCTTGAATGAGCTCTGAATCAATTCTCTGTCTTATTCAGTACACCAGAATCCAGGTTCGTTAGTATTATGTTCCAAAATTGTGTATTCAGTATGTGTTTCAGTTAAATCATTTTGGAGTATTGTGTTGTTGTTGTGATAGATAAGCCTAAACATCATAGCTTTTCCAGATTCGTTAGACATATTGTGATAGATAAGCCTAAGCCTGCTATTAGCATGTTCGAGTTTTGGCTTAGTGTTTGGAGATTTGAGTGTATATTCTCGCTATGTGTATTAAAGTACATGTAGATTCTGCAATTTTTTTTTTGTTTTTGTTTTCAAGCATCTATATGATATATCTAAATTGAATAAATTCTCTGCAGAAGAAACAACAGAGGACTGTTTGAATCAAGAGAATGACAAATGACCTTCTGTTTGCAAAACACCAGGAACCAATGGTTACTTATAATCATCTTGCATTTTTTATCAACCCAGCTACCTATATTAACATTTTTATTATTTAGTTTTCTTAGCTAAAAAATCAAATCTGATCTCCCTAATATGTTTTTGTATGCTGTTCTTTGTTTTATGACCTTCTTTTTTAAATGTGCATTCAATGAAACCTATTGACTTATCCCATTCAGCTCCAAAATGACATATTAATTCAATCATTAGAGTTATTATGACAAAGAGTATCAAAGCTACAAACCAAGTAACCAGCATAAAATAAAGACTAAGGTCTTCAAGACGAGGCCGAAATTCTTAATTTGGAGAGCCATTGTTGGTTTTTTTTTTTTGAAAAATGGATTCGGGTCATTGTTCATTTATATGATTCAAATATCAAGTTTCAGTGATGGTTTGTTAAAAAAGAACGTCGTTAGTCTTGTTTGATCTGTTTTATTTTTTATTGATAATGTATTTTCATGAACTGATTTGGAGAATAATCTTATTTTTACGTTTGAATTTTTGATTCAATTTTATTTCTCTTATTAAACTGTTAAATTTGGTATTATAACTCAATGATTCTAAATTAAAACAAAGTTTAAATTGGCTGTAAATTTTACAATTGTTTTATACAAAACCTAAAAGATAAAATGTATTTAAATCATAACTATGTTTAGTTAAATTTTACTCATCTTACTTATCATTCTATATATGATTTTCAGTAATAACAACAACAATTTGTGAGTTAAATCATTTTAAATTTGTTAGACAAAAGAAAATAAATAAATACAAACCGATTTAAATTTCTACCAATTTAATAGTTCAATTGTATATATATATACACAATTTATATTTAGATATAAGTGCAAATTTTTTAACTTAATAAAAAATTATACGAATACCCGGGAGAGGATGTTGGAATAAGCTTGAGAAATTTTTTTCCTAAATCTTATGAGTTATGGTTTTGTAAAGGTTTAGGAAAAAAAAAATTTGAAGTATGTTAAAGTTCTAGATAGGCTTAGGAGTTATATATTCCTATATAATGAGATGCATATTGTAATGCATTGTGTGTGAATTGTGTGAGCGATTGAGAGCTTTAATTTTTGAGATATTTTTTCTAAAGCAATAAGAAAACATTTGTTTGAACTCGATTCTTGATTTCAATATTTGGTATCAGAGCCAAACACTTTGAAAGATTGATGAGCGAAGATGAGCGACATCAATGAAGAACCCGAGATGAGTGGCAAATAATCCGGACCATCTTCTATTCGACTTCCGATGCTGAACTCTACTAATTATACCGTCTGGACGATGCGAATGAAGATTGCCCTCAAAGTCCATAAGGTGTGGGAAACCATTGATCCAGGAAACAAAACCGAGGAGAAAATTAACATGGCAATTGCATTGTTGTTTCAATCCATTCCTGAGGCCTTAATGCTACAGGTTGGAGAACTCGACACAGCAAAAGCTGTGTGGGATGTGATCAAGGCGAGACTTGTAGGAGCTGAGAGGGTAAGAGAAGCACGACTTCAAACATTGATGGCGGAATTTGACAGGCTAAAGATGAAGGAAGAAGACACCATTGATGTTTTTGTTGGTAGACTTTCGGAGATATCTTCTAAATCTGCATCTCTTGGTGAGATTATAGAAGAATCAAAGCTTGTGAAGAAATTTTTAAAGTGCTTGCCAAGGAGAAAGTACATTCACATTGTTGCTTCACTTGAACAAGTACTTGACTTAAACACAACAAGCTTTGAAGATATTATTAGACGTTTGAAAGCATACGAAGAGAGGGTTTGTGAAGAAGAAGATAACCAATCAGATGAAGAAGGAAAGCTAATGTATGCTCATACCGAATCACAGCAAGGAGGCTACAATGGTGGTTGTGGCTATCGAGGGCGAGGAGGTCGCTCTAACTGGCGAGGAAGAGGTCGAGGTCGAGGTCGTGGCAGTTTCTATCAACAACGAGACGCCTATAAACAGAGCCTAGGACAGAATCAACGTCCAAGAAGGGATACATCGCATATCACATGCTTCGCTTGTGATAAACTCAGCCACTACGCGTCGGATTGTCCTGATAAGTTACTTAATCCGTAAGAAACCGCTGAGAATAAGGTCAATGATACCGAGGAAGCCGATGAGCTGATGATGAATGAGGTCGTCTTTCTCAATGAGAGGAATGTAAACCCGAATGCGTTCTATACTGAACTCGATATGAATGATATATGGTATCTTGACAATGGCGCTAGCAATCACATGAGTAGGAATCGAGTTTTCTTCTGCAACCTTAATAAAACAATCTCCGGGAAGGTTAGATTTGGAGACGACTCCCGTATTGATATATGAGGAAAAGGGTCTATTCAATTTATCTTCAAAGGAGGCGAGAAGAAGATTTTACACAATGTGTATTACATATCAGGACTTAAAAGTAATATCGTGAGCCTAAGGCAATCAACGGAAGCTGGCTGCGAGGTATGTATGAAGGATGATGTCTTAATGCTTTTCGATCGCTTTGGTGGATTAATGGTGAAGACAACTAGGGCAAAGAATAGACTACACAAAGTAAGCCTACATGTTTCTGATAATTTTAAATGCTTGCAAGCTGTCACAATGGAGTCATCTAGATGGCACGCACGGCTCGGTCACGTCAACTCAGAAACGATGAAGACAATGATCAAAACCAACCTAGTTACTGGCATACCGAACCTGGAAGTAGAGAAGGAAACATACACGTCATGTTTGCATGGGAAGAAAACAAAACAATCATTCCCACAAGCAACCACGTTCCGAGCCTCGCAACCTCTTGAACTTGTTCATGGAAACTTGTGCGGACCCATCACACCGATGACGCCTTCACAAAAGAGATATGTGTTCGTTCTTATCGATGACCACTCTCGCTACATGTGGACCATCTTATTGAAGGAGAAAAGCGAAGCTTTCAACAAGTTTAAAAGCTTCAAAGCATTAGTTGAGCAAGAAACAAAAGGTGTACTAAAGACGTTTCGAACAGATCGTGGTGGTGAGTTTATGTCACGAGAATTTCAAGAATATTGCACCAAGAACGGCATCAGAAGACACTTAACTGCGCCATATACGCCTCAACAGAATGGGGTCGTAGAGAGACGGAATAGGACACTCCTTGAGATGACTAGAAGCATTCTAAAACATATGAACGTTCCTAATGATCTTTGGGGAGATGCTGTCAGACATGCTACTTACTTAATCAATAGGATCATGACAAGATCATTGCAAGGAATGACACCATATGAGGCTTTACGAGAAAAGAAGCCAAACGTTTCTCATCTTCTCGTATTCGGGTGTGTGTGTCATGCTAGGACAGACGCAGTAGGAAGAAAGAAGCTTGATGATAGGTCAAGGAGCTTAGTCCACTTGGGAACTGAACCCGGCTCCAAAGCCTACCGACTATTTGATCCCTCTACCAAAAGAATTGTCGTGAGTCTCGACGTCATCTTCGAAGAAAACAGAGCATGGAATTGGAAGAAGAAATTATCGTCGTAACCCGAACATCATATGTTCTCCGTTGGTTATAACCCGATAGAAGAAAGAGTTGCAGAACTCGAAGAAGTTACTCCAAATAGCGATGAAGGAGTACTTGTGAATGAAGACCATCAGAGCAACGATGGGGAGAACGAAGATGATGATCATCTTGACCAAGATCAGCCTGCATTGCGACGATCAACAAGAAATATCAGTAAGCCTGCGTACATTGACGACTACATTCTTGTTGCAGAGATTGAATGTGAACGACTTCTGTTGATAATCAATGACGAGCCATGGGACTTTAATGAAGCTAAAGAATTTAAGGTTTGGGTCGATGCCTGCAAAGAAGAGATTGGTGTTATTGAATTAGTGAATTCAACATAATTTAATGGAATTCAAATATTAAATGAAATCCAATGTTATTGAATTAAGTATTTGTCAAATAGAATTAGAATTACCTATTATTCAATATCCACTAGATTTTATTAGAATCTAATTTAAGTGAAATTTGTACTTTTTTTTGTATGAGAAATAAGTGTAAACAAAATGTAACACTTATTGCTTTGATTTTGAATTTCATCAAATATTTTTCTTTCCTTTACGATTCTCCTCCAACATTCGAAAGTGAATCTTCTTGAGTTAGGTTTTAATTCCAGCCCAGATAAAAGAAGACGTAGACAATTATAGTGGAATCATCGAATTCCATCGAAGTACAATCAAACTCTAATTCCATTACGTAATTCTATAATTCTCTATTCAATAACACCTACCTCCTAATAAGTGTCTAAATTTAAAACTATATGCAATTTATATTTTATATAAGGCTACGATAAAATTAAAATAATCAATGCTCCTTATGGAACCTTACCAAACATAGATGTAAATTTGGAAACTTTGTCTTGATTCCTTTTCAGAAATAAGGAATGAGACTTGAGAGCGGGGGTATTACATAATAATTTTTATTTGAAGTTTCTTTTCGCTGTTGTTTATTAGAATTATCGGAGAAGTTAGAGGCAAAGCCCAATAGATGTAGCAAGAAAGCCCAAAAGTAGTATCAGAAAAGCCCAATAGATGTCCAAACGTTGTATCCGACGGCGAGGAGAGAGAAACGCCGGCCAATGATTTCGTCGTATGATCGATCTTGTCTCTCTCGTCTAAGATCGTTCGTCCGTACTCCACTGGTAGGTTTTGTTTTTTCTTCTTCGATGCTGGACTTAGGAGAGATTGGTAGCTGTGATTCGGTCAGAAATGTGAAGTGGAACCTCAGTTGACTCTCGGTAAATGAATGGACTATTTGGTTTTAGAACAATTGATTATCATGGGGGTTAGGTACTGGTGGAGAAGAGGCTTCTTTGTTTGCTTCCGACATTTTCAGAATGTAAGTTCTTCCCTATACTACTGGAGGCAAAAGCTAGTTAGTATCTTTCCTTCCTACTTGAACTTTAGTTTGAAATGTTGATAGGTACGAAAGGTATTCACAGATAGAAAGGTTGCAAGTTTTGATAATTGTAGATTGAAATGTTTTTCTTCTCGCTCTTCCTTGTGTGGGTATATTATTAGTATTCCTCTATTGCTCTGTCATTATTGCCAGTGCTGCAATTTGTGTCAATGGAAAACTTAAATTCGAGAGTGGAATTCACAGGGTTCAGGTATCTTACATCCTGATATATTTCTTTACTCTCCATGGCATAGATGTTCATAGTTTTTAACTCTCATAACATCTTTCCACAGCGTATTCCTATCACTGAGAAATCTGGACGTATGCGCTGTATCTGTTGCCATCCTTCCCCAGGCTGATGAGGTGTACCAAAGTTTCTCCAATCTTACAAATATTACATTTTTCTTTTTTTTTTATTATCTTTTCCTATCGATTCGTATTACAAACTCTCATACATTCTTTGATTATTGTTGGCTGCGTATAGGTAGATGTTCAGCTAAGGAATGAAGATTTGAGGATTGATACATACAGGTCTGGTGGCTGCGGTGGTCAACATGCCAACACAACCAACAGCGCAGTCCGAATAATCAATCCATCATCCAACTGGGATCATGGTCTCCATCCAAGACGAAAGATCACAACATATGGTATAGTTAAACACTTCAAATTCCTCCTCAAACCCTCTACGTCCTACTTAATAAATAAATTGCCACTCTTTTTGTTTATAACAGAACAAAGCCAAAGCACTTAAAGTACTCTGCGCTAAACTTTATGAGATCGAAAGGTTGAGATTACAGAGCAGCCGGTCAAAGCTACGGTCAGAACAGGTGCATGTGGATTAACCATCTTTTTTTATCTTATATATTCAGTCAATTTTTACATCATTTTCTTTCTTAGCTGATCAATGTGTAACCCTGTTAACAGATTGGCAGTGGAGACCGATCTGGACGAATCCGTACGTACAATTTTCCATTGAAGATATGATGGAGGGAGAGAATCTGGACACCTTCATCGACCCCCTGCTCTTGCGCCAAGAGATGGATGCCATAGCTTCTTTCAGCTCCACTTCATGAACTCAGAGCTAGACCAAATCAAGAACTCTTAGCTTCTCAAAAGGGTGTTAGCAGTAATATAATAAAAGAAAAATTCATTGAAAGGAAAAAAGAGAGAAGGGAGACAAAGAAAGAGGGAGCCAGGGAAGAGGCAGTGCATGGGAAGAGACCAAACATAGTCATTTGATGTTTTGGTAAAAACTCAATCCATGCTCTGCTTGTTCCCTGTCTCTCTCTGGTTACCACTTTTTGTCTTCTTTATTTTCATCGCTGCAAGACAGATTAAAGAAAGGCTTGCTTGCTTACCTTTGAACTTGGCAAGTTCCATGAGTTTATTTGGTGATGTTGCTTTGATGACATAGGTTTAAATAGATATTGGAACCGTGTGTTTGTGATGTACTACACGAGGCATCACAAGAGAAATATTTGTACTCCTTGTTATGGGAAACTCTTGTACTGCGATCTAGCTTAGCTAATAAAGAGTACACACAATTTAATAATTTTTATGTTTGTATTGCAAAACCTCTAAGGTGGTTTGTACTTTATACGACCTTTTGTGCGTTTGGACATTAGCTAAATCGGAAGGTAGAGAATTATTAAGCTGCCACGTGGTAGGACCCAATCACATCGCCGCAAGTACACTTTTTTAAAGATCAGTACATTGCTCTTTTTCTGGTACTACTATACTACTACAAGAAACAAATAAATAATTACCCCTATTTTTTTGTTCAAAAAAAAAGAAGAATAATTACCTTTTAATTAGTATATGGTAGAATTTCAATATTTTTATTTAATATGGTTAACCGCACCAAAATCTAATTCCAAACCGGGAAAATAAGAGAACAAACCGGTTTAGTCAATCAATTTAAATCACCTGGTAGAAGTAAAGCCTACTAGACAAAGCCTAACATAAACGAGGAACCATCCATGACGCTCTCTTCCTGATCCCACCAGGTCTGAAGTAATTCTAATATACAAAACGTTTCTGAATCATCCCATTCATAAAATACATTATTCTAAAGTGATTATGTATCTTGTGAGGGACTTCTTAAGACCATACTAAACCGAATCCTGATTCGGTTTATACTTAGCCACACATGCATGGTGCTGCCATAATCTCATGAGTGTAATAGGAGGATTAAACCAAGGTTAGATTCAGTAGAACCGGAAATAACCGTTGTATTGAAAACCCTTAAGAACACTGAAACCAGATAAGAAAATACTGATATTTGTTTTCAGCCCATCAAAGACCAATAAATTCAGTAAGAACATACTTAGAAAGGGGCATTAGAACAAGTTTTGATAAAGTCCACAAACAAAAGCATAATATAAAAATAAGTTTTGATCGATCTCTTGTCAACGCTTCTTCCTAAATTCCTGGGAAAGATGTAGAAAGTGGATCCCTCTTGAATCTGTCTTTGTAATCATCCCTTGGTATTGATCTTTTGCCGTTTGGATCACCACCTTCCCAAAGTCCATACAACCTCTGAAGTTTGTTAGCCCCATTGGTGTTCCCACATACAAACATCAGTGTCAGCCTTAAAGTGCATCCTTGGTCTGGGTGTAATATAGGTCTCTTGGAAAGAAATAAAAACAACAATACATGGGATTACTCAGTTCCAAAATGTCATACATCCCGAAAAACATAAGAGAAAACTGCACTAAATCTGCATAGTCAGCAACTGATAATGAAAATTTAGTTTGTCCTTTGTCGTGATTATGTTGGTTCTTTCACATTCAATAATTCAATAAAATTTTAAGTACCTTTTGGACATTAAAATCATTAAGAACATAGACCCTTAACCTAGACACTACTTCTTATTCTTCTTCTTATTTTTCTCATACTTCAGATAAGCAGCTTTCTCGGCACGCCAGTATCTTTCGTAGTTAACCATCTTTTGGCTTTTCTCAGCGTGTGCCTGTGCTTTTTCTCCATCTTCATCTGCTAACTTATCATTCAATTCGGCATCCGCTGTATCGCCTCTTTCACGGGCTCTCGTGCCTTGGCACTATATGTCTTCTTCTGAGCTAGTTTCTCCACATCTAATTTTGCTGGTTAACTTCACCGTAGCGAGGATGGTAAGCTCTCAACTTCATGACGTAGTCTGTTACATCATCGTAATCTTCCATGTCGAATATGGTGAACTCAGGTTTATCGGGTTTGTAAGGACCTCCTAAAGAAAAGGTTCTCTGGTTATTTCTAAAGTTGGAGAACTCCGGTTTATCGGTTTGTAAGGACCTCTTCAAGAAAAGGTTCTCTGGTTATTTCCAAAGTGTGTATTTCTGCTCTACTTATAGGAATTGAACATATATATATCTTTGTCCTGAGGAACAATGTCATAAATCCTGAAAAATATAAGAGAAAATTGCACTAAATCTGCATAGTCAGCAACTGATATTGAAAATTTAGTTTTTTTTTGTTGTGATTATTGGTTCTCTCACATTCAATAATTCAATAAAGTTTTAATTACCTTTTGGATATATCTGAGAATGGAGATGATCCAAATTTGTCAAGCCATCATTTGAAATTGGAGAACGATGATATCAATCTAATTTTCAAATAAAGATAAGTAGATTGCATATGCCTCCTCGTTTCAGTATTAATATTGAGATACTTTTATGTGTTTATGTGAACCACTAGGACAACTTTATATAATCCAAGATCCTTTATGCAAGTCAAACCCATCACTAAACCAAATTTAACAAGTAAATCATTGGTTATAGTTCAGTAAGCATTGAATCAAATTGTAACTGATATCTTATGTATCTATTAAGATCTTTCTTTTCCTTTACAGACGCAAAGAATTCAGAAATTATTCCAAACTGGCTTACCGTATATGTTAGTATTAGTTTATGGTATAAATAATAATATTCTACAATACCCATTGGCTAAGAATCTATTGAAATAATTTTTTCGAAGTTGTTTATACTATAAATAGTCTCATTGTACAAGTGAGATTGTTATGACCTCCAATAATATTATAAGAACTAGATGCGCTGTCCGCGTTTCGCGCGGAAAATGTTTGATGTTTAATGGTTTATGATGAAAAATGGTGAATATATATATATATATATTTTTTTTTTATTTTTTTTTGGGTCAGTTTAACTAATTTTTCATGGTGAGTCAAGAAGAAAAAAACTAATTGTACATGGAAAACTTTTTTGTATCCATAACTAATTATATATTATTTAAAATTTATTTAAAGCTTTTCTTTGATTTTTGAACAATATATTTTATGTTATTAGAATACTTAGCAAATTATAAAGTTTAACAACATTCTGGCTCTACACACAACCAAAATCAGTTGGGTAAGGTACACATAAATATATGAACATAAATATAGATACACACATTTTTTAATTAGAACGACATACAAATGCGAACAATACATATTTTAGTTAATAAATTATATTGTATGTTTTTTCTTAAGTTGGATTAATCTTTGTGAATACTAATACAAACGCGACGCCTATATACTACGAAAACTATGGTTTTATTTTCTCAACAATCGTAAACACAACCTTTATTTATCATACCAAAGCCAATGACCCCTTCGCTCTAATTCATTGGCTTCGTTCCCTCCATATATTGACTTCACGCTCCTTCTTTCTCACTCACTTCATCACATTTCTACTACAAATTTTCAGAAGCAGAAAGCACAAAAAGAAACTCTCCATTTTATGTTATTTGGTGGAACTCTATTTAAAAAACTTTATGAGCTGCCTTTTAAAAAAATTATAATCGTAAAGGTTTGTGCAAATAAACAATACATAAACAACGACTAATATTTATACTTTATAAGGCCCTCTACATGTTTACGTAAGCCTTTATAAGCATTGTTTATATTAAGTCTATGTTAATTTGCATGTAAATAAATAAAACATGGATCAGAGTCAATATCATGTAGTAATGATCAGTGATAAACATAAGTTCAAAAATAAGCAAAAGGTAACTAAAACCAAAATAGTCCAGAGCCAAGATAGCTCAAATGTTGAAAGCCAAAGTATGAAAATGAAACACAACATAGTCTTTAAATAAAATGAAAACCAGTACTTAATCTGCAACATATTCTCCAACAGGTGAGAGTATAAATGGAGATCTAATTGCCAGACTTAGCACGTTTGGCTTCACCTGATTCAACCAGGTCAGAACCTCTCTTCACCCTCCCATCCACAGGTTCCTCAGAGACAGTTTCTACCAAAGCTTCTACAGGTTCAGGAGCATCAAGAGGGAGTACCTTTGTGACAGTCAGAGTGTGTATCTGGCCTTTAAGATTGCGGTCTGATACCTTGACAATGAACCTGTATGTCCGTCCGATGGTATCAACCAAGGTCTGTGGCACCGGGATTAAGTGATCATCGCCCATGCTCTCATTGATATACTAAGCTATCTTAAAATACTATTGTCAAGTGACATGAGCTGATCGTATTTCCGGAACCTGAAGCACTCCATGGGGATTCTCACTTGTATCTGCTACCCCAACAAAAACAGTATGCTCGGTGTCTAATAGACACCGGCGTCTCATCAAACTTGTAGGTCAGATTGCTTTTTGCAACATCGAAACCATTCAGCTCATACACATTGCTTTCTTCCAAGATATGCCTGAAGGAGTTAAGACGGTAGACGCTGATTGACCCTTGCATTAGCCTGCCCTGCGAAAGTAATATATGAAAGAGAATTCGACGATCACCGAGTTAAAGAATCTGCTTAAAATATGTACAAACATTTGCAGTTACCTTGTAAAAATAAGGACTATATGAACACCCATCAGTCTGTGACATCTATGTAGTCACATACACGCAAGTCCCATCAAGGGTCTTGTAGTTTGTTCCAATAATCTGGGGATAAAAAATAAATAAACTACGAACAAAGATTGGTATGTAATGAATCTAATGACACAAAGCAAAGAGAGCGATAGTTAGACCGGGAATGATGCTTCGTGCAACATTAAAGCCAGCATCAGAGATCCTTACATGCTCCCTGAGTTGATAGCGAGGCGATATGATCAGCTGAGCCGCACTCTTCAACTCCATATATATAGGGTTTGAGGAAATTGAAGAAATGAGGGAAGCCGGAAGGATGAAGAAGTTGTTGATTTCTACCATTGAATGCCATCACTAACCTCTATCAATTAATCATGGAGAGTGGAGTCTTAAATTAACTTCATCGGTTACAAAACAACAGGAGGCAGCTTGGAATCGCTACGAAAGAGACGACGGTGCAAAGGGTTTTGGTAGTGAGTCTGGTAGCCTATTTTTGATGAACCATTAAAAAATTAAAATTAAAGTTTAATGTTACTAATCTCGCTCCTAGACGGACCAAATAAAATGGAAAATTAATGGACCATTGAAATACTGCAGTCACCAGTGGTCCAGCCCAAGTAAAGAACAGAAATAGTTTGGAAAAGTAGGTTCCAGGTGGCGCAAAACGCCCTCCTTTACCTTATCACGTGGACGCTTGTGGAAGGACCAAAGTCTACTTTATTTATTAAGATATATAATCCTTTTTTGAAACAAATATATAATCCTTTATATATAAAAAAATGGAGCTAATCGAATGGGTTACAAATAGGATAATATTTGTATGTCCTTCCTCGTATCACATACTCCCTCCGTTCCCGAAAGTAGAATTTTCTAGATTTATTTTTTGTTCCAAAATGATAGATTTTCTAAAATTTTAAGGTACTTTTAGTAATTAATGTTGAAAAGTTGTATACTTTTAAGAAACATTAATTGAAAATATTTGAACTGGTTAAATACTATTGGTTGATATTTATTGGAAAATGTATAGTAAAATAAATAATAAATTCAATTGTAAAAATATGCGTGAATACTCTAGAAAATCCTTCTTTCGGGAACAGAGAGAATATCATATATGAAAAACGCAAAACCGGAACCTCTAGCTCTTGTGGTAAAGGGCTCACAACTATGAGTACCGCCACCTGGGTTCGACCATCTGCGACGACTTAAGCGGTAAAAAAATGTAGATTTTACGAACCTCGTGATGGTTAGTCTTTGGACCTAGAAAGTCTTTGGATCACACCACGGTTATTAAAAAATGGAGCATTTACTTTGCTGTCCAAACAATTCAATTCCCTTCTCGTTTACTTGTATTTACGACGTGAAAGCATCGCGTTTCTTGGTACCGTGACAAATAAGTTACATTTAATTACAAGCGCTAGGAAAAAAAAAGCAAATTGGATCTTAATCTACTGTCAAATTAACAGTCTAGTTGTAATATGTTTAGATTCAATTCCAGAGGACCAGTTCACACTTTATCTTTTCGGGATCAGAATTAAGCTAAAACGAAGTGGGGTTTTTAAGAATATGTAAATAACGTAAGGAACAAGTAACAAGATTAGGTTGTTTTCGAATTGATTAAAGGCGCTAGTCTAGGGTTTCTTTTCAGGCAAGGAGTTCGCGAACCAAGCAATTATTCAAGTTCAGTTTATAACAAGTCTAAACTCGGATCACTCAAGTTAAATTAACCCACTCTCGTGGTATCGATTCCTTTGCAGGTCGGTCTTGATGCCTAAACTCTCGTTTGGATCAAGATGCGCCAGCAAGATTTAGAGATCAAGTCCGATATGTTCACAATACACCCTAGTATCTACTCTCGCTGACTAGGGATGCAAAGCTCATTCAATGGTTATCAATCAACGGTTAGCTAAATCGATTAACCCTAATTCATGCACTAAGTGATAGGTTCAATGCAAGGAATAAGAACATATATGAATGTAGACAATCTTAAGATGACTTATCTATGCTCAGTTTACGAATCCAACACCCTAGAACCCTAAACTAACTCGGTGACTACTCAAACATAACACAAGAATAGAGAAGCATGATTTCTGAATAATACTGCATATAATAAATAATAGGAATCAGAGGGTTCATGATAATCTTCTCTAGGAGATAGATGGAGCTGTCTCCCTTACAAGTAGCAAATCGCAAATCACAAGCTCTCTCAGGTCTTTCTTGCGTAAAACTAAGGTAGGTCTAAAATAATAAATAGGAAACTATATATATAGGAGCCACAGGCGGCTAGAGGAATGAAATAGGAAATCTAGGGCAAATCACGAAATATTTAGAAACTTTCTTTTTTTATCTCTGTCGCTGAAACATGCACTCAGGCTGCTCCGGTTGGCCGTTCTGCGCGAAAGACTCCAAATCATATTTTTCTCTCTTCTTTTCCTCTAACTGGTCTATTTCCCATCTAATACAATTCTAGACCTGTTATGACTCAAAAGAGACTAAAAAGACTCATAAAACAGACTCAAACTCTGACTATCCTAAATAACAAGGTGATCATACCAAACACATTTCACCCATACCCATCTTAATTTGGTCCCGAATCATCATGCATGAGCTGATGAGCATATACTGCTGCCATGTTCATAAATAGACATTTATTGGTATTATAAATCATGTTAAGAGCTTCGTGCAGAAATACATAATTTTCTAGCATGATATGTATGTTTTTTAGCTCTAGATACAATTTACAAAGCTCCAAAGAGTTCTCTTGAATTCTTACTCAATTATTCATTTTGCTCGTCAGCTAAGAATAACTTTGTTGGATGAAAATCAATATATCATTTTCGTTAGTTTTATTGCCTACAATGAGCTAATTAAGGTTAGACCGATTATGTATAGACGTATAGTGGTGCCTAATAAATAAGTTGTAAGAATGTAAAATAGCATATAGTGAAGAGAATACACAAACAAAAGATAAAGGTTGCTTATTAGCCTTTTTAAAAGTTCACATTCTCTCTCTCTTCAAAACCTCTGCCTTCTCTCAAGCTTTGACAAACTGATCTCATCGCTTCTCCGACTCCGGCTACTCCCTTAGAGCCAGAGTCGGGTTCAAGTTTTTCTTTGTTTTCTCTACTTTTGTTCTTTGGAGTTGATCTTTGTTTTGACTCTTTTTCTACTCGACGGATGGACTTATATCTAAATCTCGATCTAGCGTATGTTGTTTCCAGAGAAACAAAAGGGTTTGTTGATCATCCGTGTTTCCGGTGCGTGCATTAAATAGTCTACCTTGCTGTGGATTTTATTACACTCAGATCAGTTTTTGTTCTGAATCCAGCGACTAATTGAACTCTTGCATGTTGATTCCGAGCTCTCTTTGGTTCATCTCTGGTTTTTGATCTTCTTCCTTCTCGATATCTCGAGAGTGGCTGAATCTGTTGGTGTTTCTTTCGCTCCTTGTCATCTACCATAAGATCTTATCGAGGTATTCCCTTTCATCATGCTTCCTTTAAGCGTTTCAAGTAGGCATGTACCTCTTCGGGATTGGTACGACACATACGGATATCAGTTTTTTCGAGTTTTGAAAAATGGTCCCATCTGGGTATTACAAAAAACCAGGTCGGATTAGAGTCGGATCCTCCCGGATCAGGGTGGGTTCGATTTTTAGCAGAACTAACCAAATTTTTCGATTTGACTCGGATATTTAATATCTAAACTACTCAAACTAATCCAAAATAACCAAAAAAAAAAAAAAAAACTCAATATATATAGTAAGAATTGGTTATTTTTGGTCCATAGTAACCATAGATGCAATGTTATTTAAATATGTTGTATCCAAAACATCCATTTATATTTATAAATACCCAAAATAACTTAAATATTTGATTTATAATTTTAGTTTTAGGTATTAATATTACGATAAGTACAATTATAAATATTATATATATATATGTGTGTGTGTGTTTGGATACTCATTTGGTTCTCGGTGTCGACCAGGTTCGGTTTTTTGGGTTTTGAAAAAAGGACCGTTTCAGATATTTAGGCAAGATCCGGTCGGGTTCGGTACTCTGATTGTTGGATCGGTTCCGGGTCAGTACTTCAGGTACAAATATTATGTCCAGCCCTACTTTCAAGTATCTCCTTATTTGACGTCGTCGTCTCCGGTTGAAGGTTCTGGAACGTAAAGTGGTTCCGACTTGCTGGTGTTTGAAGCTTTGGTCTTTAAATTGCTTGCGCTATTCGACCGTTGGCCAAGTTTGCTTTTTCGATTTGTCTTGGTTCAAAGGTTCTTCGTTGATGTCTCTTGCTTCTTTGTTGCTTGAGTTTATAGATTTAAATCGAATGTTTTAGGTTTGTACTAGTTATGGATGTTGTTTCATGTTTACATTTTGTCTCGCTTATGTGGGCTTATGTTTCTGGGGACATATGTGTTGTCCACTGGCTGTTGATCTCCAAAGCTGTATTCTTCTGTTCATGTATGTGTTTGATGTTATTATAATCCCTTATATATGAATCCCTTATATATGAATTGAGAAATATTACAACTTTTTTTGTAGCCACGTGTCATCATTATGATAATTTTTAGAATCATTAGAAAAATAGATTGGTCCATCTAATTATACAATAAAATTTTTATTAAACTAACCATAAATTTATTATTAATGTTTTTTATTATTTTCTTAAATAAATATTATGGAATTGCCTAATGTGGCTAAGTATATATGACGATTAATGATTTTGAATAATAAAGATTTGATAAATTTTGTGTATCTTCTATCATATTTGTTTAATTTTAAACTATTAAAATAAATTAAACAATTAACCATATAATAAAAATTTAAAATTTTCTGTATATTTTATATTTTTAATTTAAAAAAACGACTATAAATTACTAAAAGTGTTAAAAGTCTTACATTCAAATTTTGTGATCCATGGTTTAAATTTTTTTTATGACAAGATACAAATGATTACAAAACCATATAGGTAAAAAATCTAATTTAATTAATTAGTAAGATTAAAAGATAATATACCATATAAAATACATAAATATTTTAATTTATAAATTTACTTTGAACAATTTTTTTTGATAAAAGCTTTGAACAAAAATTGACAACTTAATTTTTAAAAAATATAAATTACTAAAAATATTAATCACACAATGAAAATGTTGTTATCAATAATTTAAAGTTTTCGATATAAAATATACATATGATCAAAAAACATACGAGTAGAAAACATCATTTAGGGTATGACTGGTTTTCCCGCTACCACCCGCAAACGCAGCTTTTGCGGTTGGTAGCGATTGTTGGCGTTTTGCAACAATCACTCAAAACGCTCTAAACCTCATAAATTCAAAAGTTGATTTGAGCTAGCGTTTGCGGTTGCGGGAGGATAATTTTTTTTTTTAAACAATATAAATATAAATAAAAAAATAAAAATATTCAATAAAAAATTTAAATTGAAATTATAAAAATACTAAAAATATATCTATTATACTTATTTAATATTATAAAAATTTAAAATAAAAATATTTTCTATAATTTTTAAAAATATAAAACTAGAACTTTCTAAATATATTTTTTATATTTATTATAGTATTATGATTTTTGATATTTTTATAATTATATAAAATGTAAATATTGTTAATTTATTATTTAACTGTTGTTGCATTTGGTAGTTAACCAGTCATAAGTTTCCTGCAAACGCACAAATTTCAAGCCGCAGACCCAGTCGTACAAATCTCTTAAAACCGCTAGAAACCGCAACCACCCATATCCGCAAACTTCCGCAACCGCAACCGTAGCCGCTGCGTTTGAACCAGTCAGGCCCTTAATAGACATTAAAATTACAAAATATGCTCTATATGTTAATATAATTTAAATTCAATTATATATCCTATCAAATAAAATAAATTATTTTTTAGATTAATAAATTTTATTTATATGTTCGCACCAATTTAATTATATATATAATAGTTACAGAATTTTAAATTATTCATTATATATTTATTATTTCATAATATGTACAAACATATAATATATAAAATATTTTATATATAATTTTCATCCAGCGCAATGCGCAGATTTTAACCTACTTGTTAAAAAAGAAGATAAAGGTTGGTGATGGTAGACATATATAAGCAAATGTTTTATTCTTTTAATTAAGGATCATGACCAAGTGATAAAAATTATGTCCAACTAATTATTCTCGTATAGCTGAATCTAAAATTAATTATAAGTGACGGCAGTTAAGAGCATTTGCATCAGTGAACTCCATGGGGAGTTCACACAGTTTTCGAAAAAAATATATTAAAATAAACAAAAACAATGAACCTGCCTCTTGGGAGTTCACTGCACTAAACCCGGATCATCACTGTAGCGCGGACCCCACGACACGTGGCGGCCTGCGATTGGTCCGATTAATAAATTTTTCTTTTTTTTAAAACAAAAATCAAACAGAAAAAAATAATAATTAAAAAATACTTTGTGAACCCCTTTGATGGGGTTCACTAATGTTGATGCTCTTACGTAATTTTTCTATAGGAAACAGACGAGTTGCATTTTATTTGTAATTGGCAAGACCCACTTCACTCTAATACTTTTCTTTTATTGATGTAACTGAACCATTTAACTCATTAAAGAATTTTATAGTTATTTATTGAGTTTTTTAAAGATTTATACTCATATATGATTACAAATATGAAATCTATACTTTTAAAAGAAAAATTAAAACAAAAAATATACCTGTCCTTTGAAAGGACGGGTTAAAATCTAATATTTTATTAAAATAGAAATATAGAATTTACTTTATTGCGGAATACTATCATTTTATCTGTTGACTTTACAAACATATTTTTAAGAGAAATTGCAATGTATAGCACAAAAAATTATAATTAAACAAAAAACAATAGTAAACAAATGGGTAGGCTGTGGTCTATATGTTATGTATTAATTGCCATAGTACCCTTATGTATGTTAATTATTTTTTTCTTCTAAAATGTTTTCCTCTCTTTACTTTAATTTTTTTCCAGTATCTTAAAAACAATTATTCAAATTTACAAATTACCCATAAAACATAAATTTTGTTTCTGTTTATAATGTGCTTTGAAAATTTAAAATAAATAAATATATATATGTATAAATTTTGATTTATCATGTTAGATCAAGAAGATGAAGTTATAAATTATATACTACTATTATAAATTCATATAGTATAATTTAACTTATATTTCAAATAAGATATCATACTTGAACATATAGATTAACGAAACTCGATAGGAATTGATTATTTCAAGTTTTTGACCAAAATTCTAGATCTCATCTCATATTTTTATATATATTTTCGTTTTGGTTTCTTCAAAAAACCAATATGTAATTGGTTATAGTATATTGTAAACAATATATACTATTCTATTTTTTTTTTGACTTCTATATTATTCTATTTTAGTGATACTATATAATATGTTACAATATTTTAATTTTCTCTTTCTTCTTCACCGTTTTCGTTCTTCTTTCCCTCTTTATTCTTCTTCATATCTTATTTTTATTTTTCATTTTCACCATTTTCCTTTCTTTTCCTCTTTATCAGGTCTTTGGTGTTTCTCATCACTCACCATTTTTTCCTATTTCTCGCCATGTTCCTCTTATTCTTTTACTTCTATTTTAAAAGCATAATATAGTATGTGACAATATTTTCTATGTTTCCTTTTATTTTTTTTATTCATCTTCTTCCAACATTTGTTTTTACCCATGTTCGAAAACGCGGTTGCCTAGGCGCTGTTCGGAGGTTGACCGCGGCGATTATGCCCAAATCGGTGTAGCCAAGCATTGATCTGCGTAAGACCGCATAATTTCCGCGTTGACCGCCTAATCCCGCGTTGACCGCCTAAGTTTTTTTCTTTTTCGTCCGTGTAAGTTAAAAAAAAGTTGATTATTTTTTACTCATTATTGACAGATTTTGTGTAATTATTCATTATTAAGTAATTATAATTAGCTATCAAACCCAAAACAAACACATACATACTACATTTAGGGATTTTTTCCGTACCAAACCCACCATTAACGAATCAAAAAGAGACTGTTTAAAATTATATAATTATGTCTAAGAACTTGTATCATCATGTTTAAAATTAGCTAAATATATTATAAATATATTAAATTGTATTTAAAACTAGTCACCGTGTAATCTTCGAGTACTCTCCGATTTTTCGGTAACTCGCTAGACCCGGGATTACCGCCCGATTAGCGTCTAACGTAGTTCGGAACAGGGGTTTTTACTCACTTCTCTTTCTCTCGTCACTCATTTTCTTTTCCTTTTTTTTTTTTTTCCTATTTCACGTTCCTGGCTTCTCCTCCTCTATCTTGCTATTTACTTCACCTTTTTCTACCACATTCTTACATTCTCTTATTTTTTTTTCATTCTTCACTTTTCACTCTCGACTCTACTTCTTCTCCTCTTCTTTCCTTCTTCCTTCTATTTCTCAACTTATTCTTCTTGATCTTTCTCATTCACTCTTCATTTCTCATTCTTCATTCCCATGTACAATTATTATTTGTTATAATACCAAAGAAATTATTTGTTTCAATAGTTACATTTCTGTTTAAATAACATATTCAATATAGAAATTATAAAAAGAATGATTTTTTAGTGTTTTGGCGCCATTAGTACTGTAATGTCCATTTGTATAGTAAATTGACACAATTTCAAGAGATGACAATTTTGTCAACATTTTTCTATATAATGATTATTCTACTAATTAATCTTATTTTAACTCTTCATTAAAGGTATATTAGAAGTTTTTATGCATCACGTGCAGCAATATAAATTTTATTTAATATTTTGGATTTTATTAACTTTACCAATATTTTAAGGGCAGTTCTTTTAAATACATCATTTTAAGTTTTTTTCATAAAAAGAGCACTCTATGAAGAAAATGACCAAAATATGTTCTAATAAAGAGGTAAAAGACTGTTATACCCTCGATATATAAATCTATAAAAAAAAATTTATAGATTCTAATTTGAACTTTTTATAAAAAAAATTCTTTCGAAAGTTACTTTTTTTCAAAACTGTTTTTATTTTTTTCAAATTTTCTTTTTGAAATTCGAAAATTATTTTTGAAACTACTCCCTCCGTTTCTAAATAGATGATGTTTTAGGGAGTTTTTGATGTTTCAAAATTGATGATGTTTTCATATATCAATGTATTTTTTAACTTTATCAAAAACTGTGTAGCCAATAATATTTTGTAATCTGTTTTGTGATTGGTTAAATAACTTATATATATATTTTAATAATATTTTAAAGATAAAAAACAAGTTTTTTAATAGTTGTGCACAATATTTTGAAACAGAAGGAGTATTTTTTTTAAAAAAAATTAAGCTTTTAATATTTATTCAAAAAAAAATAAACCCCACCCTTTAACTCTAAACCCTAAAAGTATAAGTGTATTTTTACCTATTTAATAAAATATTTTGGTCTTTTTGATTCATAGAAATCTCTTGTCTGTTGATATAAAAGAATGCGCTTTCTGGCGAACTAAGGCCGAGGTGTCTCGAGACTTCCAGGCGGAAATTTCAAGCACCTAAGCTTCGATCTTCTTTTCTCCAATTAGTCACCTCAGAAAAGATGTTAATAAGTCCAATGTATCCAACCGTAGAGCTGGCCACTTTCTAGGGGATCGTACAGCAGAATCGACACTCTAACCGCTGAGTCAAGTAGGTCAAGCTCAGTCAAGTCAGAGAAAATAGACCCCTATAAGAGAAATCCGCACAACCAGAGTCTCTTACTAGACAAGGGTGCGTAGCGCTAAGAGGCTGGTGCTAGTCTAAAAGAAGAATCCGAACAGAGGCCATATTTGCGACAAAACTTTTTTAGGGTTATCTAATATTATTTTTTATATTTTAATATAAAATTTTATTTAATTAAACATAAAAACGTCTATTTTAAATTTTGTATTTAAAACTAGATATCTATAGATTTAAAATTATAGTCTTTGATATATTTTTTGTTTATTCTTTTAGTTAAAATATATTAAATCAACTTATATAAAAATTAAGATAAAAATTTTGATAACAAATTTTTAAAATTATCAAAAAAGTAAAACTAAAGAGTATTTCAAAAAAAAAAATTCGCTAACAGTGTTTTTTTTTAATTCTTTTGAAAAATGATTTATCACATGTTTTTTAAAATAACATTTTTACTTATGTTACGACATCATCATCAAATCAGGTTTTATATCTACACAAGGCATACGTAGTGTTCAATTCGATGCTGGGTTCGTCTTCATTAAGATGTGCTAAAATATTTAAAAGCTTTGATTCAATAAGTAGTTCAATAAAATATTTGTTAAAGATTAATTATTAAAATATACCAATTATTTGAAAATAAAAGAAATTTACTAAAATAAAATCACATATATATCATTTTGTTATGAAAGTCAAATAATACAGCCACCGATTATGTTGAAAAATAAAAGGATGTGGGGCCCGCTGCACTATTTGCACAGTAAATCCTACTTCTATATAAACGATCGAATCGATCGTTTATAAATTCATTCATTCACTCTTCTCTCTCTATAATAAACTCATTCTATCAGTGTTATAAATCCTACGGGTATAAATTTTGCCCTTATTTAAATTCCCGCGATACAATAAAATTCCAGTTATTTTCATAACA
>NC_027755.1:24833022-24854840 GCF_000695525.1 Brassica oleracea var. oleracea
ATTCGAGGGGGAGCTTACGTAGTTGTACTCTTTTTACCTTACTATGGTTTTTCCCATTGGGTTTTCCTGGAAAGGTTTTTAACGAGGCAACAAAGACGTTAAGCGGGAGCGGATAGTGTCACCGGCCCCCAAGGGGGAGTGTTATGAAAGTCAAATAATACAGCCACCGATTATGTTGAAAAATAAAAGGATGTGGGGCCCGCTGCACTATTTGCACAGTAAATCCTACTTCTATATAAACGATCGAATCGATCGTTTATAAATTCATTCATTCACTCTTCTCTCTATAATAAACTCATTCTATCAGTGTTATAAATCCTACGGGTATAAATTTTGCCCTTATTTAAATTCCCGCGATACAATAAAATTTCAGTTATTTTCATAACACATTTATAATTGTTTATTTTTTTTAAGAGTTAAGACTGCAATATTTAAACAAGAGTTTTTAAATATTACAAATTGAGATTTGAGAAACAATAAGCACTAAAAACCATAAAACACCATATGGTCCATATCACACCAACTACAACGACCACGTGTAAAGTAAACACGAAGTTATTAGAAAAGGACACAAGTAGTTGTAAATAAAAACAAAAACACACACAAGTAATTCACCGGATTTTTGACTTTAATCATGAGTCGAGATCAACGAACGGTAAGTTTCGGACCTTGCGGTATATGTAGTCCTTGTAGACCATGGACTTAAACTTGGGAGGATCGTCGCCGATAAGCTCGGTAAAAGGTCCCACGACCATATCGTTGGTAGGCCTAACCAGAACCGCCCAAGACATTCTTGTTTTCTCCTTATCCACGGTCGTTTTATGCAACACACTCTTGAACTTTCCGTTGCTAATCCTCTGCGCAGATTCGTTACCATATTAAAAATATAGCACTAAACACAATATTAGAAAGTTAATGAAAATTTTAAACACATCAGATTACAACATACTAGAATCTGATCGCTGATGTTGACTATAACAGCAAATGGGATGTGGACACGGCGGATAGTAGTTGACATTCAGCAGATACTCACCGCCAACAACTTCGTTAATACTTAATAGCCTCACGACGTAAACCTAACCCCACTGACAACCATTCCATAATCTTCTCTGATAGCATCTTTACCTGCCTTGTGTACTCCTCGTTCACTTCCCTGAATATATAACATGTGATGAATATTTAGATTTGGACTCAAAACCAGTTAACAAAATCAAAATTTAATTTTGAGTAGTTTTCATACCTGTAATCTTGAGGATTCTTAGGCCAATATGAGTAATTCACAGCCGAAGGTGGCCAGACATTGTGGAAGAGTTGATCAACCGTACCTATTCTCTTTTCTAGGTCTAATGTGTACCTCCTTGCGTATCCTTCACGGGAGTCATCTAGTTTCGCCACGTCTTTCTTTTCTGCTTCAGAAAGCTCGAAGAATCGCCTCCCGACATCCTGCAAACGTTGAATCAGCTCCGTGGTGATCCCATGATTTATCAGCTGAAAAACACCCCACTCTTCGCTCGCCTTCACCACCGCACGCGCCACTAGCTCTTGATCGGGATTGCTTAGGTCAATTATGGGCACGCGTGAAGACGGTATGTCTTGGTCTCTCTCAACCACCATATTGCTGGTAGCTAGTAGTGGTGGATTTGTTGATGGATGTTTGGACGGAAAGACAAGAGGTCTATGCGCTTTTTTATAATGGGATTCTATCAAATGACTAGTTTGAGTGGTAGGTGAGGATGGGGGAAGATATAAAATCAGCAATTGCAGCAATGCTACTTTGTATTGTAGTTCTTCTATTCATAATAGTTTTAATATGCCTGGGTGGTTGGTAAACAATGGTAGTTGATCATTTTACAAATTTGATCAAATAATTGATCCATGGTGGAGTGAGTTATAGAGCTTTTTTCCTTCAGTTTTATATTTGTGCATAACCACGTTTCGATGTTTTCTTTTGCTTCTCTCCGATGGTCATGTATTTAGTCTTTTCGTGATTATGTATTATCGGTTTCAGTTTGGATATCTGAGGTTTCCATGGGAGATTCAAATTCTAGGATCAAGTTTTAGATACAAGATCATCAAGTTAAAACATGGATGATTTTTTTTCATCCATGTTATCGAGTTAAAAAAAAATGTTATGGAGTCTATGGGCTATGTTAATAAATTTATGTACCATTTACGTGAGTTTAGTTGAATCATTAGTTGGTTTGTTAACTATTAAAAGTTTCAGTTCGAGTTCATACTGAGGTACATGCGAGGAAAGAAGTAAGCAATGGCCACTTTATTTGACTAACGCTTTTCACACCGTTGACCTGATTCCACAGCAGAAACTCGTTTGTTTTATATTGAAATTCTATGAATCTATCATCATGGACGGTCCCAACAACTTGAAGACATGAAAGAGATCCAGTCAGACTTTTCTCATACATCTTAAAAACAATAAGAATCACGTGGTATAATCTTGAAAAAGATTAGATACTGTATACCTCCTCTGTGTTCTTCGACATCTGCTCAATTAGCCTGTCTGAATTTTTTATTTTTAAAGGTTGAGTGTGTCTCCCACCGGGACAGTCTAAGGAGCTTTCTCTATAAATCTGAAGACCTCGAGAAAAAATTCCTCACAAAAGCTATAAAATCATACTGCGAACTACAGGTGTTACCTTATGGAACAAACAAGACGGTTGTATTCTAATGAAACAAGTAAGGACTAAGATTCTCATCTGATATTTTGCTGTATGAACAACTCAAAAGAAGGTTATAACAATTCTCTGGAAGAGCATTTGTGAACTCTGAACAAGTATTTACAGGATTCTCTATGGCATACGATCACTGAAGCTCAATGATTCGACAGAGCATTTGTCAGCTTCAAGACAAGTTACTTTGCAGACAGTAGAATGAATCCCAGCAATCCATCTCTGCTTCTGAATCTTACTCTTGCACTTGAACTCCAAAAGACCCTGTCCAGTTTTCAGACCAAAATAGAATTCTTCTGAGTTTTCTCCATCTTTCATGCAAGGCCATGAAGATATCTCGTCGCAGACTCCATAAACAACGCCTTCAGAAGGAACAAGAAGCTTCAGACTTCCATGTTTCAAGTAATTTTCCTAACTCTTGGAAAAGCAGAACATGCCTACATTTGATCTTCTTGGAGAATGCCCTCCAATGTGTTTGCTTTCGAGTTTGATCATAACCTGAGAAATTCAGAGAGCTCCCTAGTTAAGCACCTTTTATACAACATGAAGAAAATTAATCTGTGGCTCTGAAAGAAAATTTTCTTTTATACAACCAACACTCAATGTAAGTGTTGAAGAAAGCATGGTTATGTTTCTACAGATATGTGGGCATAATGAATTTCAAAGAGATGTTGGTTTGATATTTGGCCGAAATCAAGAGACAATTCAAAGAAAATTTATGGAAGCCCTTACGGCGACATAACTATTGGCACATGATTATATTAGAACTACAACAAGACAAGAGCTAATGAGAATTCTTGAAAGACTTCACTTAGATCGAAGATATTATCCCTTCTTCAGTGGATTCGTTGGAGCTATGGATGAGACTCATGTATGCGTAAAAGTGGAACCTGAGTAACAAGGAATGTATTGGAATCGACATGATAATGCATTTTTAAACATCATGGAAATATGTGATTTGAATATATATTCACATATATATGGAATGGAGCACCAGGATGGCAATGGTACAACAAAACGATTCTGAGTTCCCTTTGCCTACGTGAAACAAATATTATCTTGTTGATTCAGGCTATCCGAACAAGCAAGAATTTTTAGCTCCATATAGATCATCACGAAATGGAGTTGTGAGATATCATATGTCTCAATTTAACTCTGGTCCTGCTCCTAGAAATAAACAAGAATTATTCAACTGCGTCTTTGCATTCAGTTATTGAGAGAACATTTGGATTTTGGAAGAAAAAATGGCGGATTGTATCTGATTTTCCAAGATACAAAATACATGTACAAAGAAGAGTGGTAATGACTACCCTGAGATTACATAACTTTATCAAAATATCAAACTACGCAGATGAAGATTTTGCAAATACAATGCCAGATACGAGACTGAACAACATAGATTCAGAATCTGCCTTTGTTGATACATAAGAACTTGATGCGGCACACGGAGAACAAATGACACAAATAAGAGACAATATTGCAAATATGTCACGGGAAAATCAAAATTGTCGAGAATGTTTTTATTGTATTTTACTTAATTTTTATTTTATATATGTAATTTAAATTTTTAATTCATATGAATTTTGGTATTTAAATTTCAAAAACAAATTACACCAATAACACACTAAATAGAAAATTTCAATTTTAAATTATATTGATTGTATTGATATATAACATTTTTACAATTTGTTTTTTTTTTAAACACTGTTTGACTGTTCCATTCCGCGAACAACATATTTTCACCGATCAACACAATTCCGCACTGCTAATTTTTACCAAAACTGCACTTATCCTGCAAACCGCACGAACCGCAGTTGAATCGTACCACACTTCAGTTCCGCACCGCTTATTTTATCAAGACCGCGGTTACCATTCGGACCATATGTATATCTATATAAGAATTAAAGCTTTTTAAAATTACCTTGCTAAGTTCCCATTAATTTTTTGATCAAAAAAAAAAAGTTTCCATTAATTCTTAAATTTAATTTTCAGCATTTTACATAGAAGTAAGCTTATGCAAAACTGTAAAATAGAAGAAAACAGAAATCATAAACCTACACATGGGTATAAAAGCCGTAATCCAAAATCCGAACCGAACCCAAACCGAAAAACCTGATATGTATCCGATCCGAAATGTAAAAAATATCTGAATGGGTCTTGTATAGTGTTATAACACATATCCAAACCCGAAGTGTTATTAAACAAACTCGAAAAACTCGAAAAACCGAAAAAACCTGAAATATTATCCGAAGAAATCAATCTGAATGTACAAATCAGTATGTAATATAAATATTTGAAACATAAATATGTACTATAAATATTTAATTTCATATTCATTGTGATATGATATCTAAAGTAAGTATATATAATTTAAATAAGTACCTTATATATAAATAAGTATGTATTTTTTTTATGTTTTGCTTTTAAATTTTAGATTTTACTGTGGGGTATTTGAACCGATCCGATAAAACCTGAATCCGAACGGTATATAGTTATTTTATGGGTTCTAGGATGTGACAGAATTTAGAACCAAAAGTGATGTATTATAACCGAACCTAATCCATACTTAAAAATTTACTAGAATGAGACTTAGATGTGTTACAAATGAATTAAAACCGAAATACAAAATATCGGACCCGAACATCAACGGATACCGAACGCCCCATGTAGCTTTTCTAAACTCAAATCAAATGACTGGTTATAGAATCTCCAAGATTCTTTCTCTAGGTAATGGAACAGCTTAAATATATCAGGGGTGGTGATACAACGAAGAAGACTGGTGCCTCTGGGACTCATGCGTGAGAAAGATATTGATGAACAGCGGCTTAAAATCAATTCATGCATAGCTTCTCCGTTCCAGAAGATCGATCGACTCTGTACTGGATCGAGCTAAGGCCACTGAACAAAGCAAACGTTAGATTAAAAGTTCGACTCAGTTTCGTACGACCCAAATCATTAATTTTAACAACACATTTTCTAGGTTTCGGTTCTGTCTCTGTGAAATTAGGGTTGTCATGTGTGATATTTGTCTTTGGTTTTGCAGTGAAACTACACGCGAGTTTTCATTCACAGTTCACTATGGAAATGACATCTACACACGTGAGTATACACATTTCGTACTGAAGCCAAACATCGACTACATTTTAGTGTTTACAAAGAGTCTAGTTACAAGAAGTGTGTTCAATCTGTCTTCGTTGATCATCAGTAGTGGATTGCAACTCGCAATTGGATGACATGGTTCAAGAACTGAATAAAACTAATGACCACTTCGGATTTGTTCGTCAGATGAGGGATAAGTTTCAGAAAGCTACATTATCTGGTAAATATACTGACTATGACTCTTAACTTCAGACCCTTTTATCTCTAAAAGTCAGACATCTAGTATTGGATTTAAACAAGACTTGTGTTGTTTTTATTTGACTTATCAGAGCTGCCAACACATTCAGAAAATTTGCCACAGGAAATTTCCAACAGATAACTCATATACTGATCCTAACATGTTACAGGCCAAGAAATGAACGTAGAGCTTTCACCAGGAATAACAAGGAATAAACTAAAGCTGAGATGTCATGGTGTTCTAGAGACAACAATCTGTTGTTTGAACTTCATTTAATATCTCACTAATATTGTAATCACGCTTATTTACAATGTTGATATATGTACTAACAATGGTGCTATGTTTATACACCCTATTGTTCTATATGTACATGTTGGTAAAACTATTCACAAGGAGGTGAAGTATGAAGGCCTTAACCGAGAAAAAAACTTGTCCTTGTCAGAGTCTGATTCGCAACTTGCACTACAAGTCAATATACGTTGATTTTATCTCGTCTCCATGTCCTCTTCCGCCTGCAGATATGAAATTAGAATCTTAAGGGTCTCATATTTAAAAAGAACAAACCCGGAACTGAGAAAATATGTAACATCAATGCATAAATTATTCTTACTTCTTCTGTAACTTGACTGATTGGTGGAGTGTCTTGAAACTGCACACTAGGTGCGTGTATCACTTGCGAAAGTTGCTTTAGTAGTGTCTTCCTACAATTGAAGAAGTCACAAGCAAATTTTCATAAACAATGATTGGCACCATGATACATCTTTAGAACTACCTAGGCATTGAAGTAAAGAGGTATTAGAAGATTACTTTATTTTTGCAATATCTCCGTCTGTGTTTAAATTCTCCATGGGGTTTGGCTCGATGTGAAGTTTATAAGCTGGGGCAAAACAATCGTCGTCCGCAATCATAGGGCAATCGTCGTTGAGTTCTTTTCCAACCGAAACTGCTGTCTGCGCCAAGGGAACCAGAAAAAAAAGCACCATTCAAGAACAGGACTACGAATATAATTGGAAAACACACATAGTTGAAGTTAGTAAAGAGACCTCATAGCACCAGCAACGTGCAACATTTCCAAGAGTGTGACCTTGACCACCCAAGAGCATGAGAGGAACATTAAATGATCTTATGTACCCGAGACAAGCACCATGACCCTTGACAGTCAAGTTGAATTTACCCAACGCATCACCAGATAATGAATCAGGGCCGCACAGAAGAACAATTGCTTCTGGTTGATAAACCTCCATAGCCTTATGGATAATAGGTACAAATAAAGTGGCGAAACTTGCATCGTCCAGACCATTCTTCAGTGGTGCATTTAGAGAATAGTATTCTCCCTTTCCTACCCCGTAGTCTGTTATGTCCCCTCTTCTTTGGTCGACCCCAGACTTGTGGAAAGAAACAGTCATAACTCTATCAGTTTTGTGGAATGCTTCTTGTACTGCTTCCCCATGGTAGTAGCCAATATCTATGTAGAGTACTCGCTGTCAAAACCAAAGTCATGTTGAAAAGTGTAGTTACTAACTCATGTATAAGCGCATCTCTATATTCCCAGAAACATCTTGCAAACCAAGATTCAATAATCAACGCTTAATCAAAATTCAAGAAACCATTCAGAGGCAAAGTTACTAACTCAGGTAGAAGATTTTCTATAGCTCAAGGATCAAGAATCAACGCTTTATCAAATACAAGAAACCATACACAGGCAAAGTTACTAACTCTGATAGAAGGTTCTCTATACCTCAAGAATCAATCAAATACAACACAGGCAAAGTTACTAAGTCAGCTAGAAGGTTCTCTATAGCTCAAGAATAAAGAATCAACGCTTAATCAAAGAAGTAGTTTACCTTGAAGACCTTAAGCAACTCGAGGATCCCAAGAACAACGTCGTTGACGTAGCCAAAGCCACAAGCCTTATCTGTCTTGGCACGGTGCATCCCGCCGGACCAATTGATGGCGATATCAGCTTCGTTTCGGTTCAGTTTGGCGGCGGCGGAAATAGAAGCACCGGCGTAGAGACGGCAATAATCGAAGAGGCCACTGAAGACAGGGGAGTCCCACGCGTCTAAGTTGAAGCGCTTGAGGGAAGGATCCGTCACGGTTTTCAACCTAGCGTACTCCGGCGTGACTAAGCGGAGGAATGATATGTACTCCGGCGAGTGGAATTTAGTGAAATCTGAATGTTGGGCAGGGGGAGGGCGGATGATATCCATGTAGCGAGGGAGGTAATAGCTGCAGATGAGGTTGTGAGTCGTACTGATCTGTTGGGATTCTCGTCCGTTTCCGTTGCCGATCGCTGGCTCGTAGTAGTAGCTCACGCGCCGTTTCCTTCCGTCGGGAACCCAAGCCAAGTTCGCCGCATTCTCCATCTTCTTTCTCTCTTTCCGCCAACAAACCCGTTTGATCTTTTCTTATTGGGGGGAATTTTCTTGTATTTCTGTATTTATATTAGTAAATGTTTTAAAACATTCTTGTATTTATTAAAAGCTTACATTGTATTTCTTTCTGCTATCTATATCTATCTATAATAATAAAGCTGGTTTATACTTTCTCCACATGCTTCCACGACATCAAAGGAGACAGGTGCTTTTCGCAACACGTGGCATCACCTCATTCTTCACATTTCTTTTTTCGTTAACAAAAGCTGGGACCATTCGTCACGTATGTTTATGTTTTAAATGTATGGGCCGTTTTGCATTTGGGCTTTTAGACAAATGTATGATAATCTTCCTTCAACGATTTCATCTCAAACAAAACGGAGACGTTTACCTCTTTAATCGTAGAGCATTAAAAATGGGCCGAAAAACTATAATCGGCAACAAACACCGTCTTCCTCTTCTTCCAAACCCGAACTCCCACCTTCTGTTAGAGATCACGAACGTAACGACTCGCCGCAACATAAAACCATGTAATTAAGCTTCTCCATTAATTTCTATACACACCCATTCTTCTACGTTACATTTAATTTCCTTTTTTTCCACCTAAAAACTTCAGAGACATCTACACTATAAATAATGAGGACGCCATGATCAATCTCTTCAATGCAAATAACCTGCAACCTTTCGTGACCTCTCATCTCCTCTCCTGCTGTTAGATTTAAAGTCTGGTTGTTCTCCGCTGGCGGTGGTCATGCTCCTGATTAATGAAAAGTTTGTCCTCTTTATCTTACATTTCCTTTTTTTAATCAAACTTTCAGATTCATCCATAGGTATTCGTTTCACCTAATCGTAATTACATAGAATCTTAATCCAACGCTACGGAGCTCTTTAGGTTCTGATGATATGAATAATTCATGGCACTTACAAATACAGAAAACATAACTCTTTTTTCCTTTTTTTTTATGAATCTCCAAGAAAGAAGGGAATCTGTATGTTATACAATCATGATTGATCTTCTGCAGGTTTAAGTTATTTGCATTCAGATAGATTTGTTCATTGCTATATGAAAACAGAGTACATGCTTTTGGATTAGCAGAAGAATCTAAGAATTGCTGATTTTGGAGTGGCTAGAGTTACTTAGAATCCAAAGGACATGGTTGGAGAAACTGGTACTCTTGGATACATGGCCCCGTAGGTAACAGAGAAACATAACTCATACGTTAAAGATTGCTTATTATGGGTTCAATAAACTCTTTTTGTTCAGGTAAGTCGAACTTAAGATGCATCCCTATTTATGGGTTAAAATGGTTTTTGGCTTTGTAGGGTTAATAGAGAAAATGAAACAGCCTATCGATTTGCAATTCGGTTTTAGTTTCCTGCTCTGATTGATGCAGTGTTGGTCTGTGTTTGGTTTGGTATTAGTCTATTTGAGTTGGATTCAAGTTGGCTTGGTTAGAAATAACGTTAAAGATTACACTTTCTACGAATATAAAATGGTTTAGTTAATATAATATTTTATGTAATATGACTATTAGATTCGGATGTGTTTTTTTTTCCTAAGATTGTGTTGATGGTTTAGATTTTGGCAAAACTAATAACAAATAATCTTCAATTGATTTTGATGTTTTAGAATTTAAAATCCGAAATTCAATTGATTTGCAAAAAAAAATTGGGTTTGGTTATTCCTAGCTTTATTTATATGCCAGTTAGTCAATGAGATTAAAATATTTGTATTTTTGTTTAATTTGTTTAAACAGAACCTGAGACCGGTAATACTGAGATGTTGTCCAACATCATTATCGAGCATATGAAGAAATGTTAGGAAGCAAATCCGGAGAAGCGGCCGTAGATGGAGGAAGTCGTTAAGATGCTTTAACGAGTTGGATGATTCCGGAAGATCAAAGAACTGGCTGTTACTGCTTTGTCGCTGGCCGTGGTCCTTGAATTTACATTCTTTACCCATTCCTAACATCTTATTATTATTATTATATACATTTCTGCATTTTGGATCATTGCTCTGTTATTTTCCCATATAATATGTCTATATAAAAAGGTTTTTGTTATTATATAATTTTTGTGCGTTGTGATGTGAATATGAATATTGACGTTTGATTTCAGTATACAGCTAAAATGTCAACCACTAACATTCTTTTATACGAGTTGTGATAGCTTAAACATTAGACTAATAAAAAGAGTAATGTAAGAATTATTTAGGTTACATGCTTTTACATTTGTGTAAAAACAGTTTTTTACAATAGTATTTTCTTAACACAAATACCTATAGCAAATGAAAGTTTCTATGGTAATGCTTTTATTTAGTAACTAGATTTTGACCCGTGCTTGGAAAGCGCGGGTTTTTTTGGATTATATTATAATACAAAGTCTTATTATATCGAAAATATAATTTTTAACAGTTATATAATCTACGAATTAATTTATTTGAGATTTTATATATACACTTTTACGTAAGTTTTTTTTAGGCATGAGAATTATATCCGGATAAAAAAACAAACCAAACCGACCTGAAAATATAGGTTTAGTTCAGGTCTAGAGAAGATAACCTATTGGGTTTTTTTTGGACCCGCATGTCTTTGTTTGAGTCTGGGTCTTACCCTACACCCGATCATAAATATGTTGTGTTTATTAGGTATATTTGGATATTTCGAATATGTTTCCGGTATTATGGATATTTTTTTAAGTTTTTGGTTTATTATTATAGTTTTTGATTTCAGATAAATTTTCAAACTAAAAAAAAATTGGGTGTTTGGACAAAATTTTGGGTATTTTTCAGTTCATCGTGTCAGATTTTGAATAAGATCTTGAATTTTTAGGTATTTGAATTTTTTGGGTATTGTTTGGAGTTTCAAGTACTTTTCGTATTTCAGATATTTTTCAGATTTTTTAGATATTTCAAAATTTTTAGGATCCTAAATACCCGAACAGATGTGGACCCATTACGTCCATATCAGGGCCAACAACCTTTTGATATAGATTTTTAACGTTATTGTACAAAAACATGGTTGATGAAATATTTTTTTGAGTAAAGGTATCATAAAGAATAATATTAGAATGATTAATGGTATCACCAAAAAAATACATGACTCCATCAACTTTTTTATATTAGATTTTTAAGTCAATTTCCCGTTAATAGTATTGATTCATTTTTAAGTGAAATGTATATAAAAGTATAATATCTAAACCAATAATTTTCAAAATCGTGAATAATCAATACTGATATCGTGAAGTCAGGTTGGCTTTAAGAGAACCAATGAATTTCTACATTTTTTTGAAGGTAACATGACTATTCAGAAAACTCATTTTTAAATATGAAAATATCTACCAAACTAATTAAAGACGGTCGAAAGTTTAGTATATGATATGAGATTTTGGAGGAAAGTTTATATATGATATTCTTACTTTATTATAAAGGAAAGAGGATGTTATACACATATATATCGTGTAACTTCTCTTGCTTTAAATCATATATTATATGATAAATGTGATAATATAAAACATTAGTTTCGATGCTTTTACGATTAAAAAATCAAAATAGTAAATATATTAATAGTAATTATTAGGATTTAGGAGTGATATTTGAATAAATAAAGGAATTGAATAAATTATTGTTAGAGAAATATATTGTAACATATTGTTAGTCTAAATTTAAGGTAAGACTAAAAAATAAAAAGTTAAATGAAAGAGTCCAAACAACTTTTATAGGTAGATTTTTAAGACTCTTTTCCTTTTAATAGTATTGATTATAATATTAGGTAGAGTAGAGGCCGTGTCGACCAACCAATGTTTGGTAAAAACCAATGTTACACATGCTAAATAAAATAAAAGCGGACAATGCATGAAGCACATCAATATATCACTGTAAAATTAGAGTGATTACAGAAATACAAGAGAAATAATGATTAGCACGAAAACGAATGTTACACATGCTACTACTACAAGCAAATAATAAAGTTTGATTACATACTTAATTCTCAAAAAAAAAATTGTTTTCATACTATAAAGTAAAAATATGTTAACTCCTGGTCTCAAGATACTATTTCGAAGACAAAATAAATAAAACAAAACTATTCGAACTTTGTTAACAAATACCAACCTCGGATTACAACTTAGGTATTGTCGAAAATTACAACTTAGACATAAAAGTTAATGGTTATGAATTTTGGACAAATGTGAAAATAAAAATGTCATACCTACAATGACAATGTCAAAAATAACAATTTCATGCCTACAATCTCCGGTACGCAAATTTGCAATTACATCAATCGCAAAAGAATCACGTTAAATACTGGTTCCACCAAATATTCACAACTCGATAAATTTAGAAACTAACTTCAAAAATATAGTTTCTTAATTAAAACATAAGAATCCAAACAAATTTTAAATAATAGTTATATTATTAATAAAATACAACGTCAATATAAAGAACATATATTATGACGCTCTCTTACAAATCCAGACAAAATATAAAATATTATAGATAATCTTGATAAAAATTAAAGAAGAAATAGCTTCGATACAAATTAACGAAGAAACATTATAGATTCCAACTAAATTAACTTTGTTACGACTATCACATTTTTATTCTACTTTTACTGAATCGATTAATCACACCTATTTATGTTATTCCACTTTGAACTAAACAACTTCAAAACAAATTAATACACTACGATTGCTAACCACTATCAAATGGATCGTAAAAAAAACATTATCTTTCAACATATTTTCATCTTCATATTTTCTTTACTAAAACCTTAAATTGAATTGTGAATTCATTTAAAATATATAATATATGAACCGGCGTGTAGTGCCGGAATACCACTAGTGCTTTATATACTGAAAGCACAGATCACTTGAGCAATAACATTTTGACAAATGTAATTATTTTACAAAATTTAAAAAAAATCAAAGATTAAGAAAATCTAGATTAAACACCTTTTATTGGTTTCCAATATTTTTCAAACTGTAAAAGAAAAAAACAAGTTCCTATATTTTCTCAGAGTATCAAAAGTACACATGAACACATTCGATTATAAAGATCAGTAAATCCCAATAGCAATCGCTCCATCTCCAATATAACATTCAATCAACTATATTTTTGGTATTGTCCTCTGTTCATTCAATTTTTGTGCCTCGGCCCACAGTGTTGATTATGTTTCTGTCAATTTAAGAGTATCCAAAGGATCCATATCCAGATTATTGAAAACTTTATTATTCCTAGCTTTCCAGATGTACTATAGTATCCATGTAAACTGATGATCTTTCATCTGCGGGAAAACTCTCCAGAACATCCATGTTTGTGAAGAGAGAACTTGTTGGAAAAATAGCTGGATTTGATGGTATCTTCGAAAGAGTCCAAACTTGGATTGCTGGAGGACATTCAAAAAACACATGGTTTATGGATTCCTCTTGGGCTCCACATCTTCCACAACAAATACCCCCTTGTATCCCCCTTGCTTGTAAATTCTTCTTCACTGCCATATATCCTGTCACTAATTGCCATAGGAAATGTTTTAACTTTGGTGGGCATTGTATTTTTCAGCAGAAAGCCTTCATGACATCAACTGTGGGACCAATCAATAATGGTGGTCTTACCCTATCTGGATAGATCCGTTCTACCTGATATCCTGATTTGACTGTATATTTCCCATTTTTTGTGAAGTGCCATCCATCTCTATCTACCCTCTGAGTCCTGCTCAGTGGTATGCTTTCTATAAGTTTCGCATCCTGTGGATCCACCGAAGCCCGAATTGCCTGTGAATTCCAAGTGCGTGAGGTAGAATCAATGAGAGACTCTACTGTAAGGTCAAGATATAAATTGTGTTGATTTTTATTGGCTCGTCTCGGGCGAGTGATTGAGAGCCATGGATCATTCCATACAGATATAGAAGAACCTGATCCCACCCGTTTGGTTAGTCATTTGCTTACCAGAGATCTAGCAGAAACAATACTCCACCAGCCATATGACGGAGGATATGAACGAATCGGTTCCAAAGGTGAAGCATTTCTAAAATACCGAACTTTGAAAACTCGAGAGAATAAAGTGTTTGGCCTCTCTATCAGACGCCATAACTGTTTACCAAGCATCGCTATGTTGAAATCAGTGATATCTTTGAACCCCAAACCTCCTTCATCCTTATCTACACATACTTTGTCCCATGATTTCCAGTGCATGCCTCTTGTACTTCCCCCTGAACTCCACCAGAATTGTGACACCGCGCCCGTCAATTTTTTCACAGTTGCCTTAGGTAAACGATAGCAAGACATCGTATGATTTGATAATGCTGTAATCACTGATTTAATGATCACTTCCTTTCCGCCTTTTGTGAAAAACTTGAAAGTCCACCCATTGACTCTATTATTTAAACGATCTTGTACAAAGCTAAGAACTTGGATCTTTGATCCCCCCATATTTTCTGGTAAACCCATGTAGGATCCCATTCCTCCAAGATTCTGAATGCCCAAAATATCCCTCAATTCCTGTCTAACGGGTTCTTCAATCTTATGTCCAAATTGAATTGAAGACTTATCAAAATTTATTAGCTGCCCTGAAACTGCCTCATATTCCTTCAAAATCCTAAGAATGGTTTGACACTCTTTCTTTTGAGCTTTACAAAAGAAAAGACTATCATCCGCAAAAAGCAAATGAGATATCGATGGGCAAGCTCTAGCTACCTTCATTCCCGTTAGTTGTTGCCCTCTCTCTGCCTTTTTTATATTTGCAATTAAAGCCTCAGTGTAGAGAATAAATAAATAAGGTGATAAAGGATCTCCTTGACGTAAACCCCTTTTTGGAACAATGAGGCCACATGGTTGACCATTTATAAGAACTCGATATTGAACCGATGAAATACATTCCATCATCAATTTGATCCAATGAAGATCAAAACCCAATTTTTGTAATAATGTCTTAATAGAGTCTCATTCCACTCTATCGTACGCTTTGCTCATATCCGTTTTAATTGTCATATACTTTCCTTGACATGCTTTATTGGTCCGCAATCCGTGGAACATTTCCTGGGCGATAAGAATATTATCCGAGATTAATCTTCATGCCACGAATGCCGATTGAGTTTCGGATATGAGTAAGGGAAGATAAATTTTCAATCGCTGACACAAAACCTTCAAAATAATTTTATATCCTACATTACATAGGCTGATTGGCCTCAATTTCGTCATCCTTGTAGGTCTCTCCGTCTTTGGAATCATGCAGACGGAGGATTATATCCTACATTACATAGGCTTATTGACCTCCATAATATCCTCTTGAGACCTGGTATTATCTTTTTGTACTTCTTCAATTGCTTCTTGTAACTCATGTATTTTTTCTTTTCCATAAGGAGGAATATTTTTCCGCCATTTAGCAATTTCATGACGACAATTACTAATTTTTGCCACTATACTCTCTGCTCTCCCTTCTACTCATCCTTCGTTGTAGTCTATCCAACCCATTGTAATCAAATCCATGAGACCCGCTTGTCCAATCCATCTCTTATCGAACCGAAATTGTCCTTTCCTTCTTGGAACTTTATCTTCTAGATAAGCCACTACAAGCCGATGATCAGAAGCCACCATCCCCAAATAATCTGTAAAAGAACAGGGAAATAGAGTATGCCACTCTTCATTTGCTAAAGCACGGTCTAAACGACATCGAACCATCACCGCCCCTTTCCCTTTTCCTCTTCTCCCTTGCCATGACATTGTGTTTCCCCGAGCCGGAAATTCTAGTAAACCACTATTTCTTATAATGTTATTAAAAGGAATAAATGAATCCGCACTCCTCGTAGATCCTCCTTCTTTTTCATGATTTCCAGTAATCTCATTGAGATCACCAATAATGAACCAGGGTTCGGATCACCAATAATGAACCAGGGTTCGGATCACCTCCTTCTTTTTAGTTTTGTTTTGCTTTGAGTGTGCTAACGATTTATTCTACTATTGCTCTTAGCACTTTTCTATATTCTGCAGATTAATTTTCACAAAAAGATGGAACACCAGACTTCTGTTCACAAATTTACCATCAGAAGCTTGAAGTTATTCTCAACATGAAAGAATTTTTTTTGTGAAAAAAGGTAAACACATTTAAATTTGAAATAATGGTAACTAAAATCTGTTAGAAAAAGGAAAGTTAGCCTTGTCGCCATTTCTTATATAACAAAGAGATAAAATTCAAGCTTATGTAAAATATAACTCAATTTTTTCATGGTAATTTTAATAAAGCTATTTTCCTTTTATATGTATGTTGATATTTATTTTTAATTAAATTGTAGTTTTTCAAAAATTATCATAATTTTATTGTTTCATTTTGGTCAATAGTTCTATTATTTTATGTTTATTATGTTATACATGAAGGGGCTTATATTTAAATAAATATTATTTACAAAATTAAAAACAAATATATTAAATATAATAGTTATACCATATTTTGTGTGTTGGTAACTTGGTATATATCTTAAACTTTTAACAAAAACAAGCTTTCCAACATGTATGAGGTATTTCTTTTTCAAAACAAAATCACAAAAACTGAATGCATGAATTTCTGTATCAATGTGTTGTCCATATTTAGAAAATATGTGACTAAACAATAATTTATTTTAATAATCATTATAATTTTATGATCAAATAATTTAGACGATAGGAATGTACCCGTGCATAGCACGGGAATTAATATTAGTATATTATAAAATATAAGAAACCATTCACATGCAAAGTTACCCGAAACCAAAATTGGACCAAAACCTTAAATATCTGAATGGTTCATATATTTATATACTATGGTCGGACCCGCCCTACGGGTGGGTATGCAAATGAACGAAACAATATAAATATATTTTAAATTTAAATAAATTTTCAGTTTATTTTAAATTATAATTTTCACTATTTTTACTACAAATTTTATTATTTCTTCTTCTTTATAAATTATATAGTTGTTAATATAATAAAACAATTTATAAAAAAAATATAGGTAACTATATCTCTTGTTCCAAAATAAATTTTATAAGGAAGAAAATAAAATAAAACCTTTTAAAAGTGTTGTAGAAGCTAAATACACTAAAATTTCTCTGAATTTTGTTTTGTAACACCTCTATGAAAAGTATTACTATTTACTATATCAGTTGTTAAACTATAGTCATAAAACATTATATTGCAATCTAATTATAGTTAAAATATAGTTATGGATTAAAACTCAGTTTAAAAAGATAACTAAAATATTTTCAATAGATATGCACAACTTATTTAATTTTATTATTAAATTTTATTTTGTTTTACAATTACTATCTTTTCAAAATACCAATCAGGTTATTACATTGTTATTAAAAATAAAATTTTATATACTTTCGTTTACAATATTAAGCATTAATGTATCAGTTTGAGGATTTATGTGAATTTTGAGTATATCTTTCGTCCAAAAACATTATTTTCCATTTTTTTATCTCCAATAAAAATGTTCTACAATCCTGAATTAATATCACAAATTAAAAATATAAATTTTATTTTTATAACATCTATGTTTATCAAACATGTAATAAACATTTAGTTCTAAGAATATTTATAAAAACCGTAAATCATAAGCAAAGGTATAACACAGTATCAAGTTGAACTTTTCATTGATTTATAATCAGCTAAAATTTAGGCCAAGATTGGAAATCATTACAAATGGTTTCTTCTCCAAACTGTTAGTCAAGAGCCCGTAAGCTCTATCTCTGCCGCGGAATCTTCTACCCGTGCTACCGGCGTATCCTTATCCTCTGCGCTGTTCCCACTTCTAGGTTCTCCCCACCCACCCGATCCATCCCGCGATGCACAGGAACAAAAGTCATGGTGTTATAAACTCTCCCCAATGCCTCTGGTCTCCGTTCACTATCAGGTGTGGTAGCCCGTCTGCACCGCACAGAAGCCCGTACTCGGAGTAACGAAGGAGACAGCTAGGGTTAGCGTCGAATGTTGTCTTATTCCCAGGGCCTTAAACGGAGGACGTGACAAAGCCCATGTTTGTTCAATGGGCCAAAAACAAAAAAAGCCCGACGTAGCCAACTTAATGATGCGCTGCGTTTTGTAGTGCGGGACATGTGTCGGTTCGACAGCATCCGAATTGATGACATTGATGGCGACGTGGACCCCCTGGAATAGAAGGAAACTGTATTTTATATATAAAGATTCGAATAACTGAACCCAAACCAGAACCAAATGAAAACTGAACGGATATCCGAATATCCAAAAAAATAAATTTGAGTTTTTTGATATAAGGTAAAATGTCATTAAAAGTGGTTAGACAAGAAAACTGAGGACATTGTTACCACCGGATCGTTGTACTCTCTAAGTGTATAGCACTCTAAGAGTATAAGAACGCTTTTACATCGTCTTGCATTATTATGGCATACAAGTGGATTCAAAGTTCGAACATATGTTTCTTCTATGGAGCATTGTTTTAATAAATAACTAATGCCCATGATCTTTGTGTTTCTTATGATCCTCTCAAACCATACAATCAAAAGACCCATGATTTAATAAGTCCTTTAGCCCTAATTTTCTTAAGTTACTTGTATCTAAAGCAACGAAATATCACAGAAACCCGTTGATTTATGACTAATGTTGATTTATGTACTGCTATGTTTATACACCTATTGCTCTATATGTACCTGTTGGTAAAACTATTCACAATGAGGTGAAATTGAAGTGAAGAATCGTCTTAGTGTCACACTACACCATTGGCCTTAACCGAGAAAAATCTTGTCCTCGTCAGAGTCTGATTCATAACTTGCACTACCAGTCAATATAAGTTGATTTTTATTTCGTCTCCATGTCCTCTTCCGCCTGCAGAGATATGAAATGAGAATCTTATGGGCCTCACTAACCCGGAACTGAGAAAAGATGTAACATCAATGCATAAATTATTCTTACTTCTTCTGTAACTCTACTGATTGGTGGAGTCCCTTGAAACTGTACACTGGGTGTGTGTATCACTTGCGAAAGTTGCTTTAGTAAAAGCACAAACAATTTTAGGACATACAGGTCCATGATTTCGAACTAACTAGGCAATGAAGTAAACAGGAGTGAGAAGATTACTTTATTTTTGCAATATCGACGTCTGTGTTTAAATTCTTCATGGGGTTCTCTATATGAAGTTGATAATCTGGGGCAAAACACGCATCGGACACATTGATATCGAGATCGTCGTCAATTTCTTTTCCAACCGCAACACCTGTCTGCACCAAGGGATCCAGAAAAAAAGCACCATTCAAAAACAGGACTTGTACGAATATAATTGAAAAAACGCTCATAGTTGAAGTTACTAAAGACACCTCATAGCACCAACAACGCGCAAAATACCCCGTATAATTCAAAAAACAAAAAAAAATTATTTTGATGACAAAAAAAAGAAAGAATATAGCATTTGTATAAATCTTATCAAATCTCTTTATTTGAAAATATGGATTTCATCGGTGATATATATCAAGAATTATTTTATATCAGAAAAAATGATTTACACTTCAAACTCAATAGAATTGCTTTTCAAATATTTTCTCTCCTACTAGGTTGTCCAATTTCTCAATTCAAACTCAAAGTGGTCCAACTAACTAATTACAAACTCAAACTTGTCATATTTGCTAATTTTCCTTAGAAAGAAATACCATGTAAACAGGAGCGTTCTTGGACAGAGCACAATAAAACCTACATTTTGGGCCCCCATTTTTTATAGGCCCTGATTTAAAAAAAAAATTATGCAGTTAATGTTTTTTTATCACAATTTACAGTTATATATAATGGAAATGTGCAAATGAAAAACAGAAAAAGATAACAACAACACAAAATTAAAATGGGACCTACATAAAATTTATTCTTTTAACTTTTTTCATTAACTCTTTATCCCTGTCTCTCTTCCTCCTTTCCCATTACTCTTAAGCTTTTTTAAAATAAAAAATTTCTCCTAAGCTTTTTTACGTTCTACAATAATGTGTAGGCCCCCATTTTTTTCTTGCCTAGGGTCTCACGTATTACAGGGACGGCCCTGCATGTAAAGAGATGTAATTTGAATTAAAAAAAAAACAAGATTATTTTATATCTTCTCTTTAAACTTTCAAACCGACAAAAAGAAAATCAAATCAGTTGAAAACCAGAGAAATGGGTTTGTTGCTCTGATATGTTCGTACACTGAGAGAGATGAAGGGATCAAATCAAATCAAAGAGTGCCTTTCAAAACAAGAAAACCTTTGTTCTCTGGAACTTCTCCTTCACAACAGATCAGCAACGTTGAAAGGCAGCTCCTCAACAACCATGATATATAACTTTTGAATATCAAACATCGCCTTCTCATCATCACACGTTATGAAATACATCGACACTTCCATTTCTTCCCATTCGGACATTGTTACCAAGTGCCACGAAATCAGTGGTGCTGTCTCTTGTGTTCTGGTCCATGTCGACTTACAGGTCCATGATTTTGAACTAACTAGGCAATGAAGTAAAAAGGAGTGAGAAGATTACTTTATTTTTGCAATATCGACGTCTGTGTTTAAATTCTTCATGGGGTTCTCTATATGAAGTTGATAATCTGGGGCAAAACACGCATCGGACACATTGATATCGAGATCGTCGTCAATTTCTTTTCCAACCGCAACACCTGTCTGCACCAAGGGATCCAGAAAAAAAGCACCATTCAAAAACAGGACTTGTACGAATATAATTGACAAAACACACATAGTTGAAGTAACTAAAGACACCCTCATAGCACCAAGAACGCCCAACATTTCCAACAAGATACCCCTGTATAATTCAAAAAAAAAAAATTTATTTTGATGACAAAAAAAGAAAGAATATAGCATTTGTATAAATCTTATCAAATCTCTTTATTGGAAAATATGATTTACACTTCAAACTCAATAGAATTGCCTTTCAAATTGTTGGGACGGATGTGAGAAGATATAGATTAACAGATGGATAAACAATAAAAAAAGACACAGAGATTTAACGTGGTTCACCCCTAACGGCTACGTCCACGGGCAAAGACAGATTTTATTGATGGAGGAATTACAGAGATCTGTCTACAAGAAGATCAGATCTAGTTTCTCTACGCCTGCTAACTAGGTTTAGAGGAGACACAAAATATATATAGTTGTGTCCCGGAAAACCCTAGCACTAGTGGGCCTCAAAAGACTAAGGCCCAACAGATTCAAGACATTATTCAACAAATCTCCACCTTGACTTGAATCCTCCATAATCAGATATACCAGAATGCACTTCTTCGTGCTCAGAATACAGATGTACCAGACTCTCTCTTTGCTCAGATGTTCCGTCGAACTCAGATGTCAGATGTCCCGTCGGACCAGATGCTCCTCAGAGCCAGATGCCCTCACTTGGGCCAGATGCTCTCTTCGAGCCAGATGCCCCTCAGGGCCAAACGCC
>NC_027755.1:24856083-24856710 GCF_000695525.1 Brassica oleracea var. oleracea
CAAACCATTTCTCAGATGCATAACTTAAAATGGCTTCTCTGTAAGTAGACGGCTCGTAAGTGTCCACTTCCTCTGCAACATGTAGTGCATAACCCACCATATCTTCAAACTGATATCTCTCTGGTGGCCTAACATCAGCTCTCCTTGGTCTGTCTTTAGCAATACTGCGTTTTTCAGACCCAATACATTGATTTCCAGAATTGGAAGATTGAGGCTGCTCATCAGACATCGATCGCTCGCTCTCTTCCTGAGGATCGATCAAGGATCGATCAATCTCGTGTTGTCGGACATTGATCGGAGATCTCTGCCATCGCCCAATCCTGTGTCTGGCGTAGATCGATCACTCCCTGACACTGGATCGGTCGATCCTGGGTAGTCTGACTGCACTTCCTGCTGCTCCACCTGTTTGTCAACATCCTCCTGCTCTGCTTCTGAAATGGACTCAGCTGAAACTTTGAACATAGAACTCTCATCAAACACAACATTCCTGCTCATAACAATTCGTTTCTCAGATGGAAACCAAACTCTGTATCCCTTTACACCATCTCCATAGCCCATAAACACTCCCTTCTTCGCTCTTGGTTCCAGCTTTCCTTCATTAACATGATAGTAAACCGTGCAACCAAA
>NC_027755.1:24856811-24857980 GCF_000695525.1 Brassica oleracea var. oleracea
ATTCACTGCCTCAGCCCAAAACCTCTTCTCTAAACCAGCATTAGAAAGAATGCACCTCGCAGCAATGTCTGGTTCATTCTCTCTGCTACACCATTCTGCTGTGGTGTATACCTGATTGTATGATGCCTAGCAATCCCTGCATCCTTACAAAACTGACTGAACTCTGTTGAACAGAATTCCAGACCATTATTAGTACGAAGCCTCTTAATCTTCTTCTCAGTTTGATTCTCCACCAGTATTTTCCACTCCTTGAAGTTGTTGAAAACTTCACTTTTGTGCTTCATAAATGTTATCCAAGTCCTCCTCGAATAGTCATCAATCATCGACACAAAATACTTGTGACCCTTAAGCGACTCCACCTTGGAGGGACCCCAACAATCTGAATGGATGTAATCCAGCATGCCTTTTGTTTTATGAACAACCTTAGGAAACTTCTTTCTGTGCAGCTTCCCAAACACACAGTGCTCACAGAACTCAAGGCTCTTGGTCTTATGACCACAAAGAAGATCCTGCTTCGACAGAATCTGCATCCCACGCTCGCCCATATGTCCAAGCCTCATATGCCACAACTTGTCCATATCTTCCTTGCGAACCTCTGGAGATGAAACATTTTGCTGAACTTGAAACCGTAGAACCTTCCAGCAAATACAAAGTACCATGAATGAAACCTCTCAGAATCACATCTGAACCCCTGTAGACACTCAGAATTCCATCTCCACCTAAATACTTGAAACCTCTGCTATCCAAAAGACTAACTGAGATCAAGTTCTTGGACATAGATGGAACATGTCTAACTCCAGTCAACGTGCAGACTCTATCATCATGTGTCTTGAGCTTAATAGAACTAATTCCTGCAATATCGCAAGCAAAGTCATTCGCCATCTTGATCTTACCATCAGTCACTGCCTCATACTCTGAGAACCATTCTCTCATTGGACACATATGATAAGATGCGCCTGTGTCCAGGACCCACACATCTCTAGGATGTGTTTTTCCATGAGAAACCAGCGCAATATTCTTCTTCTTAGGACAATCAGATTTCCAATGTCCTTTCTCATTGCAGTAATTGCAAATATCAGTTGGTTTAGGACCCTTTGAAAATGACCTTTTGTCTTTCGACTTCTTGCCTTTTCCAAAGTTCTTTCCACCACCTACAAACAACCCAGAAG
>NC_027755.1:24858125-24865205 GCF_000695525.1 Brassica oleracea var. oleracea
GCATCCTCATCTTCCACCTTAACATTAATATTCCTCAGATCCAACAAGATGGAATTTAGATTGTCAAGATGATCTTGGAGTTGTGTACCTTCTTGCATCCTCAGAGCGAAAAGGCGTTGTTTCAGAAGTAGCTTCTTAGTCAGAGACTTCGTCATGAATAGACTCTCTAACTTTGACCACAAATCAGCTGCAGCATCAACACCGGAAACTTCGATGATGATCTCATCTGCCAGACACAACAAAATTGTTGAATACGCCTTCTCTTCAGTAACCTCCATCTCAGTAGTAACAGGTTCAACCTTCTTCCCTGACAACGGTGCCCAAAGACCTTGTTGCTTCAGCAACGCCTTCATCTTGATTTGCCAGAGACTGAAACTGTTCCTTCCAGTAAACTTGTCGTTCTTCATATTCATCCCAGACATCTTCTCACCAGATTCAACCTGAAGCTCTGATACCAGTTTGTTGTGACGGATGTGAGAAGAATCAGATTAAGAGATTGATAAACTATAAAGAAAGACACAGAGATTTAACGTGGTTCACCTCTAACGACTACGTCCACGGGCAAAGATAGATTTTATTGATAGAGGAATTACAGAGATCTATCTACAAAAAGATCAGATCTAGTTTCTCTACGGCTGCTAACTAGGTTTAGAGGAGGCACAAAATATATATAGTTGTGTCCCGGAAAACCCTACCACTAGTGGACCTCAAAAGATTAAGATCCAACAGATTCAAAGCATTATTCAACACAAATATTCTCTCTCCTACTAGGTTGCCCAATTTCCCAATTCAAACTCAAAGTGGCCCAACTAACTAATTACAAATTCAAACTTGCTCTATTTGCTAATTTTCCCTAGAAAGAAATACTATGTAAAGAGATGTTGAAAACCAGAGAAATGGGTTTGTTGCTCTGATATGTTCGTAAACTGAGAGAGATGTAGGGATCAAATCAAATCAAAGAGTGCCTTTCAAAACAAGAAAACCTTTGTTCTGTGGAACTTCTCCTTCACAACATATCAGCAACGTTGAAGGGCAGCTCCTCAACAACCATGATATATAACTTTTGAATATCAAACATCACCATCTCATCATCACACGTTATGAAATAGATCGACACTTCCATTTCTTCCCATTCGGACATTGTTACCAAGTGCCACGAAATCAGTGGTGCTGTCTCTTGTGTTCTGGTCCATGTCGACGTGAGTAGTCGAGACAGTCTGGTCCCAGCCTCTCTTTTTTCAGCGAGCCATTCCATCTTCAAATACATCAAGTATTGCAGAGTTTGTGACAAAATGCATGGACCATTTTGATCATCACTGCAGGGTATTGTAAGAATTTTTGTGAAGTGTTGCTGAGTTTTGTACCCTTTACTTTTATTTACATTTCTTATCTTTGTATGCTTATGGACTTATGTCTTGTTATGTATCACCACTCCAATCTCCTGCACTCACGTCTTCTACTCGCCGTTCTTCTCGCCTTAAGGTACCAGATCGACACAAAATTGTGTTCTTAATGTTGCACGAAACCAAACTCAAATCTTTCTGAGAGACTATACTTTCCACAAGTAGGATTCTGGAACCTATCTTCAGAACTCCTGGACATATCTTTTTTAACTGATCACGTGTAAGCCTATGTAGTTTCCCACAGATAACTCATATATACTGATTCTAACATGTTAAAGGCTCAGAAATAAAGGTAGTGCTTTCACCAGGATCAAGGAATAAACTAAAGCTGAGATGTGATGGTGTTCTAGAGACAGCACAGCAGACAAAAATCTGTTGTTTGAACTTCATATAATCTGATGTGATTATGCTTATTTACAATGTTGGTAAAACTATTCACGAGGAGGTGAAGTATGAAAGAATCCTTGTACTATGACACTACACCGAGAAAAAACTTGTCCTCGTCAGAGCCTGATTCATAACTTGCACTAGCAGTCAATATACGTTGATTTTATCTCGTCTCCATGTCCTCTTCCGCCTGCGGAGATATGAAATGAGAATTTTAAGGGCCTCATATGTAAAAAGAACAAACCCGGAACTAAATCAATGCATGAATTATTCTTACTGCTTCTGTAACTTGACTGATTGGTGGAGTGTCTTGAAACTGCACACTAGGTGCGTGTATCACTTGCGAAAGTTGGTTTAGTAATGTCTTCCTACAATTGAAGTCACAAGCAAATTTTAAGTCTTAGAGGTCCATGATATACGCCTTTTCAACTTAAGTAGGCAATGAGTAAAGAGGTATTAGAAGATTACTTTATTTTTGCGATATATCCGTCTGTGTTTAAATTCTTCATGCGGTTTGGCTCAATATGAAGTTGATAACCTGGGGCAAAACACGCATCGGACACATTGGTATCGAGATCGTCGTCAATTTCTTTTCCAACCGAAACTGCTGTCTGCACCAAGGAAACCACAAAAAAGCACCATTCAAGAACAAGACTTGTACGAATATAATTGAAAAAACAAACACACATAGTTGAAGTTACTAAAGACACCTCATAGCACCAGCAACGTGCAACATTTCCAAGAGTGTGACCTTGACCACCCAAGAGCATGAGAGGAACGTTAAATGATCTTATGTACTGGAGACATGCAGCGTGACCCTTGATAGTCAAGTTGAATTTACCCAACGCGTCACCAGCTAGTGAATCAGGCCCACACTGAAGAACAATTGCTTCCGGCTGATAAACCTCCATAGCCTTGTGGATAACAGGTACCAATAAATTGACGAAACTTGCATCGTTCAAACCATTCTTTAGTGGAGCATTTAGAGAATAGTATTCTCCCTTTTCTACCCCGTTGTCTGTTATGTCTCCTCTGCTTTGGACCACAGACTCGTGGAAAGAAACAGTCATAACTCTATCAGTTTTGTAGAACGCTTCTTGTACTGCATCCCCATGGTAATACCCAATATCTATGTAGAGAACTCGCTGTCAAAATCAAAATTTAGAGCCAAAGTCATGTACAAGCATCAACGCTTAATCAAATTCAAGAAACCATTCAGAGGCAAAGTTACTAACTCAAGTAGAAGCTTCTCTTTACTTGCGAACCAAGAAACATCAAGATTCAAGAGTCAACGCTAAAGAAGCAGTTACCTTGAAGACTTTGAGCAACTCGAGGATCCCAAGAACAACGTCATTGACGTAGCCAAAGCCACGAGCCTCATCTCTCTTGGCACGGTGCATCCCGCCGGACCAATTGATGGTGATATCAGCTTCGCGTCGGTTCAGCTTGGCGGCGGCGCAAATAGAACCACCAGCGTAGAGACGGCAATAATCGATGAGGCCAGGGAAGAAAGGGGTGTCCCACTCGTCTAAGTCGAAGAGCTCCAAGGAAGTTTCGGCTACGTTTTCTGACTTATTAGCCATGTCGACATACTCCGGCGTGAGAGTAGCGAGGCATGTTATGTACTCCGGCGAGTGAAACCGAACGAAATCTGAATCTTTGGCAAGGCTAGGGCGGATGATATCCATGTCGTTGTGGAGGTTATAGCTGCGGATGAGGTTGTGAGTAGTAGTGATCTGTTGGGATACCCGTTGACTGCCGTCGCCGATGTATGGCTCGTAGTAGTAGGTCACGCGCCGTTTCTTTCCGTCGGTACCTGAAGCCAAGCTCGCCGCATTCTCCATCTTCTTTCTCTTTCTTTTTCTCTGCTTTTTTTTTGTTTTTCCGTCAAGAAGCGAGAAAGATCGATTTTATTTTGAACTATTTCTGTTTTTTTCTTTCTTTTAGAATAATAAAAAATATTAAAATTTAAAACTTTATTATTCTACTTTAATCCCTCAGTTTCTTTGGTCAATGTTGGGGAAAGAAGCAGTCATAACTCTTATCATTGTCGTCTTGTACTTCATTCCCCATGGTGAAAACCACTGACTGCCATGTGACCCTGTCAGATACAAGTAATATAGAAAACGAAGTTGAGTAACATCTTCAGAAACAAAATTTTTTTTTTTTTTTTTGTAAACTTACAAAATCTTGTTTTGAACAAGGAACTCTTCTATTTCTATCTAATCTACCCTTTAAATATTTAATAGCAAACAGACAAAAATACGAGAGTACTGATAATAATAAAGTATGAGATGGTCAAGTAAATGTTGAACCAAAAGCAAACTTCTATAACAAATGGCTTTCTAATGAAAATATTTGGATATTTACGTTCAGATAGTTTCAGTGACTCGCACTATGGACGTCTCAGATATAAAACAAACCCGGAACTTTTGCATATGTTCATGAGATTAATTTAGACTTGTTCAAAATCTTTTAATTATATATAAAAAAAATAACTTTCTGTTATATATCATAATCATATTTGGATTAAGAAAAATCAGGTAGCGAATCATACAGTACAGTTTTTATTGAACTGCTGAAACTAAATTATTGGAGCAATCTGAAGTTAAGCTTCTTACTTATATTGTTGGGCATTGCAAAAGAAGAAGATTCTATGAAAGTATAAAAAAAATTGATTAGAGGCAGTCGATTGCTGAAATTAAATCTCTATTCCATAACTAAAAACACACTGAAATTAAATATTTATTCCGTAACTAAAACACACACATGATTCATTCACATGGAAAGATTTGAGTTTGAAGGAAAGGTGTCGGACATTAATTAATAATAAAAGCCATTTTAAAATTACACCAAATCGATATATTTGCTTAATACAATGAAAGGAAACAAAAACAAGAATATTCGATCAGAGAATTGTCCAAAACACCCCCTGTGATGAACGAATATTTCTTCTTGGGGGTCCCACAGTGACGTCAATTCCTTCTTATAAATAGACTCCCTTCGACCCACACAAATCTCGGTTTAAGGATACAACACCACTCCCAAATCTCCTCCCCTCCAAAATAATACTCTCAGACCCTAAGAATGGTGACAACGAAGAAGAGCGAAAGCAGCCTCAAGTTTCTCTGTAGTTACGGCGGTAGAATACTTCCTCGCTCTATCGACGGGAAGCTCCGTTACGTCGGCGGTTTCACCAGAGTCCTCTCCGTTGTTGATTCCATCTCTTTCTCAGGTCCGTTAAAAAAAATTCCCGATTTCAATTTTTCTAAGAAGAAAGTGAAATTGATTTGTGTTTTCTTTTTTTTTTCTCAGAGCTAATGGTGAAATTGGAGGAGTTCTGTGGATACGCCGTTGATCTCAAGTGCCAGTTACCAGACGGAGATCTCGAGACACTGATCTCCGTCAAGTCAGACGAAGATCTCACGAACATAGTAGAGGAATACAATCGCGTCTACGGAGGCAAGATTCGAGCGGTTTTATCTACTCCTAAGCATGTATCGCCACCATCGAGCGGCGGCGATGTGTCACCGAAATCTCCTTTCTCCGTCGTCGCTTCTCCTTCGCCTCCGCCGGCGTATAGAAGGTTTCCACTATCTCGTTATCAGATGGAGAATCTCCAGAGCGGAATATTCCGTAAGCGAGCGGAGGAATATTCGCGTTGCTGTAAATGCCGTGTGCAGAACATAGACTCCAATCTCATTTGGCATTGACGCTGACGGTCGTCAAATCGAATAGACTAAATAATAAATAATTTTGGAAAAAAAAAAACAGAAGTTTATATGGTCGTTGATGTGATGGTTGTTATGAGAAATTAAGGAATAACTAAAGTTTGTAGTCGGAAACATCATTCGGGTGAACCGGAGAAGAAGACGGGAGTTTTTTAATCTTCCGTTAGCTTTCTTGTTAAGATATCTGGGAAACGTACAACGTTAGTTTTTTTTTTCAATACGTGGTACGTTGCGACCGTTCTAGTTGTGAAACGTGTCAATCTCGGACGCGAGTAAATGTGGTGTTTTGTGGATCAGTGGATGTCTTTCTTCACACGTGTATGTATGCCTGTTAGACTGTGACTCAGTGACACTGAGGTTTGTTCTTTCTCTCTGCATAGTTTTCTTTGTTTTTTGTTTATAAGTTAATGTTCTTTTGTAAATTAATTTGGTATTTGTCATGTTTCATCCATGTCTAGTCAGAATGGCGTAGGATAATTAATTTTTCTTGTCACTTCCGTTACACTTTTTTCAAAGGCAAAACTATTAGGGGATACATCCAAATATCAATTGCAGAACTTATAAACAAACTAGCCGCTATTTAAGGAAAAAAGGAACTGAGAATTAGTTACTTGGCTTTTTCTAACTTTTTTTTGTTTGAACACCCGAATTCGGATGACCAAAACCAATGAATGTCATTGTTGAGGTATTTCAACGAGAAAAAGACAAAAATAGCACTAAACCAAGTTTTTGTTCTCAAACTAACACTCAAGGTCAAAAGTCACAAAAATAGCACTTAATGTTTTATCAAAAGTCACAAACTTAGGGTTTAGAGTTAAAGGGTGGGGTTTAGGATTTAGGGTTTAGGGTTTAGAGTTTAGGGTTTAGGGTTTAGGGTTTAGCGTTTAGGGTTTAGAAATGAGGTTTTGGGGATAAGATTTCAAATTTTGAAAAATAAAAAAATTAAAATTTTCAAAAGATAAAATGCTATTTTGGTCATTTTAGTTTTTGAGTGCTATTTTGTGATATAAACTTAGAAATGTGCTATTTTGGAGATTTGTCATATTTCCAACCCTATTCTATTTTAATATTGTTCTATTTTGAAATTAAAAATAAAATAATATATTGGAGATGCTTTTAAACAATTTGACCAACGATTTAAGAGTTTGACATACACAATCCAAACTTGAGCTGAATTGAATCCAAGGATACCCAAAGTAATTTTTTTTAAATACTAATGTGAAACAGTCCTTTTTTTGTCAGCAAATTGTAACAGTCTTTTATTTCACCAAAAAAAAAACTAGTTACTGTATTTTTCCAATCAAGCCCTCTTGTTTTTTAAAGTCAGTCTCTTTACTTGACTAAATGAACTAGGAGAATTGCCAAGTGTGACTCAAAACTTGGAGTCAAACCCAAAACAATACCCCAATTTGGGTCAAAGGCAAAAGTAACCTAAAAGGCTATTGAAATTACAACTATCCCCTTATGACCAAACAAAAAAACGGAATTTTTTTTACGTTTCTACCCCTCGCAAGTCGTCTGTTTAGACGACTTGAAAATAAGTCGTCCAGACGACTTAA
>NC_027755.1:24869174-24881158 GCF_000695525.1 Brassica oleracea var. oleracea
AAAAAAAAAAAAAATGTTAATGGCATTTTCGTAGATAAAATGCAGGTGTGGGGTTAAAATCTCAAAAAAAAAAGAGTCAAAAGAAAAGGTTAGTTTTCTGTTTGACTCCAAGTTTTGAGTCACTTTTGCAAAAAAAACCCAAATGAACTAGATGTTGTACTATCTACGGAATAAAATTTTGCCGGACCAAAACGTAGGAATTGTTGTTGACCAACTTGCACATGTTCGTAATATAATGTTAGTTAGTACACAATAAGTGAAAAGAATAACGCATACAATACGTGAAAAGAATTACGCAAAGATTTGGTCAAAAATAGAATAATGCGAATTGCCAAGTTGCAAACAATTTGTGGGAACAAAAAAAATAAACCACAAACATTACTGTAAACTAAGGCTACAAAAGAAGAACAATCTTGTCCTTGTTATTAATTTTTAAAGTTTGGATTTCTAATTAATGATCTTTCTACACTTTGAATCGTTTCTTAATAACAAATAGGAATGCAATCTTCTTCATGGCAATGCATTTTTTTTTTTTTAAGAGAACAATTTATTTTTTTAGTGTTGTGTATAAAGTTTGATTGGACCATTTCTTGACGAATTCGTTTTACCCGAAATCGTGATCTAATTAACAGACAAAAGTCATAATCACTAAGCTATTCATCTAATCTTTTTCATGTAATTTTTTTCTTAGGGGAAAAGAAAATGGTAAGGCCAAAGTGGACTGTGGACACACATCTAACTTTGGTGCGAATAAACTGGTGAAGCGTCAGCATCACGGTCGCTATAACATACAAGATTAGATACGTACCTGAAAATGCCGTCATCATCAAATAAGCTGCTTCCATGTCAAAAGTTGCTTCTTTTGCATCATTTTCTGAATCTTCATTTGCTTATTTTCTTCTTCCGGAGTCTTCATTCTCTCGTGTTAGTTTGCCGTAAAAATGGTGCATAAGTGCTCGATTGTCTGTTTAGTATAATGTTAAAAATAAATATGATTTTTTTTTCCAGTTTTGTTTGTAGCATCAGATGTTTTGATTATCGTGGCCACCACAACTAGATCCTAATCCATCAAAGGTTAAACACTTTCACTTGATCCGGCCACCTGAAAACATAGAGTGGTGGCCGATTATTAAGATCAGGATTGCTTCAAATACATTATTGATAATGTGTTTGCTTACATAAAAAGATCACACATAATGTGTATATAGAAAACATTTTTTCACAAAATGTATTTCTTTTTCCCAATGTGCTAATGCAACCGCAGAAAATATTGGGAAAGAGACCAAAACTCTTGTCTGATAAATAAAGTGAATATTAGTATAATGATGTCTCTGTGTGAGCTTTCTTCTGTCAGCTATTAATCAGACAGACAGTCCCATGTGTGAGGAAGATACACGTAATCTTATCATATATCAGCAACAAACCTCACATGGCCCGTTTCCAATCCAGACAGGTGGGGAAGTTTAGTCTTCGGATAATAGTTTTTTTTTTAATTTTTCCTGTCCTCTAAAATTCACTTTTGTATTTGAGAAAAATATAATTTTTTTCTCAATAATCTATGTGAATTTCCATTCTATATCAAGAAACAAAATCTCCAACTATAAAACATCAGAGAGACAATACACAGAGATCATCCTTTTCAAAAATTGTTCTCTATGATCCATATAGCTTAGTAGCAATCAAAAACTTATATCAGTGATCCTGGATAGAGATGAAAGAAAAGAGAAAATTGCTCATTTGCTCTCAAGTACTTACCATATGTCCTGGATTTAATACTTATAATTAAATATATTAGGTCCTAATTATCAACCAGGATTTGAGCAAAACTTTGTATTCAGCACATCTATTATAGATGAATTAAGAAAATAATACATGTGAGGTGAAGAAATTCTCGTAACTGCATTCTCAAAGTGAAATTTGTAAATTTATTTCGGGAATGAAAAAAATAAACAAGAAAGAGAATTGTTTGAAAAAATGCAAACTGCTTATGAACAATCCACAACATCCTTCATTCCCATAGACAAAGCCTGTGGCCAGTGCAGCAGGAAGAAGAGAGGAATTGGACATAAAATCTAGAAGAAACTGTTAACGAATCTTCTTTCACTGGGGAGAGGTTTGAATATCTACCTCAAACATCACCGAGACGTCTTTTCGAGTCTGTTTCACAATGGTGAGGACAAGATGCTTCAAACCAGGAAGTCCCCAGAAAGCATCAATAAGATCAGACATTGAAGGAGAATAATTCTCAGACCTTCGCACTTCCATCTTAGCAACATTCACAGCAGTCCCATCAAAAGGCTTTTTTGCACGAGCATGGTAATTTTGCTTCTTCATCATCTGTACAAGATCTAACGCCTCTTCACCCTTGTTGATTTCATGCAGCTTGTCTATAACACCCTTGTAAGTAGTTCTCTAAGGCTTCACATTAGCATTTTTCACCTTCTTCTTTAGGAACTTGCACGCCTCCTCGATCCTGTTTTGGCTAAGAAACATACCTACCATGACATCAAGCAATCCAGAGTCGATAACCAACCTTTCTCCATAATATTCTCGAAACACGCAAAAGCCTTATCAACCTCATTGTTCTTGAAGTACCCTTGGATCAGAACAGTCCAAGTTTTTACATCGGGAAACAATCCATCCGCTTCCATCTGATCCAGGATACCACACGCTTCTTCTAATCTCTTAGCTTTACAAAGACCAAACACGAGTTGACTGTAAGTGATGTTATCCGGCTCATAACCAGCATCTCTCATAGCCTTCATGGTATCTCCCGCTTCGTCAAACCTAGCTAAACTGGTTAAGTACCTGTGGATTCCATCATAAACAGCCTTCGAGAGAGGCTTCCCAGTTGATTCATACTTCCTCGAAACCCGATACACCAGATCCAAATCCGGACTGGGACCAGCTGATAAAGACTTCAAGAAAAGACTACAATCTTCAACGGATGGCTTGAACGGACCATCCGTCATAAACTCGTAAAGCTTCACCGCCTCAATCATCATTCTAGACTTCTGAAACTGTCTTGATACTTTTATGTAAGTGTCGAAATCAACCTCGTGCCCTGCCTCCTTCATCTCATCGACAACACTCCAAAACTCTGCGACCGAGCTAGGCCTTGCCAGAACCCTCAAGGCTGCGTTATAAGTAACGGTACTGTGTTTGTAACAACCACCGACCCAACGGAGAAATGAAAAAGCTTTCAGAGGATGTTCCTTTAGTCCGTTCAACACTCGGATAACGAAGTTATGATCAGACAAAGGGAGTTTCATACCCTGAAGCTGCCTCTCAACTTCACAACCCCAATCCTGTTTCGAAACAGAAGCAGAAACATTGTCTGCAACAACATACATTGCGTTATCATTATAGAACCAAGCTAAAGCCTTAGCGTCTTTGTAGCTCTCTCTGTTAAGCAAAGTATAGATAGTCTTGTACGTTTCCTCGTCCAGACAAAACCCTCCTTGTTTCATATCCGTAAGAGTCGTCCGAAACCTTTCCATGGGTCTCTGCTGCACTAGTATCATCCTCAGCATCGTGCTGTAAAGTGGAGAACTTGGAGTAAGATCTGATTCTCTGATGACCCAGTCGAGAAAGGAATAAGCTTTCTCTGGGTGCTTAGCTAGTTTCCTTAGAACGTAGATTGCAGTCTCGTGGGTTAGACGCGTGTCTGGTTTTCTCAGTCCTTCCACTACTTCTTTAGACCAATCGCTTTCGAGGACTAACTGAAGCATAGACTCTGGTTTTGAGGAAAAGGAGCGGAATTGCCACGGAGAATTGATGGACGAAGAAAAACCCACCTGAACTCGGCTTAGATAGGAACGGTTCGAAGTCTTTGAGTAAGCGTTTCGAAGAGAAGACAGGACTGCCTTTGATTTGTACATGGCTACTATGTCTGAACAAGAGGAAGACGAAAACGTGCAGTAGGGTTTAAGTAATAATACATTTTCACGGGGGTTTAACAGCCTCCTAAACTCTGCGTTTTATCTGAAGATATTTTAAGTCAAAAGCCCATTTGTTCCGTCTTCTCTAGGATTCGCTTACTAACAAGATGGCCAAGAGGCCGAGTTTATTTGTATATATTACTGATAATGTTTTTATATATTTGATCATTTTATTTATGCATATATACTGTTTTTTTATTGTTATTATATAATTTTTTTCCGATGGACCAGATCAATTTTTATCAAAAATTGTGAACCTAAACTATAATTAATATATTATGGGTTGATCGGATTGGACATTAAACAAATTATAACACAAAATTTTTATTTTTTTCCACCGAACACATTCTTGAAAACAGTGAATGTATTGTTTCCACAGTTGAATTATTTTGACACTTATCTTCCATATAGTTTTGAAAGGTTTCAGATCAACCATCGAACTGATACAAGTCATTTTAGTGCTTTTAGTCGTATTCTTAAGGAAAAGTTATATTTTGTAATTTAAATTTGTTTTAAAAAACTCAAAATATAACATATAAGAAAAAATCTAACATATACGAAAAATATAAAATATAATATTTCCTCATTTTCTGTAATTTAAATTCGTTTTAAAAAATTTAAAATATATCATATACGGTTTCTTTATTTTTTTGTAATTTAAAGTCATTTTAAATAACTCAAAATATAACATATAAGAAAAAAACTAATTTTTTTATTATATGGTTAATGTGATTGTTTAATTTTTTTAATAATATAAAATTAAACAAAAATGTAGAATGATGCAAAAATTGTTATCAAATCTTTATTATTCATAGTCATTAATTGTCATATATATGTTAATCATATTAGGTATTTTTGTAGCTTTTATTTAAGGAAATAATACACGATTCTTATATTTTGGGTTAATATAATGTTCCCTAATAATTAGATTTGGACTAATATTTTTTCAATTGATTCTAAAACTGCCACGTAAGCTAAATTGTCATCATAATTAAGTGGGGGTTATTGGTTTAAGAATTTTTAAAGAATTATAAAATTTTAAGAATTGATGGTTATTGGTTTATGGATTTTAAAAGTCTTTCCAAAATCCATTGTTATTGGTTTAAAGACTTTTAAATTTTATTCAAATCCTTTGTTATTCAAAATGTTTAGTTTTTATTGATTTTGCTATTGTATTAAGTTCTATGGTTATTGGGAACTAAATTCTTTATATTTTTACTCATAAGCTAGACTTTGAAAATAACATGCCTACTCATAAGATTTCTGAAATCTGTGTACTAATAAATACATTCCCACACTTTATGATATTTTTCTTGTCTGACATGTGATTTTCAGAAGATCTCTTTGTCGGTAAGTTTCGTATTTGGTGTTTTCTAGCATAATTTTTCGTTTGTAAGAGTGGTGTCTCAAAAAAAATGTCAATGAAAACAAGACTGTTAAAAATATGTCATCTAGTATGAAGATAAAAAATGATTATTTTCACAACATAATTAAGAACAAACTATGCATAACACAAATAACCAATACCATAAAACGCAATTGTCTATGTAAACACACCAAACGATAATATAATAGTGTCTCATCGAAATTCATTGTTAAAAAATTTCTATAACTTTTTTTGTACCTTAGAAGCAAAAACTTTTTGAAAAACTATATTGTGCAAATTCTTAATAATCAATGATAATCTATAGAAATCAATACAAAAATCAATAGAAAATATTTGATAGAAATTAGGAAACATTTGTGAAATCTACTAAACTTTTAAAAATCTGTCAACTTCTAAAATCACTAAACTCTTTCCAAATTCTGGTTCCAATAAACCCCCCTAAATGACAATTAAACAAAGTCTATTTTTAACTAGTATAAACTTAAGGTTGCAACTTTTTAAATGACCCTCGATTAATATATACAAGACTGGAGAGTGAAGGTACAAGAAAGAAAATCATAACTAGACATTTTGTGAAATAATTCAAAATTTTCATGTCATAGAATAAATGTTAAAATACTAAATTAATATAAACTGAAATCATCTTTTATCTCTGTCACTCTGTGGTTAACGAAACAAAACAGCTAATTTTATATATAATTGTAATAGTTTTATAAATACTAGAATTATATAAATGAAATTCATTTTATGGTCGATAAAACAAATTAAGCAGATAATTTCCTATGATAATTGTAACAATTTCATAATTTGCACCAGACATTAGAGAACCTACATTCATAATACATTTTAAATAACAACTACAAGTAAATGGATATGTAATAAAAGTATAACATAATCACAGTTTCACACGTGACGACAAATTAACTTCTTCTTTTTTGAGAAATATTACAAGACGATTCTACAGCCGGCAATTCTACCTGTCTTATGAGGATTTACATCTGACTGCATCATTCTCAGCCGTCCTATGAGATCCATGTCTGACGGTACTCATTGCGCCATGCCGAAGATTTCCTATATGTTTTTTCTCCATAAATCTGCATAATTCGCCTTTGCTGGGATTCGAAACCAAGACCTCCTGGTGTAGAAGCATTAATGAACCCTTAGTCAAACCACTTGACTACGGAGGCTTCCAACTACAAATTAACTTAGTTGGTAGATTAGTCCAGCAATATCATTTGCAGCAGTGTTGAATGAGTTTGTTTTGGCTAACTTAGTGCATCAACTTAATTGGAGATTACCGGCTGAATCTACAGAAGTTAAAACCAATGTCGCTGAATCAACCGGTACTGTGATTCATCGCATGTTCCCTCTTTACGCCATTGCATCATCTACTACGTGACCAAGTCATTATATATAGCAACTTTATTATGTTTTATGTGTAATAAACATGTTTACTCTTTTGAAAGTTGAAACTATATACTAGCAAAGAGATGTTTGTGATTTGAGTTCTTGAGTAAGTAGGCTAATTTAGAAAGTCAAGTGATGAGCTCATAAAATTCATTGTTTGTAGAACAAGCTTACAAGCATATTCAGTAACAAGCATATTCAGTTCCCTCTCACTTTATATTGATACTCATGTTTTAGAATTAGAAGCATTCGTACTCCAAAACACAGAAAATCATCCCAATAACATCCACGTACAGTAGAAACTATATAAATTAATACTCAATAAATTAATAAACACTATAAATTAATAAAATTCTTCGGTTCCAAATTGGACTTGTTCAAAATATGACACAAACCGATAAAATAATAAGATAATAATCTTTTACAAAATTATATGATCTCATTAAAATCATAAATTAATCACTTATATATTTATATATTTTATATATAGAATTTAGATCTCATATACACACACAAAAACCATAATTAAGAAAATATCATTTCACTGTTTTTGGTATTCTGGACAATTTTATAATCCAGTTTTACCTTTCATCCACGTTCTATTTCCTCTCTCTCCCATTTTCTCTTCTCCTACGATTCCCCTTAAATTCTCAGCATCATTTCACTTTTTTTTCCTCTAATGAATTCATCTTCATCTTTCTTAACCATAAGCAAAATTTAATCCACCATTGCCTCGTGTCTCCTCTCTTTTGCTATTGTCGTTGTCTCTTATAGCTTCTCCAGAACCGCAGCTGAAAAAAAAATCATCATTATCGAAACAGTAGGCAAGCCTCACGATACCGTGACAACGATCATCACCAGACATTTCACCGCCGTGAATCTTTTTTTGCTAGATATGCTCCATCCAACTCAGTGTATAGCTCTAGTGTGTACGTCTCTCTCAACGTGTTCATTTATTTAATCGCTCCAGCGGTCTGCTAAAATTTGAGAACAACATGGAGGTTCAAAGCGATTAATTTGCATACCAGAGAGACTGATACGACAACATGAATCTCACAAATTTCAACTAAAGTTAGTTGTAGCTATTATGTAACAAATTATGTTGTTGTTAGCTGATAAACACTACAAGAAAACATAGTAATTCCTGACTGAATTTTTGACGGAAAAGATATTCATCGGAAATTTCTGAAGAATTTCCGAGAAATATACAATTTTACCATTCGTCGGAAATATCCTAGGACTTTCTGATAAATATTCTTTCGTTGGAAATAATCGACGAAATACCAACGATTGCCGAGGAAAATTAAACGATTTAGGGTATAGATTTGGGGTTTAGGTTTTTGTTAGAAATTTGTCGGAAATTTCTGATGAAATTTTGAAGGAAATTCGTCTGAAATTTCAGAAGAACTACCGACGAATTTATTCCTAGGATATTTTCGACGAAATTTTGACGAATGGTAAAATTTTAGTAGCTAATTCGTCAGATTATATTTGAGTTTTAGATATGAAATATTTAAAATAAATGTTAAAACCGGATACCTACAAGATCACCTTGACATATATTAAGTGATAAATATGATGTGGATTAATAATACCTCAATTATTTAAAGCTATATATATATATTCTCGCGATGGATGCATCGACGGATACATAACTTTTCTCATTAACACTTATATACTTAAGAAAATAGTTTACGGTGACCCATCATAAAATCTTGAATTTGTGTGTGTTTCAAGTGTATTCAAACATTTTGAAGATAATAAACCTTTAAAAATCATCAAATTTGTTTCAATGGCTATTATCGGTCTATTTTTGCTATGTTTCGAAACCCTAATACGTATTTTATCGAATCATAGGAAACTTCTGACGAATTTTTGACTAATAACTTCCAACGAATATGACGAAAATGGTATATTCCGACGAATTTCCGACGAAAATTATATATTCTGACGAATTTCCGAAAAATGGTATATTCGTCGGAAATTGAACCGCCTAATTTTTCGTGAAGCACCAAAATAAAAAAAGTTCGACGGATTTTCGACGACATCAATTCGTCAAAATGCTTTAATCATAAAAAAAAGAAAACAAATGGGGAAATTTAATGTTTACCACTTTCATGGTACCACTTTTCATCTTTACCACCACTAAAGGGATATTTTTAAAAATACCTTCTTCAGTAAGTGGCAAAAGACTTGTATACCCTTGTTATTTATATATATAATAAATCATTATTTAAACAAATAAAAAAATATTTTTTTTATGTTTTCAAATTATTCTTTTTCAAATTCGAACTTTTTTATAAATTTTGTTTTTTTTGAATTTGTTTTTAATTTGTTTTTATTTTTTTTTTAATTTTATTTTTGAAAATCGAAATTTATGTTTGAAACTATTTTTTTAATTTTTTTTTATATTTTCTAAGTATCTATTTATATATTTATTAGAATCTTAAATTTCATATTCCAAAAACTCTACCACACCCCTCAACTCTAAACCCTAAGTCTAGATTAGTTAACCCTAGGATATAAGTGTCTTATACTCTTCATTAAAAGTGAGGGTAAAAATGATTAGTGTAAACATGAAAATTGATACTATGAATGTGATATTTGTGGCAATTTCCCATAATTTTTAGTGTCCCATTGGTCTTGTTCTTTATATATATAATAAATAATTATTTAAATTAGAAAATAATAATTTTTTTATGTTTTCATATTATACTTTTTCAAATTCGAACTTTTCGAATTATGTTTGAATTTTTTTTTTTCAAATTTTCTTTTGAAAATCGAAAATTATGTTTGAAACTATTTATTAATTTTTTTTTTAATTTCTTCAGTATATATTTATATATTTATTAGAAACTTAAATTTCATATTTCAAAAACCCTACACACCCCTCAACTCTAAACCCTAAGTGTAGATTACTTAACCCTAGGGGTATAAGTGTCTTTTATCCTTCATTAAAAGTGAAGGTAAAAGTGATTAGTGTAAACATAAAAGGAGGTACTATGAATGTGGTATTTGTGGCAATTTCTCTTATGTTTTTTAAATTTTTTTTTAAACAATTTCACTTTTAAAAAATGTTTTCAATTTATGAAACATTTTTCTGTTTTTAGATTTAATTGAAACCCTTTTTTTTCAATTTTTAGAAAAAGGTTTCAATTACAAATTTTTAAAAAATATATATTAACGTTTTCATTTTTTTCTATTTATTTTTAGATTTAATTAAAACCTTTTTTCAGTTTTTAGAAAACGGTTTCAATTACAAAAAGTTTTTAAAATATATAAAAACGTTTTCACTTTTTCTAAAAATAATTTTAATTTATTAAACGTTTTATGTTTTTAAAATTTTATAAAAATTCTATAATAAACGATTTTAAAAATAATTATATTAGAAAAAAAAAATTCTAGTTTTAAATTTTATTTTATCTATATAGAGAACTAAAATATTTATTTTAATTGATTTCGTCTAAAATTACTCTGGCGGAGTTTCGTCGAAAATTTATCCGTCGGAAATTCGTTAGAAATCCCGACGAAAAGTTTTTTCCCGAGGAGATAGAACCGACAATTTTTTTCGTCGGAAATAGCTTATTCTGGCTGATTTCCAACGAAATCGACCATAGGAAACAAGTTGTTTTCTTGTAGTGAAATATTTGGTTAGTTAATATACATTAGGTATTGTGAGGTGATACATGTGTTTGCTTATATGTTATCAAACTGTTGTAGCCGCTAAATGATATAAATTGGGTAGATGTTACAAAAAAAAAAAGTTGATACATGTTTGATTAGTTGTTATAAAGCATGTTACCAAATTTTAAAAATGATTGGTAAGAATTTATAAATAGCTTTCGTTAGATGATACATGATATGTTATATCATCTTCATTGGTGATATATTAGAAATTGTTATTGTCAAGGATGATATGATATATTTTTTAAAAAAAATCTAAATTTTATGAATTAATATTCTGTTTTTGTTTATTTTAATTTAATCTTAGTTAATTTTTTTCAATTTTTAGTTATTTTTATTTAATTTTCTAAATTTTTATATAATTTTCTGGTTTTTATTTAATATATAATTTTTTTGGTTTTTTATTTAATTTTATGAATTTTCATTTAATTTTCTAATTTTTATTTAATTTTCTGAATTTATTTTATTTTATTTTATTGATTAAATAATTATTTTTTGAGAAAAGAACCTGAAACGTCGTCTTTTTACCTATACAACCGGTCAACTTTTTACTTTGAAAGTTAAAAGTATTAGCGAAAAAACTTCAAAGTTTAAAGTGTCAATAAGTGACACTTTCTGAATTTTTATGTGATTTTCCTATTTTAAAATCTAGGTTGATTTATTTGAAATCAGACGTGTCATGAGTTTCCTAACTTTATATTTTACTAGGGTTTTATCCTCGATGAATAAACAATTAAGTGAACATAGAAGGCATTTAGAAATTTAGAATTTAGAAATATTTAAATTAGAGTTTAGAAAATTTTAGACTACTCTTATTTAACATTAGCATTACTGTTTGTTATTTAAATATTTTCATTATTTTTTTATTTTATTTTTTTAAACTGCAACTTTTATTAAGTTTGATTAGAATTTATTAAGTTTGATTAGAAATTACAAACTCATTGTGAAGTTCATTAGTAATACATGGGGGAATAAAATTATGAAAATTAAAGAAGCTTGATTTGTTCATTTTTTTTGTTTTGTTATTTATTATTAAAGATAATATGATTGTTTTACCATTAAAATTTGACATGAATATATAATTGTTTTATTTATTTATCAAGTTTGGTTCTATCTTATTATGATAATAAGTAGACGAAACTTTTTGAGAATACAAATCATAAATTATTTCTTGCTTTTGAATGTTTGTTTCTTGAATTATTTACTACTGCCTTTTCCCTATACATCTCATATATATTAATTGGGAAGCATTTGAAAAATTAGAACTTTAATTTTGTATTAATTAAAAAAAACCTCAAATCCTAGGTGGCACTTTAAATGCTTTCTAAATTCCATTTTAAAGAATTCTAAAGCATCTAATATAAAGTATAGTTTAATCTAATGGTGTCACATTATTTCATAATTATATAACAGTATAGAACATTATATTAACCTAAAATATAAGAAATTTTTATTATTTCCTTAAATAAAAGCTACAGAATTACCTAATATGATTTACATTTATATGGTAATTAATGGTTATAAATAATAAAGATTTGATAACAATTTTTGCATCCTTCTTCATT